>NW_017728943.1:102232743-102264078 GCF_001723895.1 Crocodylus porosus
GGCAGAGGGTTTTGATCTTTTGTCTTCTCCCTCTGACCCTATTTGCAAATATATACCTTTTGTCTCACCAACAATGTGTGCCTAAGAATTTGTTATTCAATGAGCCTCCAAAGAAAACGAACCGAGAGAGAGTTTTTTTTTTACCTCACCAGGGTCCTTTCTGGCAGTATTGTTCAGGGATGCCTGATCTTGCTGAACTTTGAAAAGAGAAGCTTGCTGTGTATCGGGCATCAGAGGGACTGCGAATAAGTTGCCAACGCGAATTGCTTTTGCCTGTCATCATTTGTCTTGTTACTATGTGTAGTTGTGTTTTTGTTAAGTCGGTAAATCTTTCTTACCTTTCTACCCCACCCCAACCACACTCTCAATCTAAATCCTCAGCAGGCAGCTAGAGCACTTCCCATACAGGTATGAGTTCCAGGTGTGTTGGTCTAACCTCCTCTTCTCCAGCTGGACCATCTTGGTTTTGTCTTCTGGGATCTCTTGGCTTGATCTGGGTGGGCCCTCACTCTCTCTCTGCTTTAAAAGTAACAGCTTGGGCAGGCAGATCATGCTGCAGCAATAGCTGTAGCAGCAGTGGCAGAAGCCACCAGGCACTGTTTTTTGAGTCACTAGGATAGGTGAGACTCCTGGTACCTCTTTCCTGTCCCTTCCCTTCCCTTCCCCACTCTCTTACAGGGTGCCAGGATCAACCAAGCCATAGGTTGTCACTCAGTGAACTACTTTAGGCAGGCCAGGGTTACACCAGGCATTGGTTGCAGCCCAGGTCTTCAGGCCAAGGGTTAAAGCAGTATCATTGTCGGTTGGGGTGGGGGGGAAGGAAGGTAAATCAGAGCCAGGAAATCCAAACAGGAAGGGCAAGGACTGTGGTGAGGCTGGGATCAGGCAGGAGCAAGGCAGAAGTCCAGGGAGCAAGCACGCATATACCCCCTATTACTAAGAAAGTTCAGCAGGAAGTAAAAGGAGTTTTATAGCCTTCCTGTCAGGGCTCATGGTGCCTACTGGTTTTCGCTGGATGCCCGAGTCCTCATTAATGTTCTCATGGGAGGGCCCGAGTCCTCATTAATGTCCTCATGGGAGGAACTAGACTGGGCTGGGGCTGCTTCCTAACCAGCTGCCTGGTGGTGCTGAGAAGTCAGCCTCTGTCTGCTGGCCTGGCTACCCTAGGTTTGAATCCCCATAGCCCTAACACAGGGTTTGCTTAGAGGCACAACCCTTCTTTGTAATACCTCTGTGTTGTACCCACTAGTAGGGGTGCCCAAATTTCAGGAAAGACTGGAATATTGAGTATATTGGTTATGAGATGCATCCTACAAAAATACTTTGGAGAAAAAAATAAAGTTTGGTTGCATTTTTAGTGTTCTTACAGGCCAGCTCAAAATACCATCCAAAAATAGCTTCCCTAGCTAAAAACATTTTTGTGATGTTTAGTACATTCCTATTGAAACACTTGAAGCTAGACTGGAAGGGGAGGCAAATATTTGTATTTGTCATGCTCTGAAATTATTAATCCCAATACCTAACAGCTTTCTTATCTGGGCCACTTTACACATCTCATTAGGATGAGTGATTGGGGCAGGTCTATAGAATTGTAAGCAGAAACACTTTACCTTTAATTTAAAGGTAATTGTTAACACATCTGACATTGGTTAATATTTTTATTAAACTTAATGACAGCTCACTGTGGCTGCATAGATGAATACTAAATGAATGTGCGTAATGTGGAGAGGGTTAGTGACACTTCAAACAATCCATTGACTATTTGATCACCTAAAAGGCATGAAGCTAGACTGAAAGGTTGTATTTCAATCAGTAGCTGGCCATGCTGCCACCTCTTTCCATAAGCAGAGAGAGTTGGTTCACTGTGTTAGTCTCAGGTTAGACAGAGGGCAGGGCAAGATGGCACCCTTACAGACTAACTAGTTCAGAGACTTTTATCTATGAAGATCATAGCAAAGTAGGCTGTAGTCTATGAAAGCTCAGGTCTCTCTGAACAAGTTAGCCTGTAAATGCAGGGCAGGGTGGCATCTTCTCCATAAGACGCTAGAGAGAGAGTCGGGTTTTGATTTGGCTTCACTGGCTTTACACTAGCATAACACCATTGGACTAACAGGCTTACTCTCGATTTGAATACTGATGCAAGTTAGAGAAGAAGCAAGACTGAAAGCTATATTTAAACAACGTAAAAATAACCATGCTGGGCCTAATCCCTGCCAGCAGTGCCTGTGCAGAAATGGATACTAAAGCTGATTGTTCTGTTTGGGAGTGAGATGTATAACACTCCTGCAAAATGAGATTTAAAAAGTTTGTCCTGTAAAAATTGTTGTTGTTATTATTATTATAAGTAATGCAACTCTTCAGGGTTAGTTTTCAAGACATGCCTGAGGGGTTTTATTAAAAATAGTCAAACCAAACCTATTGCAACAAGCTTGGAGCAGTTTTGCAATATAAATGCTGCACACATGACTGGGCCACTGAGATGTTTATTGTTACAAGGGTATCTGGTTGGGAAAGCATAAACAAGCAGGAAAGGAGAGAAGGGCTCATAACCAACTACTCCTCCACAAACGTTTGAGTGTTAGGAGACCGTGCCAATAGAGGAAGAGGCCTGGTATCACAATAGCTACACAGGGCAATAGCTCTGCTTTGAAGCTCCCCTCGAGGAGAGGAATTGTTTGGGGGAACTGGGAGCAAGTTGCAGGGCTGGAATAGGGGATGTTGAAAGAAGCAACCTAGGTAGGACGTCAGGGTGTGTGTTATACATTCTTTCCAGGAGGTGGGAGGGAGAGGGTGCTTTAATTAGAGTGACGCTCAGAGCCACTCTAAAGCACCCAGTGTTATGTGTATCAGCATCCCCATGCTGAAAAATGGCAGCAAGCTTTAGTTGAAGTGCCCCCACTACCATTTTTGAAGCACAGGGTGCTGATGCACATGATGCTGGAGTCTGCTGGTTTTAGGTAATCACTGTTACAGCTTATTGGAGCAACCTTCAATGCATGTGTATAAGCATCCCAGGAGATGGTAGACTTTAAAGCCTGTAGACTGCTTTATAGAATCCTAAATACTTTGCTTTGCTCCACTGCTGATATAAGCAGTGCTTTTGTTTTGAAGAAAGCTGTCTGAGCACTGTAGGCCAGCAGTGTAGGAATGTATCCAGGTGCCCTGGGGTAAGGTGATGGTGAATGTACAGCTGGCAGCAGCAACTGCTCCCCTCCCTCCCTTCCCCCAGGTCAGCCCTCAGGGCAGGTGCCCTTATGGGCCCCCCCCCCCCAGTTATGCCATTCACTGGTCAGGATTGTTTTCAGGCATGAATGAGCATTTCACATTTAAGTACCTAACTCCAAAGCACAAGCAAAGGCTGGAGCATCCAAGTAATTTTGTTATACAGTGAAGTTGCACGTAATACTTACCCATACTAATCTGTAGAATATTAAGAAGTGTAAAAGTTAAAATGTGCTGTGAGCACCACTAAGGGTTAATGCCATACATGCCTCTCCTGGGGGTGCACACAGTGGCAGGGGGTCACCCTCACTCTCCACTCACTGCACCCCCTGGATGAGCTGACTGTGGCTCTGCCCCACTCCTGGCAGGGTTGCATTCACTCTAGGGGCCTCAGTCTGCACCCCCACATGCTCTCCCCTCCAGACTTACCAGCAAGGAGTTGCTCTCCAAGGTGCCAGGCTGCATATTGGATTGGTACTGGCTAATAATCGACCATTGGTATCAGCCAAAAAAATCTTTATTGGTGCACTCCTAATCTGCTTCTAACTAATAAACATGTAGCTGATTCTTACTGTTCATTCCTTCCTGATAGGCTCTCTTCTGCAGCAGATAACTGAGCATTTAGTTCTCCAAATTCCACAGCTATGCCTTCCCTCAGGGGGAAATGCTGATTCCCAGCTTTGGGAAGGAGAAGAGATGGATTTTTAATGTGAGATTATTCATCAATAACAAAATTTGGCAGAGTTGTCTTTCCTTTCACTGTACGTAGCCCCCTATGTCTCTCAGTGGGCTTGTTTTCAACTGAAACATTACATTAGACCAGCAGTTTCCAACTTTGGGTTACAGCCCAAATGAACATTATGGAGGCAATGCTGGTGGCGCTGCACACAAAGGCAAGCTGTGCTGGGAGCTCCCCTGCTGCACTCCACTCCACTCCCAACAGTAGACCATGGCAAAAAGAGGTTAGGAACCACTGCGTTAGACTATAACTGTGGAGTTACATTAGCTACAAAACACTGCTCTGCATGCCATTAAGTTATCTGACAAGAGTAAACAGTGTGACAATAAATATACCCATGACCAGGCCACATCATGTTAAACAAAATAGTCCTTGTCCATGCTGCCTACAAAATCATATATGGTATCTTCGGATGATGTTGTAATGTTATGTTTGTCAGGATGATGACCATCTTCTTACTTTGTATGTACTGTGATTAGAATCAATACAATACAAACAACCACCATCTTTTAATGAAGACTTCCTCAGGGTCCAGCTGGGATACATTCTTCTGGATTTTTATTTTTCTGTTTTGGAAGCTCTCTCACTGAGAAATTTCTCTTTGGAGGTGTGAAAGCCTTTATACATGTCTTAAATTTAACTTGGATGGCTTACTCTGGAAGGACAAAAGTCTAAGCTGCTTGTTAATAATCTTGCTAGTATGATTTATGCACTCATCTGGAGGGCTGTTTCTACTAAGTTCATAATCCTTCACTTCTGCCTCCCCACCAAGAGAAAAAGGATATAACAGCTTTGTTTCATCAAAATGAAGTAACCCAATATTAAGCTTTAATTTCAAAAGAATAAAGTGCAAAGGTATGTTATTTTTATGGTACTGGGTGAACACAATAATGATATACAGGGCAAGGCAAAATACCTAAACTGTGAAGTATATAAGCTCAGGATTAATTCTAAGTCCTCTTTCCTCAGTATAAAGAGATCCCACTCCAGTAGAGGCAAGAAAAGGAGAAGCTAGTAAAGAAAAGTGAAATACCACAAGCATTCTATGTAAAGTGACTTTATTAAAAGATTTGTTAATATAAAATGTGCCCATGTACAATTTTTCTGTTATGAATGTTTAATAAAAGCATATCACAGAAAGGGAGAAGCATCAATTTATGTCAAAGATCAGCAAGGAAAAATCTAAATAAGTAAAAGTTCTGCAGCATGTTCTACCAGGTGGTCCCAAATGTGTATAGGATGCAGTACTCTAAAAATGGTAGTAAAGAGAGCACAAAACTGAAGCAAATTACAAACCTACAATCCATTTAGCACAGGTGTAAACAAATGCTCCTCCCCAAATTAAGAAGTGTTACACAAAGCGCTACAAATATTGAAGCAAGGTTAAAAAGTTGATGCCTCTTGCATGGACTGAAAATACACACTGATGGCTGAATACTTCAACTTACTGAAAACAATTCAAAGCTTTTATTAGTAACTGTAAAACCCATGATTAGTGTCATTCAGCTTAAAAAAACTTTCAAGGACTCAAGTTTGAGGGAAAAGTGCAAGTCAGCAGTATTTCATACATCTGGACTTTATGCTCAAGTCCTTGTTTAATTCTCCATATTAATGCTAGATGATGATGTAACACTAATAAGGGCCATTTAAAAATATTAAAACTAAGCAGCAAATATTATAAGTATATCTGGGCCAACAGGAATATGAAATACAAAAGAACTGAAATTTTCTCCTGAATTTACAGGGGTCAAATATAAGACCCATCCTTTATATAGAAGTTTACTTGATATGTATCACTGAGGAGTGCATTCAGTTGAAGTGTATTTTGTAGCACAGCTTTATTAATGCTGTTTCAGAAGTTATCATTGTGCTATGAAACCTCACTGTAAAATCTGCTTTTCTATGACTAGTCATCCAATATTTTATTCTTTTCTGTTGCTAGAAATTAATACTTGTTCTTGAAAAAGGCTAAATTTTATAACTGAGCCTTTAAACAGATTAAGGAAAGCAAGTACTCACTGCTGCTTGATAGTAAATATATACCACCTACCTCAGGGCAAACAAGGCAAGCAGCACACCACTCTGCAGAATGGAGTTTCTTCAATACCTGCAGACTACTTTGAAATCTTCTCAAAGACTTTTATTGTACAAAAGAAAATTTTGGTCAGCAGGGTTTAACTGTCACTAGTATCAATAAACTGTCAAATGCCAATCCACGTGAAGCCTAAGGGAATTAAGTCCAACTGGTATAGACTGTCCATCATTTGGCCATACTACAACTTTGGCATGGATTCATTAAAATGAGCTATATCTTTTTCCTTCCACCCTGGATAGATAATTTTGGAATCAATTATGGAGGTAAAAAGGAAAGGTTAAACCTCTGGCATTGGACCCTTCACTGGTTGTGTGCAAAGGGAATTAAGGCTTCAAGGTGAAAAACACAGTGAAAAATCAGTGTGTAAATCATGCTGCATTTTGGAGACAGCAGTCCAAATGACAGCTGAAGTCCTGTTCTCTACCCTTAACAGCAACTGAGGATTATTCAAAAGTAGACCTGGAGACACACGTGCCAAAGGCTACCTTTCAGTTCTGTTTGCACCTCAGATGCAAACACTACCCAGAGAGTGAACACCAAGGATGATGTATCCACAAAAGGAAAGAGCACCAGAAATTAGACTGATGTGTCTTCAAGAGGGATAGCTGTTATAAAAAGAGTACAAAAAGTCTTAGTGTGCTATAGCCTGCTATAAATATAGTAGTTTACCATAGCAAAAACTTAAGTGATGTCTGCTCCTGGAGACACCAGTGATTTACTTCAAATTTCTGCTACCAAGGCTATACGGAAGCAGTGACCTCTTTAGGTTTTCATTCCCTGAAAAAAAAATTGGGCAAAACAAAGGTCAGCATCCTCACTCATGTTTACAGTCATTTCCCAAGCCACTTTTGTAAGAAGTCTTCCTTTCTAGCAAATGTATCTGTAGAGCACAACTGCAGTGATTCTTTGAACCAAGCATTTTTGGTCAAACCTTTGGCTCCTCTCAAAATAACTTGCAAAAAAAGGTGGTAGAATACAATACTGCCAAACTAGATATGAAATAAACAAAGAAAATACAATTCTTATAATATGCTTATTTTTTCATGCCTCTCAAAGGAGTCTTTTGGTAGTTTATTTAGAGCAACACTGCACTTAATTCATTTTTGTCATGAAAGATGCAAATACTTATGAGCCACGCTAACCCAATTCCTAACAAAACAAGAACTGGATCTTGGTAGGCTGAGTCTTTTGAACATAGAAGTTTGTCCTTTAATGTATACAATTTTCCCCAATACAATAACTACTCAACTTGTAACAGACATTACAAAATTCAAAAAAATGAGATTACCTATCACAAACACGTGAAGTACAAAAATGCATCTGGTATTACAAAAAAGTTTATACAAAGGCAACATTTAGAGTTTTAAAATTACTTTTTTTTAAAATACGCAGATGCTAGTAACTTAACAAAGAGAAAATGCCTCTTTCCTTCTCCAAACTTGTGTGAACTATTTTGTAGTATCTTTACCAGTTGTCTAGAAAATCAAAGCCAGTCTTCAAGATAATGGTGCTTGTATTACTCTGTAAAAAGACACAGAATTAAAGGATAAATATTGACATATATGGGATTAACAGGATTAAATGGAGTTGAATAACATATGGACCCTGAAAATCATAATATATTTGTTTGTAACTGTGGCTGCCAAAATTTAACGTTCTTTACCTTGGAACATTTGATAGCATTAGTGTTGAAAAATGCCACGTATATAAGAAAAATCCATATGTTGAAGGAGCAAAACGTTATTCCTGAATCAGAGTAATATGCTTTACTTTGCTGATAAAAAGGATTTATTTATTCTTGCTTCCCTATTCAAATTATGATTATTTTTCAGGACAAAGTGTAGGCAAGAGTGAAGAAAATATGTATCACCTAATCTGGTAATCCTATGCTTTTGATGGTAAGGGCCAGGAAGGTAAGGTCATCTCTCCTCCTCACTCCACCCTACTCATGTTACTTCAGGGGCAGCAGAGGGGGATATTGTACCTTCCCCTTAAGCCCTGGGATGCTGGCCACAGGTAAGGCTGGGATATTTTGACTGGGTAATATTGATGCTCTTGCTGGTACTTAGGAAAATGTAGATGTTCCTGACATCTTGCTCTTCTTGCTCAGGGTTATACTGATGATCACCAAAATTCGGAGGCAGGAAAGAACTTTTCCTCTCACTCACACAGGCATGGACTTGTTTTGCCTTCCTGTGCAATGTGGGGCATGGTCCTTTTCATAAGATGGGGTGGCCAACCTGTGGCACAGGTGCCATTTACGACATAGGCAGCCTCTGTGCAGATAAGGGAGGGGAAATGTAGCACAGCATCAGACAGGGCAGAAGGCAAAGCAGGAGATCAGGCAGGGAGCACCGAGTAGGGAGCAGAAAGCAAAATCACAGATTAGGCAGGGGAAAGTAGATGAGGTAGCACTTGTACCAAAAGGTTGGCACTCACTGTCCTAGATGTTTGAAGCATGTCAACCAACTACTTCCCTGTCATTGCAATGGCAGGGCACTGGCAGTCCTCCCATCTCCCCTGCTTTTACTCATGGCATTGTATTGGGTGGTGTTTTTGTTTCACATATGATGCCTTGCAGCTGTGTGAGAGGACTTGAAAAGGCAATCTGGGGAGATTCTTGGGTAAATGATGGCCTGTGAAGGCAGGGGACTTCACCTGATGGCTCAGAAGGATACTTCTACTTTTGGGTTCCTAACTGCTCAAAGAGTTTACAGAGGCAGTTGTATCTACCCATGTGCTTCCAAAAGGTTTAATAGCTCAATGTCTTTATTTTGAAAAGGCCACTTCCCAGAAATTTAATTAAGGTCTGGGTGTGTGTTTTCAAATTACTCAACCAGAGGGAAAAATGCAGATAAAAAAAATCCACAATACAAATTAAATTACCTCACCACAATGACTATGGCGGCAAGGCAGGTCAGGGTCTTTTTTTAATTGCATACTGCAGGCAGCATTCATAGCCAGAGAACAGCCAATGAGCTTTCCCACCTCTTTCTCCCTCTCCAGACAAGAAACCAACCCAACCAAGGCTCCAGATATTGACGTACCTTCCTAAATCCAAATGTTTTCATTCAGTTGTTGGGCAGCTTGCACCATGTGCTAAATACTCTGCAGCCTTCTGCAGACCTCACACCACACCCCTGGAAGCTTCACCAATAGAATAGCTGATTTGATCTATGCAAGGTGTGAAGTTGTATGCTGAGTGCCTACAGCCATCTGAAGTGTACACTAATGTATTGCACACACATACTGAAATGCATTGGTACTGAACATCTGTAGTTTGGTGTGTTGAATAACAGCTCAGATAAGATTCAGCACAGGAGTCAGCCAAGGAAAAAGCAAGGAAATAAGCAGCTATCATTCAAAATGACACCTACGCTCTTATTTGTTAGCTTTCTCTCAACCTCCAATAGGGCTCATCACCATCCACAGCATATACATCTTTAGGACTGCAAAGATGGCAGGTGGCCATGTCGAAAGGTGGGGGATGGAGCCAACAGGAGTGGAGTGTAGAGAGAGGCCTGGAGCCTACTGTTTCTATACAAAAGGCAACAGTGCCACAGAGGGCTCCTAATGAAGACCACTTTGCACAAACACCTGGCTTTCCCCTACACTGTGGCTTTGGTTTAACAGGAAACAAAAGACATGGTGAACAGACAGTGGGGTCCTCCCTTAAATCAAGAAATGAAGCAGCCTGGAACAACCTAACTTCCTACTGCCATGGCCATTTGCCTGTCAGTCCCAGCCCCTGCACAAGCCTGCATGCCTTCTTTCATGACCTCTCCAAATTCCATCTCTACTCGCAGACAATAGTTCCCCATCTTTTTTTTCCAGTAGTTCCCCATCAGCAGAGGAACTTCAGGATATTGTTTGGACCTGAAAATAGAAAATCAGTCCCTTGCTCTATTCCACTGATTTAGACATTTCAACAAAAAACCACACTGGAAAGTTGCTTAAGCCAATGGAGAAGTGGTTACAGAGAGAAAGAAGTTTGGAAAAATAATCTAGCTTCCTCTCAATTGTCACAATTCATCTCTCATCCATGCTGTCCTTAGAGCCCTTTCCTACTGTATGCCCTCAATTTGTAGTTTCACTTGGAAAAGTCTTAAAATTTAACAGCATCAAAAGGGGTCTGTGATTTTTCAAGTGCAAAATAACCGTAGACGTTCATTAGTTTCACTAGGCTATGGTATTCTCTTTCCCTTCCTGTCCTCGACTGTGGTGGTAAACAACTGCTATGTTCTATTCCGAAGGAAGTTACCAAACAGCGATGAATGCTCTGTGAATGTTACTGAATATGAGGCATTACAGGAGACCCTCACCATTCCTGGGGACTACTCTAAGTGCCACTGCCTCCCTCCCTGTCCCCAGGGCTCCCCTGCAGCGCCTGGGGACTGACCCCTTCCCCCGAGTTCTGCTGCGGCTGCCTCCGGGGGAGAAGATGCCGCTGCCGTCTCCTTCCACGTCCCTGGCGCTCACTCTCCGCCTGCCTCCCAGCTCTACCTTCCCCTGCGAATATTTGAATCCGCGAACCCGGAGTTCGTGAATAGAGAGGGTTTCCTGTATGTATATTAGATACTGAATATGGCTACTTTAAAAATACCTATTAGAGATATGGGAAATAAGTTAGTTTAACATGTTGGCTGAACAGATGTTTTTCATCTACAGGATAAACAAAATCCCAACAAGCTTTGTTAGGGTTTAGTGCTCTACTGAATCCCTAATCTTCCTGGGTGACCTTGTTAAGACTTCCATGAGACCCACACTCTTTAAAAATTGAAGATAATAAAATAAATACCAGCCCTTACCTGTCCAACTGGGTCTGAAAGCATAGGGCCCTCAGCCTCTTCAGTTTTTGTCCCTGAAGATGGCAGTTCCTGGGGTGGTTCAGGAAGCAGGTCATCTAGTGTGTTAGCTGTAGGCTGACTGGGTTGAGGTTTCTCCCACTCCATAGATAGAGAAGAGAGGCTTGGAGTGACGAACGTTTCTGGTTTAGCCATGCTGGGTTTCTCACCTTTGGTCACCTCTTTTGGAGTAGACTCTTGCCTATAAAAAGATGTAAGGGCTTTCTCTCCTTTCTCCATCGATTTAATCTGGCTAGGGGTCAAGGACTGGAATTCTGACTGGCCTCCTTCAAATTTTGAACGCTCTGCATTTATCTTCCAGAAAGAGGACTCCTCTTCTTTCCTGGATGGCATTAACCCATCAGAGCTAGGCGTCTTATTACCCTGAGAAGATTTGGGTGCCTGGACACCGGGTGCTGCTTTGACTGGTTGTCTCTGTTCATTTTGTGATGGGACACCACCTTGTTCTTGTAGGGATAAAGATGCAACACTGAACTCCATTTGACTCTGTAAGGGATTACAAGAAAACAAAACACACCAACAATGCATTTCAAATCCCACTACAAAAAGGCAAAAACAATTACACTCTGATAGAGAGCAGGGGCTCACAACTGTTATCTGCATGGCAGCAGGTAATATCTGCACCAATGCCAGTATTAGAACAGCACCAACCACTAGAAAGGCAACTGCCTCCAAAAGCTTTTGCCCTCTGAAATACAGAATGAAGAACCTTCATAAAACGGTCTGGAGAAAATAAGACTTATAAACCCTTTGCAGACTAGCCACTAGGGGGAAGCAGTTACTTATCTGAGTGTTCAGATACACTCCAAAGTGGGGTGGGGGGAGAGAAAAAGACATGGGCACATGCAGGTAGAAGACAGAACAATGAAAAGTGCACAGTACATTCAAATAGAACTGTTTAAAGAATACTGGATATCTTCTAAAAAGGCATACTTAATAAGATTTCTAAACAAAGAAACCTTAACAAATCAAGCAACCAGGGTTCCAGTGCCACCTTTGAAATGATTCCTTGGAGTCTCAGAACAGCAGAGACTTCCTATGCCTGAAGAAGGGTGATTGCGCCCCAAAGCTTGTTAAGACCTTTTTTCCAATTAAGCAGTTGGAAATAATAATAAAAGATATCACATCTACTCAAAGAACCTTGCCTTCTTTGAAATGATTAGTTAATCTTCTAGCTACATTTACTTCCAAAACAGTGACCACATATTAGTAACCATATCTACCCATAAAATAATTCTAAACATACTAATTTAATGTTTGTAACTGAGAGCAACCGCACAGAAAAACTCCAAATAACTTTATATTTACTTCACAGCTGCATTTGGATTTTTTTTTCTTTTACTTATTTATATTGGTCTGAGATATTATCTTTATTGCTACCTGTTGTCAAAAGATTTCAGTTTTATCAATGTGTCAAGGAAATATGCCCATAGTTAAATCATGACATGGCTCTCATAAAAACAGCATGGAGATTGTCAGTAGCTATTTGACTTTTAAATGCTATTCTTAATTACTTTAATTTCTAGGTGTTTGTTTCATACCATTTCTGATACCACTGCAGTCTCACAGAGCACTGTTAACAAACGCTACATTTTGTAAAAGCAAAGCAAACTGTCTTTACAGAACTTAAGCATTAAAATGCTTTCATGTTATAGTTCCACAAACATGTTTTCTCTGTACTGCTGTGCTCTGAAACAGAACAGGAGCATAACAACTGCCAAAGCGAAATAAGTCTAATTTAAATTTAACTGCATTTCACTCAAGTTGCAAACAGAAAAACGGTGAAGAATAAATTATATTTATAAAATTACAAACCTAATGCTGCAAGTTACTAATGGCAAAGCACAGAGGAAGTTTTGTCATTTTTTTTTAAGTATATGGAGAAATATTATATTTTTTTAAATATGGACAAATACTAACTTTTACCAATAGCTGTAAAGAATGACTTCTGAAGTTCATTAGAGATTATATGCACTTAAATTATTTTCATGTTGTTACACTTGGACTCTATCTTTCCAGATATATGCAATAGTGTCCACAGGCATAAATACTAATCCCATTATACCTAGTTTTCACTAGAAGTGTGCTGGGGTTCAGTTCTGCATTCCCTGTACAGAGGGAACTGCCCTAGCATTCAAAGGGACTGCTGATCTTGCATATTTTGCACACCTAACTTTTGTTAGAGTGATGTCTAATTAAAAGCTGCCGAGTTAGCATTTGCACTAACTGTACTAGTGTACGGCATTTGCTTTGCACTAGTCAGCAGTCTGCTACACACGATTGATTTGTAGATTAACAATTGAACTTTCCAGAGATTTGGGTCAATACAGTGGTTTTACCTATTCTACCCACTTTACATGCAGGAGACCAACATTTGACTGGCAGTCTCAGTTCTTTAGTTCCATATTTAATTCAGGGAGTGCTCTACACTATCCAAGAACATTAAAAAAATCAAGCTGGGAATAATTAAGAAACAGCATGAGTAAGTAGGACTGCAAGGACACAAGCAGCTCTGATCATGCTACTTGAATTATTTACAATTTTAAAATTTCAATGTTGCAAGCAATTTAAAAAAAAAAAAAGTCTGTTTCCACGTTGTGGGCAGAAGATGTTCCCCTACTACCAGTAAAGATAAAGGCTGCAGAAGCAGACTGCTGGTGTCATGGCATTGTGGTGTCCACTGAGAACCAATACCTATATAAAACTAAATGTGTATGTTTTATACATTCACTTAGGAAATCTACCCAGGACAGTTTCTGCAACTGGGATCTATTTCATGACCCTAGGATCAATAAACATGATTCCTGCCACTAACCCTTCTTACTGCAGTGCCAGACAGCAAAAGCAAGATTCAATGTTTCTATAACAGATTTTGTTCCTCCTGAAAACACAACACTGCAAACTAGAATTTAGGTTTGTGTAGGTTTTTTTTGTCTACTTCTTTGGATTCTGCAACTGTTATTTTACTATGTGGGATTCAGTTCTAGAGATCACCATAGAGCTTACAGGGCTTTATAGATCAACATTAGTTTCCAAATGCTACATTCTGTGTTGGTATGTGTGATGTTCATTAACACCAGTTAGAACAGCCTTTAACTACGAGGCTGTAGTTAGAAACAATTTGGTATTTCCAAATGCAAAGAAAGGGTTGCATCCCAGAGCCACAGAACTATAGCTGAAGAATGTTACTATTTATCAGAGGGGGAAGCAGTGTATTTTTAATCTTTCTGAATTGTCTGCCTTGTTTAGCACATATAGGAATGCCCTGTCATTGAAACAGCATGTGTCCAATTTAGTAAATTCACTGCTGCAGGATTTTGGATGAAACGCTTAATCTACAAAGCTTTTTCTTCAAAACTTAACTTTATAAAAGAGAGTGGTCCCACATTCAAAATGCCACTTGAACATCTTTTTAAAAATGATCAGAGCAGAAACCTGGACTATTACAGTTTTAGTTTCAGACCTGACCTAAAACCAGAGATAAGTCTTCTCTAGTTTAGGTATGACAAAAATCCTAAATCCCTCAATTTTTTAAAGATTTTGGTTCCTGGTACATCCAGTCTTACAATCATACTTGAAGATTTTTGCTATTTGGACCTGGGACGTCATTAAGACAGTTTGGAACATTTCAGTGCTTTAATTTAAACACAATTCTATCCTTTATTGATCTCAAACAAGTAGCCAAAATCTAATTTGGATTTTCAGAGACCAAGCATATAATCACCACTATGATATTTGTACATCAGCCCCATAGACCACTATCAAGTTATCCTAGTGTGCTTTTTTCTTTTTAATATCCTGAAATTAACTGGAGCATGATACAAGTTATTTATTGGATTCAGCTGAAAAGCACAATGGTTCCATATGACCAAAGCTAGTGAAAATATACAAACCCATTTCAATTGGGCATGAACATCTTGGTACGCCTGATGAAGTCAAGTTGTTTAATATATGGTATTTCAAGTCAGGCAATTTGCAATGTGTTTCAGTTTTAGTTATTTAAAAAACAGCTGTTAGAAAATTTTAGCTAGGGAAATAATTTTGAAGACAAAGGGAGCTAAGTGTGTGAATCTGGTGCTAGAACATGAAACACGACTCAAATGTGCATGTCTTGCATCGCATGTTTCCAGCTAACCATTAAGAGAGTTCCAGTTCACTGTTCTGCTCTTACTTTTAAGTACATCAAATTCCAAATCAATAAATGATTTAACACAAAAACACCCCCGCCCCCAACATATACCATATACTTTCCTCCCTCAAGCCTTTTGTTTTTTTTGGCTCAAAAACAGTCATTTCAAAAACTATAGCTAAAGCTAGGAGTTCTAAAAACGTTTTCCAGTTACACATTTCATTTTAACATCCACTGCAATTTGGCCACCCCTTAAAATTCTGTCTATCATTTTGCATTTTGATTCAGAAGCATAAACTTACATTGATGGCCTGTGCAAACCTAGTTGTGCCATTCCCATAAGCATTTTGATACATGGCTCTGCTACCCCAATCAAACTTCTTGCAGTAGACACTCCATAAGGAGCATAATGTACATTTTGCATTTATTAATTTTGTAAGACAGACCTGCTGTGCCTTCTTGTTGTACCTTTGAAGGCCAACCGATTTTCAACAAGAAGTTTCTACAACAGGAGACCTGCACTCGGGAAGAGTCTTTATTACCACTGGCCATTCTGAATTCTTTTAGTAAACACTTTAGATTGGGACCCTGGAGATTTGGGTTTAACCCTCCGCTTTTTCCAAATCATGGTGCAACTTCAAACCAAATCCTAACCTACATCTTGTTTTATTTCCTACTCCAGGGGTGGCCAACCTGCAGCATGTGCGCCACAAGCAGCACAGGTAGCCTCTGTGTGTGACATGTAGCAGGTTGGGGAACGAGACAGGCAGCACAGAAGCATATAGGGCAGGAGGAAGAAAGAAGGGCAACAGATTGGGCAGGGGGCAGAAAGCAAAGAAGCAGACTGGGCAAAGGAAAGTGACGGAAGTAGCAATTAAAAATAATGTGGTGCTAATTTGTGGCATGCCTGCCAAAAAATGCTGGCTCCTACTGCTCTATTTGCACACCACCTTCTACTTCACAGGAGTTTGGCAAAGATACCAGCTAATTTTTCTCAAGTGCTCCTAGTTCTTTTCAGTACTAGTATGAAATGAATTTAAAGTCAGAAGCCTTCAAAAAAAGTTTAAAGTTAAACTAAAATACTAAACTAAAAAGAAAAAGCACAAGAACCAAAAAGTGAGACTTGAGAAGGTGGAAAGAATCCACATAAACACAATGCAGATAGGAGTGCAAGCAGACAAGCACAAATTTGCTAGAGAAATTATTGGAAACATAATATAGGCCTTAAGGCTGTGGCATACTCTTATAGACCTTAATGATTTAATCATACTGTATAAAATTAGGTCGCAGTTCATAAGGTCTATACTAAAAACAGAAAGACCACAAGGAACTCAAGAGCTATTTTTACATCTTATTCACCCATTAGGAATGTTTAGTATTTTACGAAACAGACAAACGCACACAGCCAAAACAAACTGCTTGGCTTGGCAGCTTCCAGCAATCTAAATTTTGAGACAAAGGCTGCAGAAACTCCGTCAAAAATGGGCTATTTTGACCAAACTGATAGGATAAGAAGGTAAAAGTCCAGTTTCCCTGAAGACAAACAAATCAGAACAAAGGACTCAGCTTGCTGAATAGACAAAGAAACAAAACAAATGCGGTACCCAAAATAGGGTAGTGTTCATTCATTGTGCAACAACTCTAATTCAGACAAGGGTAAGGGAAAAAAACCCCAAACACCACAAAAAATCCCCAACAACACTAAACCATAGAATAATTATTAATAAGAGAGAGAAAGAGTTGGAGGGAGGATGTCTTGAAAAGATAAAATAACTTAGGTCTGTGTATACAATAAAACATTGTAAAAGATGCACACCATTATAACCTTAGGAGGAAACTGATATTGCAAAATACCAGATTTTAAAACAGCATTCCACTTGTGGAAACAAGTATGTCTGACTTCTTGTCAATCAAAAATGTCCTAAAACCACACTGTTTGTATCTGGTAAGTGCATGGTCCTGGCACTAACGAACAGCAGGTCAAAGTCTAACTTGAGCAATTATATTTTGCCTAACAAAAGACCAGTCCATACCAAGCCTAAAACTGCTATTTATGACTGTATCTAACATAGTTATTACTGCCATCAATGCCAACACTAAGTATACAGGAATTGTGGGTCCAAGAACTGCTGGTCAATGGTATGGTTTGACAGCATGTTCTAAAGGGGGCTAAGTAACAGACCTTACAAAAGGGGGGTGGGGTGGAAATCACTACCCCCATGTTCATGGAAACAGTGCTATCCATGCCAACTTGTTAATTATGACTTTATTTAAACATGGCTTGTAGCTGTCAATGTTCTAATGAAAGCATGAAGAATGAAGAGGGTGTAGAAAGCCCACCTCTCTGTTCCTCCTTTCCCACCAAAAATATTTTTGGCTGCCTTACAAATGCAATGTAATAATTTGGTGAAAATTGGTTTTAAAACCTATTAGTGGGATTAAATCACTGCCTAGTTGTGTATTATTAACATGCTCTGGGATCTCTCAGGATGAAAGCTGTTATGTATAATACAGAAACTGTTAATATTATGCACCTGTAAGGTTTTATTGAAAAAATAAAGAAGGCTATTTGCGCGAAAAGCAGGGGAAGCAAAGGAGTAAGAAATGCGAAGTCTAGGCACAAAAAGGTGATTCATATGCCCTATCAGGTATTCCCTATTGCTGATGTCCATTCTACATCTAGCAAGATTTTTAAATTTGTGCATCACATCACTAACAACAAAGAAATGGGAATTGGACTGACTTGCATGTAGTTGATGATGCAAGTGGAATGTAGCATTCAATTTGCTCTCTGCCTCTCCCTCCCTCTTCTCCAAAACATTAGATTAAGATTGCAAACAGAAGCAGAAATGTTTGACAGTAAGCTAATTAGCTACGACTGAAAACATAATAAGCAGAAGGAGGGAGTCACGTTGACCATTTCTACTCATTACAACAGTTTAAGGTCAGGAAGCCTTTGGGCTCAAATACAGCTGGACACTGTTTCTACTTTACAAAGTGTTATCGTCTGTTTACATTCTCTGGGATTTATGTTCTCTGAATAGTCCTATAAAAGTCTGGGGTTCAAACAAACCAAAAGATTCAAAAGCTAAACTCAGCCAAACCTCAATCAAGCTTTCAGCTGAACTAAATCTCCAACTATTCACAAACCTGGCCCAAGTTCCAGTGCTATAACAAAACCAATATCCCAAGTTGTGTTCCAAATTATACAGTGGTCCACCTACAGCCTTTAACCCCGCCATACAAAATCTGCAGTTATCAGCTTTAAGTGCCACTAAATAGTTTGCAAAGGTGTGACAGTCAACAAATACATTCCTCTCTCTGAAGGTGCTACACCAAATCAGTGAAAGGTTTACATGAGAATGTTCATGGTAATGCTAAAAACAACCAGCTTCACCTCTTTCTTTGCAGTTTTCCTTTGAAAACCCACTAAAAAGTTTTAAAAGGAAAGACAAGACATTAACTGTTAAAATAAACCCATGTCAAAAACACAGCTAAAAATGGCTGAGAGATTATTTAAGTCTTCAAATTCAGACCCACTTAATACTTAATGCACTGGATTTGCCTTTACAAGAAAAAGTTTTTAAAATGTACTTCTGAAAACAGGTGGCTATAGCAAGTGTTTCACAAAATTATCTCTGAAATGAAAGAAAAAGGCTATATAGTTTCATAAACATGTTCTTCCCCAGCAACAGCTCCCAATGACATTTTTACCGATCCAATAACTAACAGGAAAACTGCATGCTGGAAATACCTCACGGAGACCCTGAATAAACAGAGAGCTGATAAAATGACTTCAATACAATAGGCAAGGAATTCTTAGGATGATATCTTTTATTGGACCAACTGGGTAGCTGGTATAGAGTTAGACAAGCTCTTAAATGCAAGACCCAATGAAGACTGTCCTGAATTCAAAAGCTTGTCTAACTCTATCCCAGCTACCCAGATGGTCCAATAAAAGATATCACCCTAAGAAATCCTTGCCTCTTGCATCACTTGTGGACCATCATGGCTACAAACTCACTCTTGCACTTCGGTACAACAGAAATTTTAGAGAAATTCTCTTTGGTTATATATACCCAAATACAAATAAATGGAAATTTTTCCAATCACACCTGGTAGGATTTGCGGGCTCCCCAGCCTTCCTATTAAATTTCAGGAGAGGAAACAAGCAGTTTGTATTGTAAACTAAGACTATCTGGCTCCTTCTAATTTGATTTTCCTGTATGTGTTACATGGACTGGAGTCATATGTCTATGTAACATCTGATTCTGAATGTACTTAGCTGTGTCAGTCTCAACTAATTTTCTATTGAATTCCTTCTGCCAGAATTAGAAATGCCCTCTTACATCTATTTTTAAGTGCACACTACTTGGAGATGAAATGCTGAACATTAAACAAGAAATAAAGTTTTTGAGTGGAAAAACCTCAAAAAGGACTGATGATTCAGCTAAGGGAGGGAATCTGATGAAATGGAAGGCTTGGGAAACAGAAGGGGAAAAGAAACAATGCAAAGTCCACAGTCCTGGAGGAAAGAGATTCTCTGATCTGATGTTTCATTTAATCTTTCACCCAAGAGCAACATGCACTGATGCTTTAAATAAAATTGGATTAATTTATTGTAAAAATGTCATCTATGTTCTTATCGATTATACAGTTGATCCAAATCCTCTGAATTAATTTTTTTTAATTAAAAAAATGGACAACATTCTCCTGAATCATGTTCCTCATTCTTTGACCATTGCTACAAAAATCTGACCACATCTTGTCTAGGTTCAAAACCAATCAGCAACACCTTTAAATACTGTTGATACAGCAGACTGCACTTTGCTTCAGTTCAGACATGAAGGCAACTGATAGTCAACTCCTGCAGATACAGCAGTTTAGATACACCCATTAAGTCTCTTAGCTCAGCTCATTAGTTTGCTGCTGCCAAACTCCCTTCATTTTTGTAGTTTCATCTGATAGATGACAGCAAAGTGTTTACATTGGTTTGGAGTAAACATGTATTGCTAGACACTAGGCACATCTATACGTGCTATTACTGTGCCCAGAAGCAATTAACTCTGGAGCAATAAGCTGTGGAGTTTATTCATGCATAGCTCATAGAGCTGGGTTGGAGCAGCCCCAGTTGACAAGGAGCCCTGCGGGTCAGCCTGACAACTCAGGGCTACTCCCCCTGGTTCAATGTGCTAGAGTTTGTGCTAGCCAGCAAGCAGCCCCCCACACTGAAACACCCTCATGCCCCAGCCAGCCCCTCCTGTGTCTACACATGTGCTGCTGAAGAGTTTTTTACTCTGCAGCAGAACAATACTTGTAAATAATCAGTATTTACAAGTACTATCCTACTGCAGAGTAAATTAGTTTACTCCAACCTAATAGAGGCACACATGTAGAAGAATATTAAAAGCTAGACAATAGGATTACTAGTTACTTTTCAACTGTGGTTTTGTTTCCCAGATGCACCACATAGCTATCATGGATTATTAATTATCCTGACCTCTTAAAAGGAGACAGGGTACAACAGAATGTAATAATATCTGGGAAGCTGAGAGGAGTCAAAGGATATCAAGATAGAGCCTGCAAACATTTTGTTACGTTTTTCAATTTCCAAACCAACCTCCACAAAGGCCAAGTTCATACTTTGTATCAGGGCTGTCCAAATTCTAGACAACTGGGCCTAGACTACTGTAAAAGCAGCAGCTTATGCAGAGGCTGTACTGAGTCAGGCTGGCCCAAAAGTGCAACCACAAGGGGAAGGTGGTGAGGGATATTCCCCTTCCTGCAATGTGCTGACATCCCTACTCAGAGATAAACTAAATTTCCCAAATGCCACCCTCCAAGGAATACTGCCTGGGGCCCAGCTCAACTTACCCAGGGTTGTGCCATAAGCAAGTACTGATGCCCCTCATTTCCCCTAGCCCAGTGCCCGCGAAGCCACATCATGCCCTCCCCATAGTCTTACTCATGTGACTGCTCCAGATTCCATTCTTATTCAGTATCAAGCACCCTGCATACTAACAGTCCAATACCTTCCCGCTTCCATGTAAGTCAGCAGAAACAAACTAAGACTGATTCTCCTATCTGCTAAGTCCAACTTACATAGCTGTCACAGGGTAAGCATATCAACTGTCAAATGAGAATAACGTCAATGATGTCAATGAGAACAGGATCAGTTTCAAGCAGCCCTGATACTAAAATAAAAATATACCAAACTCACCTTGGTCTCCCAGGAGAAAGGGGCTGAATGTTCATCTTGCCAAGTTATGTCCTGAAATGAAAGAAAAAATAAAAATAAAATGCAGGCATATTATAAGACAATTGTAGAGGTAAAGCTGTATGATTTTACTGACCTTTCCACATCCAAAAATATAATATAAAGAGCCACAATATGAGAGGGTTGGGTCAGCGGGGGAAGACTTTGAATGAGATGAAGACCAAACCGTTTCACAAGCAATCGCTGCCACTGACAGACTCAAAAATGCTTTTTGAGAACATAAATTATCTGGGGATGGGACTATCGTTTATCTGGTCTTTGTACACGGCCTTGTAAAATTAAGCCTGGGCCTCTAGACACATTTGCTATCAGGCTGAAAAATATACTCTATTTCTGACTGTCACCAAGTATTTTCTATGTGAGATACCAACTTCACACACATTAAATTCATATACCTACTTTAATGACCAAACTAAAATAAATATCCTGTGCACCTTAAGGAATAGTTAAAAGGCAATTACACTGTGAAAAATGACACCACCACAACCGCATTGCTAGGTCCCACTGCTTCAGGAACACCATTTCAACATTGCAAAAAAAAATACATCCTCCTCACCCCGGTCAGTCCTGCAGACTCAATCTGGGTTCTTTCTGGCTCACATGTCAATATCAGTAATATATATTTTTCTTTTGAAAACTGGTTAATAAATTGTGGTGTTGTGCATGAAATGACATCCATTTTCCTTTCACAGAGCCATGCTGGATCTACAGCACTGATATTTATTCAATAAAAATAGCAGAGCTCACCGGGGATCGATCCTGGTTTTCTCTGTTTAAATATCACAAATTCTCTGATTAAAAAACCCCATCCACAATTAAAATGAAATGCCACTATACACACATGCATATTTAGGTATCAATTGAACACAATTTTTTATTGATATATTTACAATTTTAAAGCCATTTGGAAGCCTACCAGTGCCTCAATCACTATAAAATAAATTCTGATTACCTATAAATGTTGGTATTTGATTTTAGGTTTTTTATCATGAAAAAATCAGAGCTCCCTCTGCCCCCTTCACTTGTCAGGGCATAGGTCCAGGCCCCTCACTCCCCAGCCACAGCCCCCCAGTCCTGCTGGTGTCCCTCACTCCCCAGCCACAACCCCAGCCAATTTTTTTGACCAGAAGTCACATTTTAAGAGAGAAGAGTGCCCGAATCGTAAGCCAACTGCTAAACCCACAGCTCTACAATTTCAGAACTGAATCTATTCTTCCAGCATGGACCCCACTGAAGGTACAGCAAAGCCTTGTGAACTTAGGACCAGAAACGCAAGCAGTAGTATGCGTTAGATCTATATGTTATACAACGACTGTGGGCCCCCTAGGAAATGCAAGGCCCATCTCAAAGGCCACAAGGAGGCCCCTAAATGTATAACAACTAAGTGCTTGAGACAACAAATGAGAAACTTGAATGGGGTGTAGTGTGCTAGGGCCACATGCCTCTTTATATCCCCAATGCGAGGGCATAAAGGACAGTGGCCATAACTGTCTCTGTTTCCTCTCAATCTGAAGCCAATAGTTACTACAGATTTAAAAGAAATGAGAAGAGGTGATAGGCTCCACACCAACAGCACAGCCTAAACCCCCCCCCCCCCAAAAAAAACCAAAACAAAACAAAAAACCAACCACTTGCAATAGGGTAAGCAATTGTTCTTTTTTTGTAATGTGTCAGCAGGGTCACACAGGCAAAAAGCACATTCCTCAACTTTTGGGCCTTCTAGCTCTATTAAGAGAAATAATAATTAAGTACTGTTCTCTGCAGCTTGGCATCTGCCTCAGCCAGCATGCCAATGACATATTTCATGAAATGTCAGTAGGTTACTCCATGTTGCTGCCTTGCAGATGTGAAATCTCAACGTCCCCGCAAAAGGCAATATATGCATGCTGTGCCAGAGCACAGACTGCATCAGCATTCAAACGAACACACTTGTTAACAGATAGCAAGAGGAAATGTGTTACGTGACCCACTTGGAAATTCTCTTCAACATGACTTGGCCCTTGGATTGCATAGAAATGATCACCAGAGAGGCAGGCAGACGGCCAGAAAGACTTGGTCCTATCAAGGTAATACAGTAAAGCTCTGGATTCACCCAGGGTGTGAGGTTTCTTTCCTGCTTCAGGAAGATAAGTGGCAAGGTGCAAGTCTTAGACCACTATACAACTAAATTCAGAGTGTTGTCTCAATGACACTGTCTCTCTATGAAAGGCTGTAAGCTGCTAAACCAAGCGAGACTGTAGTTTCAAGCCCAGGTGATGACCACCAGGAAGATTATCTTAAAGATAAGGTAGTGTAGGCAGCATTCCTATAGCAGTCCAAAGGGAAGATTTATAAGCTTTAGGAGAAAGACCCTGAGGTCCCAAAATGGAACAGTTTCCCAAGGCACAGAGTGGCTACAAAGGACTGTTGGTTATGAGATAAAGTTGAACTGCACTAGATTGTGATGTAACAGTTCTGCTGCTAGGGAGACTTTAAGAGACACACGCAGCCATCCCAGTTTCAGAAAAAGCATGTAACCTAAGACATTGGTTGGTCTGATATTGATGTGTTGACTTTGATGTCTAGACCAATCCAGTACAGCTCATTTAGTATGCTAATTAGGACCGTAAAGACCATAATCAAAATGACAGAGTATATGCTACTAATCTACTAGTTAGCTACTTGGCTAACTGCAATGCTGGAGCAGTATTAGTTTGAATGGAGCTAACTCAGCATATAACTTCACACCCTCCTTGTTTATATCATTTAATTGAGTAAAATTAGCTCATTCACATGTGCTCATCTCAAAAGGATACTAAAAAATGCCCATGATTCATTATTGCTCATAGTCATCTCAGTTTTGAAAAAGGAAACAAAAATACAAGATACACATCATTCACATGATTAAATACAAAAGGAAAAAGCCCCTACAGAGCAATGTTCACACCAGTTAAGTAGGCAAAACGTCACAGTTAAGCTAGGCCTCTTTGGCAACACTAGGGAATTCTGCTTATCTACATAACGTAACACTACAAAAGTTTTATTCCTTAAACTTACAAGTTATATCAATAGCACAGGTCAAGCGGTGTCTCCAATCTGTTTTGGACTTATCCTGTGGAAAACCCTTTCCACTTTAAGGAATGCTTTGTATCTGAATGTCTTGAACCTGAAGGGAGCAGTCTTTGACAGGCAACATCCCTGCCATCAGAAGTAGCAAGTGCCTATACGGCAGCAAGATTTGAACTTGTTTTTGAGATGTTAGGCATGTGGAGCAAGGCTGCCAGTCTCTTAGGCCAAGACACTTTGAACTATTAGAATGACCATAGCCTTGTCCCTTCTGACTTCCAGCACAATCCAGGAGAATTAGTTGAAAAGTAGAGAAACCAAGACCTCTGGAGATATCCTGCAATAATCCCAGGGTCAGACTCTGGAAGAATAGTTTGTGCATCTAGCACCATTTTATGTGGCAGGGGGCAGGAATCTAGGGCCCATGGGCAGAATCTGGCTTGCAGGTGCAGGTGGTAGCACACTGCCACTGTTCCCTTGACACTTCATGGGGTAGACCAGTGGTGGCAGCAGGGTCCTAGCATCCACCCATCTCTGACAATCTGCCCCTCCCCCCCAGTCATTCTCACCCACAGCCAGAAAAGGTTGCCTACCCCTGTTCTATGGTGAATTAATCTACTGTGGGAACATCCCACTGACAGAACATGATGTGCAGGACAGACTCCAGCATTCACAGTTGGTCATGGTCGGTCACTTTTACATTTCCTTGGAGGAGGGGGGACAGGGAAGGACAGCACTTCAATCAGAGTAGTTTCAAGAGCAGCTCTAATTAAAGAACTACAGTGTCTTGGGTATCGGTGTCCCCACACTTCAAAATGGAGGCAGCTCATCAAATGAGCTTTAGTTCAAGTGCTTCCATTGTTGTTTTGAAACAAGGGGACGCCAACACACGAAACACAGGAGGCTGCTGGAGCACAATAATTACCATGCTCCAACAGACTCAGAAACACAGAGGTGATGATATGTTGATGACACTATCTGGATAGCCTGGTGATTTACTAGAAAAGAGAAGGGATGATTGGTACCCCTTGCTTGTTTCTGTAATTTATTACCACTATGTTGTCCTTTGAGATTCAGGTGGTGGAGTTTTACTGAATGGCAGAAGTGTTATGCAGGTCAGTCCAATGGCCCAAATTCAGAGCAGTTTCTGATTGTTGGGGGACCATGCCCCTTTCTTTTACAGCTAGTTCAGCTGGATACCCCTGAAGCTTCTGTAGTACGCATCACAGTCAGCAGGGGACAGAATGAAACACCTTTCTATATGTGCAATGGACCGGGGCACCAAATTAGCTCTCCCAGGACTCGGAACAGGATCATAACACCTCTGTCCACATTGTGGCAGAGCAAGGTAGCATATGAATGTTAACCGCAGCCTAAGAGCCCTGGCACACATGTGCTGTCTTTGCTCCATTTGACTTAAAGCAGTTTACAATTGACTAGAGAGACTGGAATCCATTTTCTGGCTGACAGACAAAGCCAAATGCCTCCACTCCCTGCCGTCTGTAGCAGTGACAAGCTGTTGCAGTCCCCTGCTAGGACCTGCTACTGGATCAGGTATAGGTTAAACTAGATTTCCTGTCCCTTCAAATGCACTTTCACTACTTTTGGGTATTTCATGACAACACTTTTCGCTGTGAATGTGATGATGAAGAACAGAACCCTGTACTGGTAATGTTTGGGTCTAACTAAAAATCTGACTGATTTCCTGTTGGATGGATTCTGTCCTTGAAGATGGGAAGAATTTAAGCTACAGTGATGGTGATGAGAAGCAGAACTCTTTCAGTTCAGCACTGATGCAAGTTATACTTTCAGCATATGGGTTTATATAGGTACTAGTAGGTGTTTTGACACTGGTAGCCCTAGGTTATCCCTAGATCTTCAGTCAAATCTGGCACTGTTAAACACAACAGTGCCAGGATCAGCACAGACAGTCTTGTGTACTGTAGGCTACTGTTTCCCAGCCCTCAATGCCCTAAGAGGCCTGGTGTACTTCTCTCCACTAGCTTTGTGTTGTTTGTTTTTACAGGACAGACTCAAATGAAATCTCTAACTCTAGGCTCAGTGTGACCACTCCTGGTGCCAGGCTTCAGCATTATAGGTCTTTGTTTTGATACTAATGAGGTAGATGCTGACTTCAAACCTTATGACAATGTTAGTACCAGTTCTTTTCTTGGTACTGCCTTCTGTGATGGTCTCAGGTATATAGTCTGTCTGCTTGACAATGCTGGCTTGGTCATTAACAAAAATACTTAAGAGCTCATCTCCTCTGAGTTCAACAAGATGTCCATGCATTGTTTTAAAAGGTGGAATTTGAGATTCATGTGCCTAGCAGAAATCTAACAGGTACAGTGAGCTTCTACTGCATATATATGATTTCACTTACAGAACGTACATATACCTATTGTGCCAAGCACAAGAGACAGCCTGCTGTTTTGAGTCATGATAATGGCTATGTATACATAGCACAATGCTTGTTTGCAGTTAGCTCAGGCACTGGAGGAAGCATAGCCATATGAGAAGGGCTTAGCCTTGGTTAATGTACCCTTCATTGTATTATGCAGACATGCCAGATGAGCTTGCAGAGACAACTGTATTCAGGGGCCAGACCTACAGGCAGGTCTAGAGATCAAGGTCAAGATGTGATTAGAACAGGTAGATATGTTTACAACAGCATGAGATGAGCAAAGGATTTGTGTAGACATCCAAAGGCTTGTAATAAGGTTTAGCTAAAGCTAAGTATGAATAGGTGAGGCATTTACTAGGTTCCAGCTTGCTGCCACAGGTGGTAAGAGAACGAGGGAAGACTGTGGCTTCTCCGTTTCTTATGCCTTCACACAAGAGCACAAGGAGGCACGGGTTGTGTGCATGATCCCAATGGCTGTGGCTTTTCCAAATTGTCCAGCTTCGTGCACATGAGGCATGTGCATGCCTACAGTAGGATCCACGCTACTATTTTTCTTTCCTACATGATAAATAAATGCTTCTATGCTGGGGAAGGAATAGAGTGGAGATGGGGAGGAATAAAATTACACTCATGATTCTGGTTTAATGAACATTCAAATGATTCAGAACACTAGTTTCAAGATCATTCATCATAACATGGATTAGAAAAGATCCGCATTTGGTCAGCTTCTGCATTCAACCTGGAAAAAAGAAAGTTTTCTCCCGGAAAGATGCTAAGTAAAAAAACCTTTTGTTCACCCCTGAAAAATAACCAATTTAAAAGATGGATGCATATTCTGGCTTTATGCAAGTCTCAGTTCATGCCAGAAAAATAAAAAACAAGCACAAATCTGGCCACACAGTTAAGGCAGCTGTAAAATATCAAAGGCAGAGGATAAAAAAAACAAAGCCCAAAAACCCAGCACCATGCAACTAAACTATTACTTTCAGGCAGATGGTTACAAAATGGCATCAGAATTTTAAAATGGAAGACACAGTGGTATCTTTCTTCTGTGCCACTTTCTACCAGAATATGACATAAGCAGTTGTCAGTAAATCTACAGTAATGGGACAGTCACAAAGATATAACAACAAAAGGATTCCTGTGCTGGCAAGTGAATATCTCACTGTAGCTGCTCTGAACCAGTAACAATACATCTTTTTAGAAGCATTACTGGAGCAGGGTCTTGGTAGTAGGGATGAGGATACTTGTTAACTCTACTTGAAGTTTCATTTTCCATTCTCTTGAAAATAGAAATCTATAGCAAGTTAACTTAAAAAGCTGTAAAGAAGCAGTATCTGTGTACTATTGCTACTTTTAAGTGGAGAGAATAAACAGAAGGCAGGGCAGGCTGGCACCTTTCAGACATTAACTCGTTCAGAGGCATAAGCTTTCATAGGTGACAACCTACTTCATCAGTACAGGGCGTTAAAGGGATCAGTTCTAGGATGAACAAGTTTGTGACAGAGCAAGACATGGAAATCAGATTTTCTGACTTCCAGTTCTGTGCTTTAACCACTAACCCATTCCTTTGTCTCTCTCACCTTTTGGATGTACTCCAACATTCCCTAGAATAACACCCCTGAATAGTTTTACCCTTGCAACATCAGCTGCACCCCAAATTGTAGCAAATTCCTAATTTCCTGGTCACTTATCAGACTGGGACCGCTTTTTCAAAAGGAAATGCTAATATACAGCTGCAGTCTATGTGCATAAGATAAATGTTTCATTGGCTTCTGTGAGACAAAGGAATAGCAAGCAAAAAAGAACTGGAAGGATGAAAGCTATATTCTTTGAGCAAGATGCCTCCTTTTAAGGAATTAAAACAAAAAGAAAAAGAAAAAAAACCCAGATCTACTGCAATATCTTAGCCCTGGTAAATAAGAAGGCTTCCATGATTGGAAAACAGTTTTGTAATGCAAGTGAGATATGCTAATCATTTAATTCTTAAGCAAGTTTTATTATGAATACAAACAATTAAATTCTGTATGTTTATATTAGATTTTAATATATCATCATCAATCACTCAAGCAGCGGTTCCCAAACTCTGACAGATTGTGTACCACCAATTTAAAATGATACAGCCTTAAGCACCACCAGCAAAGTTGTGCCATATAAAGTAATTATAATAAATCTGTTAATGTGTACCACTGACAGGATGTCTGCGTACCACAGATTGGGAACCGCTGCACTAAAGAATTGCTCACCCTTGAAATTACACAGTATCTTCTTGCAGGGCTACTATGAAAACAAGAAAATGTATTTGTGTTCAAATAAACACATCACTTAAGTTTTAAATGAAAAAGTGCTGGATACAAAACTGTCAGTTATCCTATAAAAAGAGATTTCCCTATGGACACAAATGATAATGGAGACCTTACTGAAATTTAAATGAAATATAGGGACTACAATTAAAAGGGAGACTAAATTTAGAAATTATAAAGAGTGAGTTTTCCTTCTTCAGTTGCTTAAAGAATGCTGTTTTCCCATTAAAAAGACATTAAAATCCTCTGATACAAGATGAAGCTATTGCATTAAATCATCATCTGAGAAAATGTTCAAGAGGCAAAATTACAGCATGCAGTTACTAAAACAGTAAGGTTTTCATATTCAACACGCACGTGTGCACACAGGATGACTGGAAAAGTTGTGCACATACTGTTCTTTCCTTCTGCATCTAACTGTAATCTTCAAGTATTTTAACTGCTAAATGGAAGAAAACCAACCCTTCTTTTTATGCCTATTTAGGAAGCAGGAAAAACAGACCAAAAGAAGGAAAAGTGTCAGATGTGAAACAGCGTTTTGTCTTGTGCTGTCAAAGTAATACAGTTAAACAAACTGTCAGGTCAGGAGACAACAAAGTAGTAGGATGCCCAATAAACACGACATTCACAGGTCTGGAAAGCTGAACTGACACACGAAAACTGAAACAGTCCGAATGGCTCTGTAGCAGAAGAAGAAGCAGCAGCAATTAAGGAGCCGGGGCAGAACTCCAGGAATTAGTCTTGATGCCAGAAAGAGAGGCTGGGCAAGGAAGCTACATGACAATGAGCCAGGAAAAGCCTCTAAGGCCAAGTAGTGCAGTTGGAAGATTAAAACAGAACTGGAGAATGCCAAAAGAGAATGGAACCTCGCGCTCAGAAAGAGAGTTTATATAAACCTCAGTTTGGAAGTCGAGAAGGAAATCAGTTGATGTAGATGCTACATTCAGTGATTTGATCAGCCATGTTTACAGTCAGTTAATGGGTATGCAAAGAAGAGGAACAATATTGTTTGAATGTTAGCTGCTTTCTGTCAAATAATGAGAGAAAAACATTTCCTAGACTTCTGGCCCCAAGACCACTCAGAACACAAAGCTGCTGTCATCTGAAAATTTGAAAGCAAAGCAAGTAGGCTGCAGAGAGAGTGAGCTAAAATCCCTCCACACTAGTCCTGAATTTAGGTGAGTTGAGTGGGGGAGAAGTGTCTACATACCCACATCTGCAACTGTTCCCCACCGCCTTCAAAAAAATAGCTGTGGTCTTATTCAAGAATAGTTATTTAGGATTTCCATTAGCTCTAAGTGAGACTCAAGTTAAACATATATCCCTAAACTTCACGTACTTAATTTGCATAATCTGACTCTTTCCTTACAGGGAGGAGTCTTCTCTGAAATGCAATGATCATCATCAAAGCAATTTAGGTAATGCTTACAAACTGTATGTCTGGATGTCAGTACGGGGCTAATACAGGCTCTATTCACTTCAAATTAAACAGATTCGGAAACAAATTAATTTGCCATGTGACTAGAAAAACTAGGCACTAGTATTCATTTGACAGTAGTCAGCCTTAAGAAATTAAGCCAGGATAATGAATGATATTGATGTTATACAGTGTTTTCATGGCTGGGGACTTTTAAAAAACATTTTTGAAAACTGTATAAAAGCCCCTTGCAGGCTGGAGCTCCATTTTTGATCAATTTCTTGTGACACACTTTTGGGTTGCAACCCACAGGTTGAGAAATGCTGTTTTAGTGTCAACCTGTAGATTACCAGGGGTTTGTGGACCACAGTTTGAAAACCATCGCATGAAAGTCCACCACATGGGTCCATCATGATCCGCTGGCTGGGAAATTGGCTCTGTGGTTGGACCCAGAGGGTAGTAATTGACAGAAATCAATCATCATGGTGCCCTGTGACCAGTGGGGTCCTCCAAGGCTCTGTCCTTGGACCCATATTGTTCAACGGCTTCATTAACGATGTGGACATTGGAGTCAGAACTGGACCGGCCAAGTTCGCCGATGACACCAAACTTTGGACAAAGCATCCACACCAGAAAACAGGAGGGTGATCCAAGCTGACCTGCTCAGCAAATGGGCAGATGAGAACCTGATGGTGTTTAACACTGAAAAATGCAAGGTTCTCCACCTTGGGAGGAAAAACCTGCCTAGCACTACGGAAGAGACTTGGGGGTTGTCACTGACCACAAGATGAACATGAGCCTGCAATGCGATGCTGCAGCTAGCAAAGCGATCAAAACGT
>NW_017728943.1:102264213-102267642 GCF_001723895.1 Crocodylus porosus
AAAAGGATGTGGAGAAGCTTGAGAGAGTCCAGAGGAGAGCCACGCGCATGATCAGAGGTCAGGAAAACAGATCTTACGATGATAGGCTGAGAGCCATGGGACTCTTTAGCCTGGAAAAGCGCAGACTCAGGCCACCTATAAGTTTATCAGGGGTGATCACCAGTATCTGGGGGAACGTTTGTTCACCACAGCGCCCCAAGGGATGATGAGGTAGAACAGTTATAAACTACTGCAAGACCGTTTCAGTCTGGACATAAGGAAGAATTTCTTTACTGTCCAAGCCTCCAAGGTCTGGAATAGCCTGCCATTGGAGGTGGTTCAAGCACCTACACTGAACACCTTCAAGAGCAAATTGGATGTTTATCTTGCTGGGATCCTATGACCCCAGCTGATATCCTGCCCTTCAGGCGGGGGGCTGGACTCAATGATCTTCCAGGGTCCCTTCCAGCCCTAATGTCTATGAAATCTATGAATACACACACAAAATAAGATACACAAAATTTGTCCCAATAAAGGGGGAGGAAGTTCCTCATTGTTTCTGGCAGAATCTTTAACTAAGAAACCTATTCAATAATTTACTACCCCAGTCAAGGCACCTATATTTCTCTATAAGTACTGCCACATTTTAGTGTTAAAGGGAAGAACGTCAAAAACTTAAAAAAACCTGTATTTTCAACTGTCTAACTTTCCACACCCTTGTTTTTCCTGGCATTCTTCTAGCACTGGAAAAGACCAAGCATGACTTTTATAAAGGTGTCTAAAAAAAAAAAAACCTGGAATGTTTTCAATAATGCATTTTATACTATCCTTAAATTGAGCATAAAAAGGAAAAGATGAGATTCAATATAAACATTGCCTTAATTCTACTTTTAGAAACTGAAGTCCTTGCCTACTGATTACTTTGAAAATTAATCCTACACCCTCCCCTTTCACCCAAAATTTTCCTTCTCAAACTCTCTCAAACTTTCCAACCACAGATTAGCAAAAATCTCTACATATCCACCTCATCTCAGCAGCTGTCATTGTGATAGCCAGAACATGGAAATGGGCAACCTTGCCCAATGTGGGAGAATGAAGTGAGACAACTTGGTACATATTCACTATGGGAAAGCAATCTATCTGCTTCACTAAATGGCAAATATGAAGGCTTTTGTCCCTCTTGGTTTCTACACTAAAATGATCTAATACAAGAGGTCTATAGAAGAAAAGCACCAGAATCATACTGCAAAGCAGAGGTATGACTATTAAGAAAACAAGAGAAGACATTGGGTGTCCTCCTTCTGAGTAAAAAACCTAAGGGACAGTGACTTTGAGGGGCGTCACTGAAACATTTATACAGATGGTCACACATACACCAAAGTGTGATTTTATTGTATTGTATTTGATATATATATCGTTTTTTATTAACACAAATGCATAACCATATTTAAACAGAATAAAATAATAAAAAATTAACTAGCGCATCTTTTAGCTATTGAAGCATGTTACAATGAATGCCAGCATCATTATCCTCATTTTATAGCTAAGAACCTACAAAAACTAATTTCCTATAAAATCCTCTTTATAATTTACTCTGCTTTCCTAGTTAAATTATCGCTGTCCTGCTTTTCCTTTGCCTTGTTACCTAATCAAAATTTTCCTCATTTCACTCAAATGTTCTCCACTTTGCACCTAACATTAGAAAAATTCAGCTCCATCATTCAGCGTCCTTTGCAAACTCAAAGGAATAGTTACCACAGTGTTGGTAAGGCTCAGGCATTTTTAATCATGGGGGATATCTGTGCAGCAAAGCAAAGGTGTGATTGTAGCACAAACACTGGCACACTTCTAACTTTGTGGAGCTCCCATAGGTAATAAGGATGCTGCCACATGGGCAAACAAACCAGTCTGTAGTCCCAAGGGTAACACAGGCAATGTAATCACACTTTCACTTGGCTGCCATTTATTTTCCTGTTTGTCCAGCCCTACCAAATACCATACTAGACAACCAAGGGTGTATCTGGGGAAGCTGCAGGAAACAGCAGGCAGGCCTCAGGGCTCTTGGTGCTCCTCCAGCTTGCATGGGCCAGGCTGAAGCCCAAACCATCACAACTTTAGATAGAATTTAGTTCAGGCACTCATCGCTGTGCTGCGCTCACACCTCCAACTGCAATGTACATGCACATATTGGTAAGAACCCACATACCCTGACTCTGCCATGGCTCCTGCCATTGCTGCTCCAAGCGGCCAATCAGAGGTACTGTAAGCAAGCTCAGTACAGCACAATATTCACACCCTGACAACTGCTTGAGGCATTGGTGACTGTCACAACTGTGCCAGAAAACTGACAGCAGCAGGGCCAAGCAGCCCTTCTGTTAGTGCCTGCTGAGGGAAGCACGGCTGGCAGCTGCCTCCCAGGGACCCCATGCAGTGGGTACAATGCTGGCGAACAGAAGGGCGGCACCTACTGCCTTACGGACTGCTCCAGCCCCTTCTTCAAATCCCCAGTCTGAGGCACCAATGACCCCTTGCCAGTGCTCCCACCTGGCTCCCTCATACCTGGGTAGCCAGCGCTCCCACTTGGCTCACCCCTCCATGCACAAAACACCCACTGTCTCTTCCACACTCCCAGTGTCCCCACCCCCATCACAAGTCCACTCAGGGCCCCTTTGTCTCCCCCGTGCCCAGTACCCTCCATCCCCAGCCCCCAGCACCTCTACTACAATCCAGTGCCCCCCTCTCTCCTCGGCCTCCGGCAGGGAGGGAACCCACCCCATCCCATGAGCCCCCCCCAGTGTCCTGCCACCCTACCAGCATCTCCATCAACCCCCTCTCCCCACCTGCAGTACCCCCATACCCTGCCCTCTCCCCCATAAACCCCAACCCCTTTGCCACAGCCCAGCATCCCCATCCCTCTCCCCATGGCCAGCATCACCATCCCCCAGCCAGCCCCTGCCACCCCAGTACCCACCCTGCAGGCTACTCCCCCAATGCCCTCCTGACCCACCAGCTCCCCAGCGCTCCCTCAGTGCCCCTGAGTTTCAGCCCTACCTGCCTCCCAACAGGGCTGTGAAAGGTTAAACAGTTAATCCTTTACCAGGTAAGTGTAGTGATAACCGGTTAACTTACCCTTTAGCTCTGGACAGGCACATTCTGGCAGGGAAGGGGGGAAGGGAAGCCGCACAATACCCTGATGCTCTGCCACAACCCCAGCATCCCCACTCCTCTCCCCACAGCCAGCATGTCCAGCCCCCATGAGCCCCACACGGTGATCCCAGTGCCCCCAATCCTCCCACTGCAGCTAGTGTGCCCCCAACCCTCCGCCACAGTAGTGTCCTCCAATGGCTCTGCCACCGCCATGCCTCAATACCCACCCCACAGCCTGCCTGCCCCGGCCTCCCCTTTTCCCCACCCCACTCCCCTCAGACCCTCAGCACCTCTGCCATCACC
>NW_017728943.1:102268154-102277295 GCF_001723895.1 Crocodylus porosus
GCATCTGGCTGAACGGCGCGGGCTGACCCGTGTGTGGGTGGGGGCGTGCACCCCCCAGTACCTGTCTGTGTGTGTTTATATACATATATATATGCGTACATATATATACACACACACAAGTATATATCTATAACCTCACACCCATGCTTTGGTTAGCCTAGAAGGTGCAAATCTACCCTGCCGTTTTATGTATGTGGGGAGGGGTGTGTATACACCAAAGTATGTATCTAGGCACACACACACACTTCGGTTAGTCTGTAAGGTACAATCTACCCTGCCTTCTGTGTGTGCAGATGTGGATGTATACTATATGTGTGGTGTGTTTACACCCCCCCCCCCTTCCTCAAGGAGGAAATAGTGAACTTCCTCAGGGAGGTGCTATGAAACCAACACTGTTTTTAAGCATAGTTGAGAACTATAGATTTCATGGATATGGTTGTACTTATACACACACACAGCAGGGGGTGTGTGCATATATGTGTGTGTATATGAGTGCACACGCACACACCTATATATACATAACATACATACACAACACCAAAGTATGTATACACACACACACATTTTGGTTAGTTTATATAAGGTGCTAATCTACCCTGCCATGTGTGTGTCTGTGAGCGTGCATGCACGCACACACATGCATGCCCCAAAGTATATCTATCTACATACACACACATACTTTGGTTAGTCTATAAGGTGCAAATCTACCCTGCCTTCTGCTTGACTATATATACATAAACAAGCTTTGGTGAGCTGAAGCTCACTTCATCAGGTGCTGTGAAAAGGACACACAGAAGTGTTTGAGTAGGGATGACCAGAATTGTACACACTACACTCCAGTTGAGCCTCCTACTGTGGCATTTGCACTTCCTTGTCTCTACGGGAAATGCCTCCCCTGATGGAGCCGAGGATTGCATTTGCCTGTTGTATAGCTACATCACACTGGTGGCTCAGGATCCTCTTAAACTCATCCTGCGCTAACCCAGTCATCTAACCCTGTTCTGTTTGCTAAACTAGTTTGAGAACATCTGACTTAAGCTCACTCCTCATGAGTCATGTGTAGCACTCCCAGAGAAGCAACAAGTCTTTGTGTCACTCTTCCTCTGAGACAGCCACCACACCTATATGCCATTTCATGCCAAATAATATATATTTTTTTCTTCTGAGTGACTTTATTTTGAAGAAAAGGGAATGTACATAAAACCAATTGGAGTAAAATGAAAAGAGTAAAAAACATATTTAAAGCAGTATTTGTTTCAGTGTGGATGAGCTGACTAGGAAAAGTCTTCTCTTCTGCTCCTCTCCCTGCCTTCCCTGCACTCAGGACATTTGGAAGCTATTTCGGACTGGTGCAGAGCTTCAATTTCACATTGTGAGAGAGGAAACAGTAACCTTCCTCAGGGAGGTGTTATGAAACCAATACTGTTTTTAAACATAGTTGAGAACTTTATAGTTATTACATATAATGGATATGGTAGTTCATAGAGAAGGGAAAAATGTTGCCCAGACAGGAGGGAGAACAAAACAGGCCATCAGAACAATTGAAAACAATCACAGAAGCTCACAAACCTATTATTTTGCATTGGAGAATGAAATGCTCATTTGAGGCTTTTAGATACACATTGTTGGTCAGATTTGTTCGATCAGAGGGATCTCACACATGGCTGCTCCAAGTGCTTGGCAATTTTACACTGGACTAAAGCAAAGAATGCCATTCGCTTGAGTTTCCATGTGAGATACTTTTCCTTTATTCTTGATTTTCTTGGGGATTTTTAGAGTTTATGGTGCTCAAGTGTAGCAACTCAAAGGCACATAGATCCAAAATCTTATTTTATAGACATAAACTTCCCTCAGATCAATTCTAGTCCTTGAATTACCAGCTCTACAACATTCCTGTTGTATGCAGGTAGGAGTGGATAGAAAACATGCTCTCAGAAAACTTTGCTCTTAGTAAATGGTCAGCCCATTTCTGCAACTTCCTGGATGGGTGTTTGTGTGTGTGTGTACATGAGTGATGGCAGCGGGGAGAGGGAAAGAGAGAACTATTTAGGAAGCCTATTGTTGGACCATTTATACTGATACAACTCTTGGCTGGAGAAGGTAAGTTACATGACTTCCCAATTATATCTAGTAATCTAATTCGGGGTGGCCAACCAGCACCACTTGTGCCACAAACCGCACGGGCATAGAACAGAGCAGGGATGGAGCAGGCAGCACAGGACAGGGAGCAGGAAGCAAAGTGATAGATCAGGCAGGGAAATGGAACTTTGCTAAGTGGGGACTCAATCACATCTTCTAAATCATTAAAATATCTGCCCGAGAGCTGAGCAGCCCATCTAGAACCCTTCAGTGGAGACGGATCTCAAACCAGAGACTAGAAACACTTCCACTGAGTTACTGTCTTAGGGAATTCTATGAGCATTAAGTGAGAATTACATGCATACAGTGAAAAAATGATATCATAGCAGCATTTGCATTATGCAGAGACATACCTGCTGTGGAACAGAAAGTACAATTTGGTTCAATAACAGATTGGAAGGAGAGAAGAGGAAGAGATTCAGAGAGGGAAATAGTTTAATCACATGATCTTCTTTTCTTGTGTACAAGGCATAAGCACCGACTTTTATTTTTGCTGGTGGGGGCCCCTAAGATGATGCCCTCCCCAACTATCACCAGCACAGCAAGAGCAGAGCTGAGCAGAGCCTATGTCGAGGACAGGGGCAGATGCAAGCTGCCCACTGCAGGCTTGGGGCTTTGCACCCTGCTCCTCTCCCCCCATGGCACCTGCTGTTGTGTGGCATCCTCTGTCCACCTGGCAGCGGTGGAGGGCACAACTTCACACTGCCACCCCCGCTGCTGTCAGGCACAGAGTTGCACTGCCATGGCAAGGGGGCACCTTGCCATGGCAGTGCAGTTGGCATGGGGCTCCCAGGAGAGGGTAGCATGGCAGGTAGTCCACATCTGTCCCAGCCCTGTGCACAAGTCTGAGGGGCATGAGCCCAGCTCCCCACCATGCTCCCCTCCCTGGGGATGCATGCAGTGACAGGGAGCCAGCCCCCATGCCTCCTGGACAATCCACCCATGGCTTTGTCCCACTCACTGACCCAGCCCCAGGCCCCATGCACTGCCCTGGCTGGGCTGCACTTCCAGGCTCAGGCCCTGCCCCACTCCCTCCTTCATTGCGAAGGCCATGATCATCTGTCTCCCCACCCCCACCAGACTTACCTGCAGGCAGCAGGGAGAGCTCTCCACCACGGTCTGGGGCTGTGTTCCTGGCCATGTGCACGTGTGCGCATGCATGTGGCACTCCTTGCATCCTGCTCTCCACAGCCCCTTGCAGGCTGGAACTATGTCAGCTTGCAAGGGGAAACCGGCTTTTTTCCCCCATGTTTTCCCCCCACAGTGTATGGAAAACATGGATCCCTGCATGATACTGGGAATCCAGGACAAATGCTGTCCTGGAGACATGGAACCCCAGACTGGGACCTGATGTTCCAATTTCAGGACTGTCCTGCCCAATTAGGGATGGATGGTCATGCTACCCTCTTCCCGAGGGGGGCCAGGGCCCCCAGGCCCCCCATGTACTCAGTGCCTATGGTACAGGGGCTCTCTCACATTCTCTATGGAAAAGGGTAAGAGAGAGAGAGAGAAAGAGAGAGAAACTACTAGATGGAGCAGCTTGAAAAACAGATTATCTGTTCTGGGGCTCAGAGCTGTCTGGATTAGGTTGGGGACAGAAGTATTGCTTAACCCTTTGCCCTCCACTACATGCCTTTTCACTACTGCTGCTTGGAACTTGGGATGTCTGTCTCTCTTTCCCTTTGAAAAGGTCAAGTTTCTCTCAGAAGCTGAACTGTAAAGCAATACCTGCGGAAGGGTTGTGGATAACCAGAGAGAATCAAAGGAATAAAAAAGCCTGGGTCTCAAGAGACTGAAGGAGCCAGAGTTTGCTCTGCACTCTAGAAGCTATGGCTAGGTTGGTTTCAGGGGATATTTAGAAGCACCAAAGGCTGGGGTCACACCAAGCAAGCTCTCTCCTAAAATAATCCATGATACCCATATCTAACCTACCAATTTAGACCCCAAGTGTGACTGAAATTTGGGGGCAGTGACAACACCGAGCGTATAACGAACTTAGCTTTAGAGCAATGGTAAAATCTTAGCTATGGAACGATGGTAAAATCATTCAGAATAGTCTTCTGTCAACATTACTAAAATCTATCTCTCCCCCTTTTAGGGGTGCAATTTTTAGAATTGTTCCCTTTCCCATGCCGCCCTCCATCCCCTTCAATTCTGTCCTTAGAGATCCTCCCTCCCAGTTCTTTGCTGTTCTCTCATGGGACTCCACTTATTCCTCAAAAGACATCCTCTTAAGTTCAGAGATGCTACCCCCAACAAGAGACAAAGTCTTAGCTTAACTATCGGGTGTAGCAGCACCATCTGTCCAGAAGAGAATGAGAAACAACAAGTCATGTAGATAAATATTCAGAGGAAAGATAGGATTTGGGGTTGTCTGCTTATGGCTATTAAGTGAGCAAACACCTGTATCAGTCAGATGCATTTGACCACAAAAGTTCTTTAGTCTACAAGGAAAAGGAGTTGGTTGGGAAAATAAAAGGGAGTATCCCATTTTGGCAAAGAGTATGAGCCCAGAAAGTTCCTTCAGCACCAAAGCATGAATTTAGATCACTGATATTAAAAAAGAAAAACTTCTGAATGAGTTGAAAGACAGGGTTCTAGAAACAGCTCAGCCCTTTTAACTTTTTTGAGGTGGATAAAAACATTAAGGAATACTGAAATAACTTGCCCAGGGTAAAGTTACTGAGCAAACCAGCCATTTGGCCCACTCTTGCCAACTGAAGTCACCTAGCTTAAAATGACCCAGAAAATAAAAACCGCATGAGACACAGAACTCAACCAGACTCTGAAATCAAGCTGTACTTTATTGAGATTCTCAACAAATGTTGGTGCTCTTTTGGTTGATAGCTACAAGTAAATAGTTTGGGGTGTGCCCACCACTGTCTGAGCTGAATTAGTTCTGCCTGATGGGCTATCCTAAGACAACAAAATCTTCCCATGCTGAATTTTAGGGCAGTGTGAAGCTTCAGGTGCTGATTTAATTTGGAGACGATTCAGACCGATTTGGCAGCCAAATCAAATCAGGAGACCAATAAAAAGTTCTGAATCGATTCAAAGCCATCTGAATTAATTCAGAAAAGATTTGGAGAGCTTTGAAGGTTCGGCCAGCCCCCACTCACTGCAGGGAAGCTGGATCCAGACTCCACGCTAGTAAGTATGGAGGGGGGGGACGACTGGAGGAGGGGGGGACCAGACCAGGGAGGACCCCTGCCTGCTCCCCTGCAGTGTGGGGCAGTGGGGATTGACCCCCCCTCCCTACCTGGCAGCATTTGGTGAGTGCAGAGCTTTTTTTCTTTTTCAAAGAGACGGGAGCTGGGGTGGGCGGGGCAGCAATTGACAGGACTGGGACAACAGGGAAGGGACAGGGCCTGTTTGATTCGGAGATTCGGCCAATTCTGTGATGGCCAAACCTCTGGATCAGATTAAGCTGAATTGATTTGGGACAGCAATTCAAATCACCGAATCAAATCACTGTCCCCCAAATTGGCTGAATCCAAATCCAAAGCAAGTACTAGCCACGTTGCATAGGCCTACTGCATTTCATCGCTTCAGTGTAAAATCAAGCCTATGGGCTCAGCACCCCTCTATGTGGTTCTGCATTCTCAACCGTCTTAAGTGTCTTCTCCATTAAAAAAAACAAAACAAAAAACACCGAGGGACTCTATATCAGCTTTCCTTTCTGGCAATTGCATGCATTCCATCAGCCTAGCCACTTGTTGATTTGCTCACCAAGAAAGGCTCATTTTGAACATTTCATTTGTTTGCTTTTATTTCCAAAGTTTGTTTTCTTGAAACCAATTTCTTTACAAGTGTTCCAGACACTATTTATCTCAGAGTTCTTTGAAACAATCCTTCACAGGATTACATTTTGTGAAGTTTTTGTGTATTTATAGTTTGCACACAAGTAAATGCTTCATAATAGTTTCACAGTTGAATTTTTTGAAGACCCTGAATGTATACAATTAAGAGAGAAGAGATATGGCATTTTCAAAGTGCATTAACAAAAACATTCTTTAAAAACAAAACCCAGATATGCAGCAAGTGTAAGGTATTTCCCTTTTAATTATGTCACTCTTCAGTTTGGTCTCTGAAGTAAATTTATTTGTTATTACATTATGCATGGAAACAAAAATCAACCCTTTATATGTCCTCTTTCCCACACCCATCATACATTTTCAGTCATGGCAAGGATTTCCATTTTCTATTAAGAGTTTCTAAAGTAAAGAAAAAGGTTCAAGTATTCCATTTATCAAAACTTGTATCAAAAGTAACAAAGGACCTCATTTGTTCATAATTTTTTTTTCAAAAATAATTTACAAAGCAAGTAGTCTTGGCCTTTATTTGTATAAATTATACAGAAACTATAGTTTTTTTGAGACAGCGAGACGAGTCTGTGTTCAGCACTTCAATCATTGCTCTTAATGTTGGAAAAGTCTCTGATACTGATGGCAGACTTTTGTAAGAAGAAGTACTAGAAAAAAGAAAACCAAAGTTCATAAATTGCACAACATTTGAAGCAACTTGAATGACAGTATTTTAAATTTGCAGTACTATTGTCAATCCCTTCCCCCAACACATGTTTAAGGCTCAAGTTTAGGGATTTTTGCCTTCTAAAATACTTTGTTCATCATAATTTATGCCTCTACAACTGGCCTCAGCCTGGCATATGAGCTGCGTTAGTCTGAAGTTAGGCAGAAAGTGGGGTAGATTTGCACCTTTACAGACTAACTAAATCAGATGTGTAGCTTGAGATTTTGTAAGCAGGGGGCATCTGATGCTGTGATGACCTCTGCTTATGAAAGTTTATGCTATGCATCTGATTTAATTAGTCTATAAGGGTGCACCATCTACCCTGCTGTCATGAAGCAATCACCATATAAATGAGTAGCCTGATATAGTAACAGCAGAGAAATAAATCTTAGCTTATCTCAAACAGCTATGCTGTTTTTGCAAAATAACCACTGAACCCCTAATCACAGACTGGAAAGGGCTAATTGGAATTGCATCCAGGTGTAACATTACCTTACTCATAGTAAAAAAGATTATGTCAAAACCTGTTTTAATATATTAATGCAAAATCTTGTGAGATTGAACATGAGTTAGGAAATTCCTATTTATTGGTTCCACAGCAAGAGTACTAAATGCCATAATATATTTTCAAAGGTCCAAATCACAACGTTTGTACTAATTTAAAAAAAACCCTGTTAAACATTCCAATCCATTGATTTAAGTTTGAAACTCCTTGCACTTTCACTTGCATGTACTTGTAAGCATAAATCACATTCAGTTTTGCAAAGGAAAATAAGTGCTTTAACTAGTGGTACAACTTTGGAATTCTTGCATGTTTAGTTTGGTTTTATTTCATTTAAGTAGATATGTTTAGTTTGGATGAAATTCAGATGGATTTATCAGATTTAAACTATAAAAAAGGAAGGATTTAGCACCATGAGTGCTGTCAGAGTTCCTTAAATAGCTTCATTGTTATAACCTAGTCTGAACAGATCATCTTAAGGGCTGGGACAGCAGTCTATATTCCAACCATTCAAACTTTTGTTGTTTTTTTTAATGAAAAATAATCACAAAGGTGGAAACTAGCAGGCAGTAAGGAAAAGGAATTTTTTCACACTGAGTGCAATTAAAGTATGGAATTCACTGCCACAACATATTGTGGAAGCTGACATTTTACTCAGGTTCAAAGAAGGGACTGGACAAATTCTTGAAGGAAAGGAGCACCAGCAGCTATTCAGCATGGGAATTAGGGATACAGTCTTGCAATCAGAACTTCCTAGACCCTAAATACTGGAGGCTGCAAGTGGCAGGAACAGTGGAAAAAAACCCCTGGGCATACCCAATTCACTCTCCCTTTCAGTATCCACTCTCTGCCACTGTGTAACACAGGATACTAGGCAAGATGGACCTATGGTCTGACCCAGTAAATGGCACTTCTTATGTTCTAGTATCAAGTGTGTGTTACTTTTTGATGTGAAGAGCAGTTTGCTAGGAATGAATGTGTTTACTCTATTACTCAGAAATCTAAATATATAGAAACAAAAATATGCTTATGTTTGAAACATTACATTGAGGCTGCTGGCAGACATCAATTTAGTTGAACAAATGGGATCTGAGAAATTTTCTCAGATTCAAAAAAGTGTGCATCCTGCCATGCCTTCTGCAGCCACATCTGCAGCCCTTCTGTGCAACCTGACTGGACAGCAAGGGTTAAAACTTGCAGGTATGGGGGAGGAGCCCATTGACTCTCTATGCCCAGGCTGTACAGCAAGGCTTAATAAAATGCCACACACTCAGATTAAAGTGCCAAACAGACCAGCCACAAAAAAAATGTTTCATATTTAATGGAACATCTTTGTGGCTGGCTTGCCATTTTATAATGCAATAAGTTGGCTGACTATGTGACATTACAATCTATCATGAGATTAACACTGTATTCAAGTTGCCATGAACACTGAAAACATCTGGTTTTCCAAATTAACAGAATCCCTTGTCCACATATAAATATAAATCCATGACAAATTTAAATTTAAAACAGCCTAAGTGCCAAACACCTGAAAAAAAGAGTGCTAATATTCTATTTTCACACTTTGTTGTCTTTGTTTCTCACATTTAAAAAAAAACAAAACAAAACAAAAAAAAAATCAAATTTCCCTTAATATTTTACCACTGGCCTAACTTAAAAAATAAATTATTACAAAGGGATTTTCCCTAGAGAGTAACAAGTGAATGAAAACAGACTGCATATAGGGTCAGAGAAGCAGGACTCCTTTTTTCATAGGTTTGTAACCTACTGTCAAGCAAATTGTTCCAGGTTGCATATGACACCTAAAATTTATAATGGTACTTTCATAGTTTCTAGGGTCGGAAGGGACCTGAGTAGATCATCTAGTCCGACCCCCCCGCCATGGCAGGAAACAATACTGGGGTCAAACGACCCCAGCAAGATGTTCATCTAACCTCCTCTTAAACACCCCCAGGGTACGAGCCAGG
>NW_017728943.1:102277306-102301859 GCF_001723895.1 Crocodylus porosus
GGGAAGTTCAGGTCCCCCATGACTACCACATCTTTAGCCTTCACTACCTCTGTGAGCTGACCTAAGAATTCCTGATCAAGCTCTTCTCCCTGGTTGGGAGGTCTGTAGTAGACCCCCACCGTTAAATCTCTCACCCCTTGATTGCCTTGTACTCTAACCCAAAGCACTTCAGAGTGCCCCTCCCCTGACTCCTTGCTAATTAACAACAAAATAATTATTTCAACTAAATAATTATTTTTCTCTAGCCTACAGAAAAAGTGTACTTGCTGACTTTATAAAATCATGTACTAAAAAGAGTCTTGTGATAGGATTTAAATCCTCAATTTGATCATTCACATTTTAATCCTTTTTCGTTCCTCCACCATAAATGCCTTCAGAGGCTTTGTGTTGCTGAGACCACAAGTGTAGTTAGCTAGATATGGCACTCTTCACTGATGTGTATAAACTAAAGCAGAATGGGTACTTGTCAACGTCAGTTTTCTACAGTTTTCTCTACCCCCATCTGCTGCAACACCTTACATTTCTCATAGGCTTCAGGGCTGGGCCATGACTTCACTTTTAAAACTTAAACATTAAAACCACCATTTCATAATATGAACAAGTATGACAGAGTATTTAGTTACATTTTGGCCCGTTCATGTTACATTGTTTTGTTTGTATATTTTTAAAAATTCTTTACAAAGTAATAGTTCAAACAATGTGATACACAGTCTATGTCTACAGGACACATACTAACACATCACTCCACTGGAGATAATTAACCTGGGCAGAGTAGTGTGCTTCTAGTACCAGAGATAGATCAGATAACTCTGGACAGCACTGCACTGTAGATATGCCCATAGACTGAACCCTAGTATCTTGACAATGACTAATGGTAAAACGCACACCTTAGTACCAAGATCATGTATCAAACCAAACTTTAGTAAAGGTATTAAATGGAGTTTTAATTATGTGTGGACTTGTGTAAGCCTTTATAGTGGGATGATGCATGTGGAGGTGTGCAAGCCTTTGCAGAGGGATGCAGCCATCAGCTTTCACCTTGATAGCTGCAGCACAATATACAAGCTATGGACCATCACAGATTCTATTTTTTAAGGAGTGATGAAGTACATACAATTTTTTATGTAAACCTCCAGATAATAGCTCTGAATTTTTTCTCTTCAACAAAAAAAGAAAGATTTTACCTTTTTAAATTCATCCAGCTTCTTGCTATTTTGCTAAAGGCCTCAGAACCAGAAGCTGTCATAGCTTCAAAATCAACCAACTGAAACACAATTAAAAGAAGAGCAAGAAAATAAGGCTTTTTATAATACATAATTGTTGCCAGTACATTTGTGAAGGAAGTCTCTAATCTAATTCTACTGGTTTAAATTCTGGTGCATTTCCTAATGTAAGTCCCTGATTGTCAAACATTATTCCCCTTTATCTGCAGTGAAATGCAGAATATCTTCCAAATCTCTTACTAAGAATTGACAGACACTAATGATTTAATACCAGAAAAGACCCATAATAAAATGTATTTTTAAAACAAGGATTGAATTCCCTATTAACAAGAAAACTGGGAGGCTTGGTGTTTGTTTTCAGTATTGGATGATGTCCTCTTGCAAAATTCAGTACCAACAAATCTAGTTTAATACTGGGTATGTCTAGTATTTTGTACTAATCCAACTTTCCATGCTGGATTTCTGAACAAAGTGTTGAATTAGTCAACAATTATTGTGTTTATGACTACTGGCATGTAAATGACTGCAAACAGCCAAGACATCTGGTCAAGCTCACACCTGAAGCTGGTCAGAAATTTTCAAATTCAAGAGCAACTCAAGCAACATGAAGAGCAGCATAAGGTTTTCTGTTTATTGTCTCAAATTTTTCCATACTAAGAGATCTTTTTTATGCTACTAGCCTTAATAAGTCATTGTTTTGAAGACAAAGGCTGTGTTCTTTCCTTTGCTTTCACAGATTCCCCACCAAAAATGCTTCTGCAAGTCAAACTGTTTTGTTCACCAGTATAATGCTACTTTAACCATTGTTTTGTAACCAATGGTAAATGTGTCAATGATTCTGTTAGAGATGCAAAAAGGAATGTAATCCAACTCGCTCCTCCTGTTGTACTGAATCTGCAGTATTAACATGAGTGAACAGATGCAAAAGCTTCTGTCATTAAAGTTTGCAGATATGACTGAATACACTAAGGGAGAGTTACTTGAATTGCATTAGATCAGATCTTCACTTTAAACTCCAGGGTCAACAACAAAGCTAATTCAGCATATCATAATTTCTCTGGCAAAAACTTGGGAGAGGTGCTCTCACACAAGTGGGTTTCAGACAATTCAGAAAGTTGTAAATTGTAAGCACGTTGAACTACATCTGAAAATAAAAAGAAAACCTTGCTATTATGTGCTCAGAAAAAATTATTCTAAACTAGAGTTAAGATATCCATTCTGCTGAAGTAAAATGTCAGATTCATTTGGAATGGATGCCATAGACAGGAGCTCACCATAATCTGGCCTCAAGGTTACAAACATTAACTTTGGGAACAATTGTGGATCATACAGGGCCTTCCCTTTTCAAGTAGTGACTATTAGGGTAAGTAGTTGTTCATAAAATTCTGAGGGTTGACAGTGGTCTGCTGGCCAAAGAAGTTTGCAAACCACTGGTCTATACTGTAAGCTGAACAACTGCAGCTTCAAAGCTTACAAAGGAGCCTGAAAAGCATACCTGTCTTCCCAAAAATCTAGGACGGCAATGAATCTTAAAAGTACCTTAAGGCTGGAAGCTACTGGTGTAATGGGCTGACACGCTCTCAATATAAACATGCATAGCCCCTGTTCATGTCTTCTGTTACTTCCCCATAACTAAAAGCATCACATCCATTTTCTTGGCTTGGTCAGTATATTTTTATATTGTACTTGCCTTTCCTTTTGGGATTTTTCCTGATATTTCTTTTCCACTTGCCATCAGGGCTCCCATGATCACTGAATAAGCTATCACACTATAAAGAAAAAAAAAAAGACAACAAGTCTCTTTCAATTTATATTATTCTTTTTGTTTAGGATGGTATATTATGCAAACAAAATTCAATTCATTACTTCTTCATTACAGAAACATGTTTCATTAAAGATGAAAAGGGCACCTGTTAGAGGTAGAAGTATATGGACATCTGTCAACCTTGGAAAAAAAAAAATCAGCTTTCATATCTGTAGGTGGGGGGTAGTGGTGATATTTTTATTTGCCTTCTGACTTTGCACAGGGCTGAATCCATGATTCTGCAGATGAAAGCTGTTGAGGAACACTGCTCCTGAAGATCTCAGTATCATGATTCCAAGCCCATGGAGTTCTTAACATGCTGCAGGGCTAAAACTGGAAAATGAACTCTCGTTCTAGAGAATCACAGAAAACTAGGGCTGGAAGGGACCTCAGGAGGTCATCTACTCCAGCCTCCTGATCAAGGCATGATTGCCCCTAACTAAACCATCCCAGTCAAGTGTTCGTCTAAACTGCTGTTAAAAGTGTTGAAGGATAGTGATTTCACAATCTCTCTGGGTAACCTGTTCCAGTGCTTAACCACCCTCAGAGTGATATAATTCTCCCCAGTATCTAATCTAAATTTCCCTTGCTACAATTAAGTTCACTGCTCCTCATCCCATCCCCTGCTATCAAACAGAACAGTCTATTTCCATAAATTCAGATGTGGCCTTGCAGAGCTTATGAACATCACAGCAGACCAGGAAGCTGCCCTCTTCCCCCCCCCCCCTGCTTTTTTTTAAAACTTGTTTTGTGTTCAATATTTTCAGTTTCAAAATTTGGTAAACATAGGTTCAGTTAATTTGTACTGTAAGAGTTAAGCAAAATGTGGCCACAGAAATGGAAATACCTTGACTGGAGATATGAGCAGCCTTGAATTAACCTGGAGCTTCAGATAAATGAAGGCATAAATTAAGGAAAATGTATTTTATAGAGTCAGAAAATGAAACATGTCTGCAATAACTACTAAGGGGTATTTGCTTTTACCAGCAGTATGGTAAATTATGCTGCATGCATCTAAAACAGTGTTTCTCAACCTTTTCATATGCAAGGTATCCCTCAATAAACTCAAGGCACCCCTCAGAAAGAGCCAGCTCTTAAGTTTTCACTGACTGCAGAAAAAAACAGAGCAATTTTTCTTTTGCAAAGAACTCAGAAAGACCACAACAAATCAGAATGTTTTTTAACACAATGGCTTCTTCCTATTTGAAATCTCTGGGTTTATCTTGTAAATCTTGGTTGCATATGTCCTGGAACTAACATTGTCTAGCACCCTTGAAAAAAAATCTCATGGCACCCTAGGATGCCACAGCACCCTGAGTGAGAATCACTGATCTAAAAGATACCTTTACACGTACCCTTGGAAACCTTATCTCAAGTGATATAGAGTGGCATGCTGTGAGCAGCAAAATATACTAAACAGCCCAATTTTAACCAGTGATCCAAAGTTTATGAAGATGGACCATTCATTACTGTTCCTGGTGTGTATACATTTTAAAATCTATCTACATATAAACATTTAAACAGGGTAAATGAGTTTTGACCACCAGGATGGTAAAGAGGGACACACCCTAGACTAGTCATGATATAGATCATACGGGCTTTAACAAACTGTCCAAAGAGTAAACACTACACAGTAAAAGCTGTTATCCAGCATCTCCCTGGAATGGGGGAAGCTGGATAACAAAATATGCCGGTTAATTGAGCGGCCTGAACAAGTGACTTTGCCTGTTTGGGCCACTGCTTCTCTCGCCATGTCTGGGGCATCGCTGCCCCTCCTATGGGCCCTGCGGGCCCCACAGGACAGGGAGACAGGCCCCGTGCAGCCTGTTATGCCCCAGAGCTGTAGGGGCTCTGAGAAACCGGAAGTGCCATGGTGGGCACTTCCAGTTTCACTTTACCTTACAAGCCGGCATGCCGGTTAATAGAGCATGCTGGCTTGTAAGGTGCCAGTTAACGGAACTTTTACTGTATTAACATTTTGACAGACAATGCAATTAGACATTAGAGATATGGATAATTTATATACACCAAGAATAATTTATATGCACTAAGAAAATCACTCACCTGGATCCTCTTGAGAGTGGCATTAAGTTATAGAAGTAATAAACTAAAGACAGGATTAGATTGCACACAGCATCTGTCTCCTAGGTAAAACAAACGGAAGTGTAATACTTTAGTGTAAAGATAATAATATTCAGAAACCTCTATAAGCATATAAACCTCTATAACCTCTTAATATGCTTTATAAAACCTTGTACATTAAATAATGATCCAATATTCAACCACAATTTTTCCCCCTACAATAGAAAAATTATCTTAGCCATCCTCAATAGGAAAATCTCAAATAACTAAATATGCCAGGTTAAATTAGAGTTTGATGCACAAATTTATAAGTAAATATTTTTCCTTCCCCCCACCCCGCCCTGCAGAATTAGGGTGAAATACTATCTACAGTATTTCAAAAGAACCCGAAATCTAAAAAGTACAGAAGTTTAAGAACACTCTGGTACCCAGGTAGAAAACAAGCAACTAGTACTGTGTGAAGCTTTGGTAGCTGAATTGATTTGGAGGAGATTCAGCCTGATTTGGGGATTGAATCTTTAAATTTGGATCTAATCGGGAGACCAAGTAAAAGTTCCAAATCAGTTCAGAAAGGCTTTGGAAAAGATTCAGCCAATTCAGAGATTCGGCCATAGACTAAACAGGCAGCTGAAAGCTGCCTCCAGCTGGTAAGTTTGCTAGAGTTGGGGTATGGGGGAGGGAAGGGACATGGGGGAATGGAAGGACTGGGGCTGGGACAAGCTGCCCAGCCAGGATGGAGGGCACACTACTCGGGGAGGGGGGCAGGGGAGTGCAGGATGTGGGTGTGGCAGCAGAGGCTCTGCCCTGCTGCTGCTTGCCCAGCCGGGGGGGAGGGCAGAATATGGGCACATCTCACTCTAGGCACAAGGGGACAAGCGGCAGCAGGGCACAGCCCCTGCTCCCAGCACTGCTGCGCCTGTATTCCACACCTTTCCATGCCAGCTGGCAAGTGGTGGCAGGGCAAAGCTAATGTGGGCATAGTAGCACTGGGAGCGGGGACTATGCCCTGCCACCACCCAGAGCACGCTGCACCTGCATTGTGCCCCCTCCCCCCCACACTGGCTGGGCAAGAAGCAGCAGGGCATAGCCCCCACAGCTCTCCCTGCCAGGGCAGAGCTAGGCACAGCCAGGGGAGCTGCTGGGGAACCCCACCATGGCTGCCCTGCCCAATCCCATTCCCCGCCCAGGTCAGCCTCCCGGTACTTTAAAAAAAAAAAGAAAAGAAAAAAAAAAGCCCATCATTCACTGGCTCTGGGGCAGTGATCAGGAGCCTCCATGGGCTCACAGCAGAGCCATGTGGGGCAGTGGGGAATCGCCCCCCTCTTCTTGATACTTGTGCAGCAGCTGCCCCATGGAGTGGGTACAGTGAGGCTCAGCAGGGTGCCATGCACTGTCTGGGAGCTGGGGTGGCTCCAGCAGTCAGCTGGAGCCCAGCAGCACTCAGCCCCAGGGGCCCCAGTGTCCTGCCAAACTGCGCTGCACCCATGCCACGGGGCAGCTGCCACATGGGTGCCAGGTGGGGGGGCTCTGCCACAAGCCCTCAGAGGCCCCCAGTCACTGCTGCCAGAGCCAGTGAGTGCAGGGCTTTTTTCCCTTTTTTTTAAAGCTCTGCAGTCAACAGCTGCAGAAGTGGCAATTAGAGCCTCTGGGCGCTTGTAGCAGAGTGCAGTGTGGGGCAGCAGGGATTGCCCCCCCCCTGCCTGGCACCTGTGCAACAGCTGTCACATTGCATGGGTGCAGCGTGGCTTGGCAGGGCACCAGAGAAGGTTTGGGAGCTGCCGGGGCCAGGCAGGAGAAGGGGCCAGGCAGGGCAGCCATGAGGGCTTCTCCCATGGTTACCCCCACCAAGGGAGAGGCAGGCAGAGCCAGAGGAGCTGCCCAGCTGTGCCTGCCTGGCCAATCCCAACCCACACTGAATCTTCCAAAACTGATTCGGCTGAATCAATGCAGGATGGTGATCCCAATTGAATCACTGTCCTCCGAATTGGTCAAATCCTAATTGAATATTTCCCTATTTGTGCAGGCCTTCAAGCAACCTGGAAATAAATTCTATTGCTTTGCAGGTTATGCCAATTCTCATTTTACAATTGGCTTCCACAAATTAGTCAATATTATTAAATAGTGCTTATGAAAGCAATGAACTTCAGGGGTTGAAAACCAAGGTAAAATGATTATTTTTTTTATGATGGAGCACTTCATACTGTGTGCATCTCTGACATCTTACTAATACTGCATTAAGGCAGATCAACTTTTTAGATTACTTTAAAACCATGGAAACCTTTCATTTAATTTATTATAACTAGTTGTGTTTAAACCAGAAGTATATTACTTATTTAGGAACTGTGCCAGAAAAGCAATCTGTCTGCAGAAGAGTTATTAGAATTTATTTTGACAAAGACCTTTAAAAAGGAAATAAAGGCATTAATACTGAATTCCATAAAAGAATTAATCATCTACATAAAAAAAACCTTACCCCAAGCTCTGTAGATAGAATTAGTACTTTTCCTTTAGCTGTCAGATCCTTATATAGTGCATCTATTTCTGCGTGATACAGTTGTGTCCTTTCTTCTGTTGTCTGAGTTTCCACTGAAAACAATACGTTCCCAACTCTAAACACATATATTAAACACAAAGAGAACATATATCAAACTCTTGAAATTTGTTCAATCAAACCACAGAAAGACTAATATTCTCTCTCACTACTTCAACTCTTTGCCAAGGATTCTTCTGGAATTAGGAGAACAAATGGGCAGCACACCCAAATGAGCAAGCTACAGTAGGCTAAAACAACAGAACTTCATCAGTAGTTTTCTGTTTCAGCACTAGAATTCGCAGCGTGATTTTATTCTGTTAATTTACACTACAAAAATCAAATTGTCCTGATACTGCTAATTACTACAAACAGCACAGAGAATCACTTCTAGATTCAGTGGGGTTAAATCACTGCAAACGATCTAGCCTACATTGGAAATATTATCTGTGTTCCTTCCTTGTCTCCCCAGTACAAAAAACAGGAATCAAAATATCTCAAAACAGGTACGAAAGTATATTTAGAAGAGATCATGGTAAAGCTTTTCTTCACCCAATGAAAATTAGAAAAGATCCTAATCATGCATATGTAAATTCATAATTAGAGCAAAAAACTAATTTCTGCTGCAATTTCATTGTCAAGGAACATTTCACTGTTGGCAATTAAAACCATAAAAAGTATGCGATTTTAAAGCAAACTTACTTATCTCCTGTTATTGTAATTGTGAATCCATCATATTCTTTCCCTGGATCTTTAAGGCTGGAGACTTTTGTGTTGACAGTAAAGCCATCTCTCGTTTTACTGTTAAACTGCTTTCAAGAAAAGAAAGAACTATTAGAATCAAATTCATGGAAAAAATAGGGCTGGAAGGGAATTCAGGAAGTAAACTAGACTCCAACCCTGTTCAAGGAAGAATCATCTTTGTCTAAGCCAGGTGTTCCCAACGTTTATGCGCCCAAGGGCACATTCGAATTTAAAAGAAAAAGCAGCAGGCACCAACATGAACATTAAAGTATTTAGATCAATAGATATTAAAGTATTTAGATCAATCCAATCAATCCTACGCAGGCTCCTAAATAAACCTTGGGGGGTGCCATGGTGGCTGTGGGCACTGCTGGTCTAAGGCATCTTGGCCAAGTATTTGTCTAATCTGCTCTTAAAAACTTCAAATGGATGCAAAGTCCACAATCTCTATGTAATCTGTCCCAGTATGAAATCACCTTTATAGTGAGAAAGTTCTTTCTAATATCCAACCTAAATTTCCCTTGCTGCAATTTAAGATCATTGCTTTTTGTCCTGTCCCCTGCAGCCACAGAGAATAATTTATCTCCATCCCCTTTATAAATACCTTCAAATACCTGAAGGATTATTATTGAAGACTTTTATGAAATCTTGTACTCTTCTTCTTCACACTAAATAATCCCCTTTCTTTCAGCCTTTCCTCATATGCCCTATTTTCCAGACCTAATCATTTTTGTTGCTCTGACCTGAACTCATTTGTTCACATCTTTCTTGAAATGAAGTGCCCAAAACTGGACAGAGTACTCCAGGTGAGGTCTCACAAGGGCTGAATAGAGTGGAAGGATCACCTTTCACTTGCAAGAGAAACTCATATTTATTAAGCTCAGTATGTTATTAGTAGCATTAGAGTGATGTGGCTGCCATGATGGTCCAGGGAAATTGTGAGGGGCAGGATTTCTGCAGGTGATATCTTTTATTGGAGCAACTGCCTGGCTGTAATAAAGTTCGACAAGCTTTCACATGCAAGGCATTCTTCAAAAGCCTGTCTAACTTCATCCCAATCATGCAGCTGGTCAAATAAAAGGTATCAACTACAAAAATCTTTGCCTTTTGCAGAAGGCCATTAGCCTTTTTTTGCAGCAAGAGCACACTGTTGGTTTCTATTCACTTTATGGGCCACTAACCTAGTCTTTTTCAGCAGTACTACAACCTAGTCAGTTATTCTCCAATCTGATGGAACAATCACATGCACAAATACAAAGTGCAGGATTTGGCATTTTTCCTTATTTCACCTGAATTTCACCTGATTAAATTCCACTTCATTTCATTAGTATCATTCTGAATCATAATCCTATCCCTGCAGAGTGTCTACAACTCCATCCAGCTTGGCTTTAGCTGCACATTTGACAAGGGTACACGCAATTCCATCCTCGATATCAATTAATGAAGATACCAAACAGTATGAGACCCAGGACAGACCAATGAAAATCCTTCTTGTTATCTCCTCTCATTTAGACATCAAACCATTGTAACTATTCTTTGAGCGTGGTGATCCCACTAGTTGTGTATCTATCTTATAGTACTTTCATCTAGACTATATTTTGTTAGATTACTATTATATAGTGAATGCAGAAGGATAGGCATATTATCCATTGTTCCGTAACAGTAGGTTTTGGCTGAGAGATTTAACAAGAAACACCAAGAGCAGCTATGTTTTCTCCTAAATGAGAAAGAGTGATGAATAATTCATCACTCACTTTCACAAAGACATCTTTGCTTTCTTTTCTTACCATATAAATATCTTAAAATGTTAATGAAAGAAGCTGCAGTTCCATTTTATGGCTGCATGCTTAATATATGACAGGACTGTCTATAAAAACAAAAAAAAGCTAGTAGATAAGAGAAGCCAGAACTATTCAGATGACAACAGATTTCTCCCAACTCCATTATGATCCCAACCATTTGGCTTGTTAATGTGAGTGCAGAAGTTTTAAAGGCTGCATTTTATGTTTATACTTAGCAAGTATGTTAGCCTAAATTGGATTACAGAACATAGTTCTCAACAATTCCCTAGCTGAAACCTAATTACATTCAATAACCTTTTGCATATTTTATCCTCACCAGGCAGCAGTGCAAGGGGAGCATACAGCTTTCAAATTGTGAAAAGCTGAAAAATTATTTAAATAAAAATTCAGATAAAAGTCATTATTAACGTGTCAGTTATAAACAGCATTCAAATAAATGCAAGTCAAGTTTCCATTTGACATACAAAATTATGCAGCTGTTTGAACAACCAGACTGCATCAGAAACAACACATTCACTTAATTTATCCATATGGCATTAATAAATATTTCATTATAGCTACTTAGTGAACCTCTTTTGCATCTCTGTATTTTAAAATTCAACTGTATGAATTATGCAGTTGTATGTGTATTAGCCAAGAGGAGTTCATTTAAAAATTTTAAAAGCTTTTTACTGAGAAACAGAATACCAATATGACATGTACAAATTTAGAATGGCATACAGGAGATCCAAACCAGATCAAAATTAACAGGTTATGAAAACCAGGAATAAAATCTGCTGCCAATATTCAGGAACAGACCTTAGAGTTCAAGCTAAATCATTGACAGTTCACTACATATTTGGGTGCCTCTCTCTGTACTAATCTGTGCCTTTAAATCAAATTAACCATATTTTCTCAGTGCCTTTTTCTTAAGAAAGCTGTTTTTATAATATTCAATATCATAGTAATAAACACCAGGCTGTCTGATCCAACTCATATTACCTGTGGTTTCACTACCATTTTTTGTACTTCAAAAATGTGATTACTGGGTTTCCTACCTAAAAACTGAGATCACTAGGAGTCCACCTAGTGGACTCAAATCTCCCAAAACTCCATACAATCCCTAATCCATGATTTTAAAAACAAAAACAAAATGTGACATTTGCAACTCCTATTGGAACACCCTGAAGAAAAAGGATCAGGGTATGCCCTGAGAATCATGAAGCTTCTGTGAAATTTTCTGTAGGTCTAAACTAGGGCTGTCCAACTGGTGGTCTACGAGGGGTTAAACTGCAGCCTCCAGGCTCTTACCCAGCTGCCACTTTTCCCATTGCTCCGATTGCAATAGCAGACAGAGCCTATAGGCTCCCCCTCCTTCCTCTGGCTTCCACTTTCAGCTTGCCCAAGGGGGTATGATAGTACAATGCGGCGAGGTGCCTTGAAGGGAGTTGAGTGTGAACCTAGATTACACATACGTGGTGTTGGGGAAGGGGAAAGATTATGGGTGCTTGGTACAGCAGTGGGAGGAGGATGCAATTAGATGTACAGTGCAGTTGAGGGGTAGGGACGCTATGCAGTGTGAGTTGTTTACAAGGTGTGCTATCCCTGCTTGTGAAGCCTGGGGGGCATACAGCCTCAGCCTCTTAGAAGTTGAACAGCACTGGTCTAGTCCACAGAATTCAGTAAAGATATCCAAGCTACCAGAAACAATCCAGCTTTAATAAGCAGCAGAGTATATTAATCCAAACAGGTTTCTGTGCTACTGCATCCAGGCTGCTTTGTTTAGCGACAGCTCAGGCACCTCTATACAAGTGATTCTCAATCAGGGGACCATGTATAGCCTTTGAAGAGTGCTGCTGGGAGAGAGGAGATAAGCACAGGCTCCAATAAGGAAATAAATGCAGCCTCTTCCCTTCTGGCTACTCTTTCTCCTTGCTGTACCCTTTCCAAGCAGGTAAGCACAACAATAAATAAATTTGTTTCTGAAATGAGGTGCTGCTCAATTCATAAAAATAATGGCGGAATATCTCAAGTCTAAAAAGGATGAGAACCACTACCCTATACAATGCCACTATATTTGACCAGTCTGAATTGCCCTACTTTGGATTAGAAGGAATAGTTCTTCCCAAATTTTGTTCCAGTCTGAAATCTGTTTGTTTTTTTTTTAATTTCTTGCTGCTGTATAGCCAAAAGCTGAAATCCTTACCTCTCTTCCTAAGTTAGAAATACTTACAAAATCTTAGAACTCAACCATTAACTGGAAGGACCAAATTGTTCCTAGAGTTGAGCACTTTGTGCCATATAATCCAAGACCTTTTGGAGCCTGCCTTCAAGGGTGCTCAAAACTGTTTGGAGATTTCTGTGATTCTGGCACTCTTCCATTAAAGCAGAAAGCAAACCACTGTTTCATTTCAGACTAGTTATCAGTCATTAAGGGGTGATTACTTGTGCTTATCACTACTCTAGACAGCATGCAAACCAGTGACCCTGAGGTGCTTTGTTTGATTTTTTTTTTCCAGTGTTCATGCTCCCAAACCTACAGACAGTAATTTTCAGTTTGTTCACTTATCGTTGTACAGTAAGCCAGGTTTTTTTTTTAGCTTCTAAATAACAAAACCTCATATAAGCTTAACTGTGCAGATTTGCAGATCTGATTGGTTTACTAATTCTTTAGAATATAAATCACAGCTTCTCTAGTTATTCATTAGGCATTCAGTTCTCATTTTCACTTACATTCTCTCACTCATCAGCTGAAAGCTGTTGAAAACATTACCTTCATTATGGGAAGAAGATCTTCTACTTTATGTACCTTTTCCAAGGCTTCTCGAATTTCTAATACTCCTTTGGGATTATTAGCACTGAAAAAAGGAGGCAACAATTTCAACACAAACACAACAACCAAATAATTTAGCATTTTTTGCAGTATCTACCTACTTTCAAAGTAATTAATAATTTCTGAAGATCAGTGGAGAACTACTCCCCCATATCCTACTAACAACACATTGTCTCTGTAAAATGGGAATAATATCAATCCCTACAAGAATAGATCAGAAGGGTGGATAATTATAATTCACTATTTTTCCTCTCAGTGGCAATTAACAGGTTTCTCCCATTAGTAAGAGGACTCAGGTATAGCTAAAATTGAAACTAAAAAATATCCCTCAGACATTTTGGAATAATCTCTATATGACAAGCATGACAGATTCAATTGATATTAATAAGGTAAAAATTAAATTATTTACCCATGGTAAACAAGGATCCTGTCTTTGATAAAATGAAGAATTTTTTCAAAATATTCTAGATATCTCATGTTAATGACCTGTCCCCTGTTGGTAAAAGATAAAAAACATTTTAAAAATGTATCTTATAAAAATGACAGAATAGTATACTATAAAACTAGCTTTTATATATGGTACATAAAAGCATTATTTCTACACACTGGTGCAAGGAAAACTAGAAGAAGCATAATCAAAGGTTTGTCTGCACAGGAAAATTCCCCATTCATTTTTAACATAGAACCTGCAAAATTTTCAGTCTTACTGTACTTGCTAGATTTCATAAGTTTACATTGCATGTGCTTTACCTTACTATTGCCGGCATTTTTGTGCAGTAATACGTATACAATTATAACATGTAGTAATGTGTACAACCTGTACACATATTAGTAATATGTAGTAATGTGTACAACATTACAACATGTACAATATGTACTTCTGCATTTAGAAGTAAGTTGTTCTTATGCAATTATTTACACGGGAAAGATAAAGCAGAAATCCTACTTTAACAGAATTACTCTGAATGCTGGCATGATATTATAATTTTCTTTTAAACAAACTACCATATTTACCCCAATAGAAGATGACTCTGATTATAAGATGACCTGCCATTAGTTAGGTTCTATATACGGAAAAATTTATAAATTTGTTAAATTTGCCAAGTATAGAAGCTAATTATTGGAAGTCTGCCTTGAATCTGTACCTCCTCCCCCCCAACTGCTACAGCAGGGAAAATAACTCCGGAACATTAGACAGCTGCTTTCTTCTTCGCTTCCCCCACCTTTTTCCCCTGACTCCACTCTCCATACTGTCACACCCTGCTCTCCCTGAGCACACAGAAGTGAGGAGCAAACTTGAAAACAATAACCTAGAAATTAAACATGGCTATAGCAACTTGCATATAGTGACTATACAGTTAGTTCAACCAGGATTGATGCACATTACCTTTTTTTGAAAATGATACACATTTGAGCACAGGTATTCCATAAGCACACTTCTGAGGAACATTTTAGCACTTACTTACACAGCATACAAACTATGCATATTAATCCAAAACCAAAAGGCTCATGATTTACCATGCAGTTCATTGGGCTGGTCCCCACAAGTCAGCAGCATTTGAGGTCTTGGTAACCCCATAGCTCACTGTGTGTGTACTCCAGATACCCCCCACAAAGGATCCATGTGCTTATTAGACCCTTGCTTATGACTGGAACTGGTGTTCTTGTCATAAGTCTTGGGAGGCTCCAAATATTTATATGTAGATGAGGAACAGGGCAACATGGTCCAGCTCTACTCCATGGAGGGTAAGGCCACACTAATATGCGCCAGGCTGACAGAATGGGCTACAGACAGCTTCTGAATGCACTGTGTATGGCCTGGTTTGGTGATATTTGCTAGATATTCTGGAGAAAAAAAAAACAGGACTCATTGGAAATGGAAAAGGCAGAATATGAAAAAGAAAAGCTCAGCTCTGGGAGTGAAGAGGAAGTCAAAACTTCAGTGTATTCAGTGTTGTGGCTCACCATTACTTGAAAAAGAGTCGATGCTGAGGGAGACTGAGAGCTATGGACACTACCATTCAACTGGGCTGCACATTACCCTACCCTTGGGATAGGTTTCCATCAGCCTTTTTGGCTACAATCATAGCTCCTAGCAGCCTGTGCTGTGGAGCCCAGGAACCACCCGAAGCTACCAACCTACCTCTCCAGGACAACCCAGAGCCAGAGAGCCTGTCCTTTCACAGAGGCTGCCCACACCTGGGCAGGCCATCTGAACGGAGGAGCTCACCAACACCACCACATTCGAGACTTTTGAGGCTTAGGTGGTCCAGCTCACCAAAGAGCTGTCAGAAGCTGCCAGACCCAGGCAACCCTCTGGAAACAGCAGCCAGGCCAGCACAACACCAGCACAAGCCTAGAAGACAACCTGAGCATCAGTGCTAAGACCTGGAAGCAGTGTCTAAGATCTAGAAGCTGTAGCAGTCCAACTGCTCCAAGGAGATGTGAGAGATCATGGATGGACCCTCTGCATTCTGCCAGATACCCCAGGAGACCCCATTCAACTACTTCAATGGCATCTTCAACCCCCAGGTGGAAGCAGCCACCCTGTGCCCTGCATCTGTTGGACCCCTGACCCCCATTGGCTCCACAGAGGGGTTCAGAGCAGCCTTCACTCCAAAGGAAGTGGAGGCCCACCTGAGCAGGACCAGAGACACCACACCCGGCAAAGACAACATCAGGTACAGCCTGCTAAAGGAGGTCCCAGGCTGCTTCATCCTGATCCTGTTCTTCAACCAGTGCAGGGAGTTCTGCTGCATGCCCAGTCCCCTGAAGAAAGTGATCAGTGTTAATACACAAGAAAGGTAAACCAAATACCCAGGCAACTGGAGGCCCATCACCCGGTGCTCCACTCTACAAACTCCATGCCAACTGCTTGGCAGCTCAGATCATCGACTGGGCAGTGACCAAGCAAGCCATCAGCCTGAGCCAGAAAGGCTTTCTTTCCAATGAAGGCTGCTCCAAACACAACTTTGCACTCCAGATGACACTGGATGATGCCCGGAGAGCCAGAAGGCCATGCGCAGTGGCATGGCTGGGTATCTCCAATGCCTTTAGCTCCATGTCCCAGTGCCACAACTTTCACACCCTCTGAGAGCTTGGGATGCCGGTCAGTACCATCAACCTGGTGTGGGAGCTCTACAATGGTTGCACCACTACCATCCAGTCATCAGAGGGCAAGGTGTACAACATCTCCATCTGGTCTGGTGTGAAGAAGTCTCAACTTCTATCAGTGGAAGCTGAGTATTCTGGGCTACATGGAAAAACCTGGTCCTCCTCACCAGCAACATCAAGCAGCTACAGAGGATGCTGGACATCAGCTCCGAGACATATAAGTGGATGAGGCTCCGTCTCAACACTGCCAAGTGCACCTCTCAGCACACTGACTGCAGGAAGAACAACACTATCCTGGATTCCAGCCTCACCATCCAGGGCAAGCAGATACGGCACTTGAGAGACAGAGAGACCTATATCCACCTGGGAATGCCCACCAGACACTAGGCAAAGCAGATGCTGGAAGAGAACATTTGTGGGATTGTACAGGATGCCCACAAGTTGGACTTGTCCCTGCTGTCTCCCTGACAGAAGATAGATGTGTTGAACACTTCTCTCATACCCCGCATTGCGTTCATCCTGAGGGGCTCAGCAGTCCCCAAGGCCCCCCTCAAGAATGAGGATGCTGAGGTCTGGCAGCTGCTCAAGAAATAGGTGCACCGGCTGCTTCTGGAGCAACCATCCTGCCCCAGGCTGCGAGAGCCAGCTGTGCCCAGATATCACTGTGACCAAGGAGGACAGCAAGTGCATAATGATGGTAGATGTCACCATCCCATTTGAGAACCAGCAGCAAGATTTTGTTAATGCCTGCAAGCAGAAATAAGAAAAATACCAGCTGCTGATGGACACTCTGAGAAGCTAGGGATATGATGAGACAGTTGAGGTGCTGATCACTGGGGCACTCACAGCATGGGACCCCAGCACTGAAAGCATCCTGTGCATCTGTCGTGTATCCCACCGCTATGCCAACCTGATGCAGCACCTCATGGTATCTGACACCACCTGCTGATCCAGGGACATCTATGTGAAGCACATCACAGGACAGTGCCAGTACGTGGACCCCAACAGACTGACGACAGGAAGTGACACAGGGCGAGGGGGGGGGGGGAACTGCCTGATTGCCCCCTTCTGCTACACCTAATGAACTCCAAGGACTTTGTTCACCCTGGACTATTCCCTGCCCTCACAATTGTATCCCACATGCTGTTATCTGGAACTGTACGAGTGTTTTTATGAACCATCTCCCAACTCGAATGTGCCATCGTTGTGCAGGGTCTCCGATATATTACTCACTGTACAAGCATTGCATTCCCCACTCTTCTTTTCCCCTTCCCACACCCTCACACCCAGACTTTGTCAGCTACAAGCTTTATATGTAACTTATTTATGTTCCCATCCCAACCCTCACCCTCTACTGTGTAGCCCCTTGCTCAGGTCTTCTGTATTTCCTTCTGCCTTGAACTGCGTCACCTGAAATTTAACATTTTCTAATAAATTAAACCTGTTCTTTTTGGCAGCAAGGGGAGGGTGTCAGGGCTGGCTCTGGCCCTCCTGGTGCCAGCCTGGTATTGCAGTACTTCCAGGCCCAGTGCCAGTTCTCTATGGAGGGAATGCCCTCCTGTTTTTTTGAAGGGACACATGCACACAGTTCCCATCAATAGCATGTTTGCCTAGGGTGGGACATGTGTTTTATAGTCATGCTCAGTGTTGACTGTATTCAATCAACTTCACAGTTGGTTTACATTGCTGAGCACATAGTGCTTTTGGCAGCAGTTTAATGACAATGTATTTAGTGAGGTCTTCTTGTATACCAGTGTAAAACGAGAGTTGTGTGTGTCCCGTCCCCCCCACCCCCCATGTTGACTGGGGCAAAATACCTCATCTTGTATTCAAGAATGTACTCGTGAACAAGTTTGCTTTAAAAGCTCCCAAGTACCCAACACACTAAACTGCAATCTTTTAAAAATAAAGGGGGTTTTTAATTGAAATTTTCCCTGATTTGGGATATCGTGAAATAGCTTAAAACACTGCAGAACAAAAAAGAGGGTCTGAGGGGTGTGCAACCTTTTTAAAAAGAAATGATTATGTAAAAGACTGTACCAAAAATTTCAACTGCCAGGAGATTTTCAGGAAACAAACAGTTACATACATTCACAAAACCCCACCTGCTTTTTAAATATTTTCTAGAAGCGTGCACTACAGTAAACATTTAATGAGTTCATAAGCAATCCTTGTAAACAAATAGGTGACTGAATACCTTTTTCCTGGAACGCTGGGAATTACCCTATAAACTCTTAAAAGGTCTGTTCAGGTTATAGCTGTTTCATAATGCCTTGAAATGGAAAATTACATACCATTACTGCATTTGTAGGAGTCCTTCCTCTTCTCCCTCTCTACAAAACAAGATTTTATAAAGCAAGTGTTATAGCTATGCATAAAAGGAGGCAAAAACACTGTCAATTGCAGGATACCTATATATAGCCAGTCTCCATCCCCTTTCCATAATTAATTGGGGCCTGATTCTGGCACCCTAACTCACTGTTTAGTATCTTATTTTCCAGAGTGTAAACAGGACTGCTCTCAGAGTAAGTGACAGAACCAGATGCTTGAAAGGCAGACTAAAACCTGAATGGAATAAGACTATATAAATGCATGCATGAACAGAAAAAGCAAGGAAAAGGGTGAGAGGAAGGATGATGGCAAACAACCACTAATACATAATTTGCTCTTGTTGTACGTCCCATCATCTTTCATCCTACATAAAAATGTTACGTACAACAGGCAGAAGTGTCAAGGAATTAAAATACAAACATAGGCTCTTTCAGTTGCTTAGAAAACCAAGGTATCATTTCAGTTCTGTATGATACTGGGTTTAGCTACGAACAATGATAATAAATCAAGTAGGAAACCAGTTAGCAGCTCAAGTGCTGGTGTGGCTTCAAATTTCTGCTGTAGAGGCACTGCCATCTTTTAGAAAGCCCTAAAACTCCAAGAGGTATAAATTTCAGGAGTGGATGTCTTTACATATCTATAGGAATACAGACAGTCTCCAATCTTAATGTTGCCTGAAAATGTAGGCTTTCAAGAAGGCTTTGTTTTGACAAACTGAAGTTGGATAACTTTTATTGCTATAAAATTTAACCTTTAGCCTTATAGTAACAAATGTAACATTCAAGTGTAAACTGCCTGAAAATGAATGCTTGAAAGCACCTGCAACAACAGTCCAAAATTAAAAGTCCCATTTATTGCAAAAAAAAAAATTAATTAAGCTTATTTATGAATATTTTAATTAGTAACACTGTGAGCTATTTTATAGTTGATAAATGTACACCAGGGGAGGAATGGCAGAAGGCACTGCACGATAGCATCTTACAGACAAACTGGTTCAGAGAGGCATAAGCTTTCATAGGCAACAGCCTACTTGGTTAGATGCTAAGCTGGTTTCTAAAGTGCTACTCTCCCCTGCCTTCTAACATGGTTAACTACCTCTCTCTACAAGTGGAGGAGCGATTCTCATTTTGCAGATCCAGCTCATCTTTTGAGTGGCATGTCAGAATCAGATGGAGATTGTCTAGAGAGCAGAGCTTGAGAGATATCAGATTCCATTCTTCCTTCTCTTCACTTGACTCCAGATTAAAGGGCTATTCTTGGGAAGGAATTTGGCAAAGGAGAAAGCAGACCCAGACAACAATGTCTACAAAGCGTGCATCTAAACAGTATCCACACAGACTAAATGGGTATGGACTAGGTTTCGAAAATTAATGCACAGAAACTACTGATGGAGAAGCATAATAGGATATATAGACCCTTTAAAACACAGTAATTTATGCTAGGGTATAAAATTAATCCTCCTGCTAAGAAAGCACTGCTGATGGAAAGGTCTGGGCTGGCATCTTACAAAGGTACAGCTGTACAGAGCTTCATTACTAAGCATTCCCTACTACAGGAATTACTAGGTACATCTGCTATATTACCTGATGAGAGAGAGCCACATGGGGAACGCTGATTATCAGGAATAGCCAAGATCGTTGAACTGAAGGTCAAGAACAGAGAAATAACTCTGTAAATCAGATACTCTTTCTATCCTGCTAAAAACATGGGCAAGAGCAATTTCTTTCTTTGTACTAATGGCATAAACTGGGTTCAAGCTATCTCTCTCTCATATCAGGAAAAACCCAGGTAAAGCTGTGAACTAATGGAGTTGGGACCTTGCTGCACTGTTGGTGGGAGAAAAAAGGAAGGAAAAGCACAGATGAGAGACTGATCCAGGATGTACCAGCTGGAAGCATAAACACAACACTTTCCTAAGAAGCTGGAGGCAGCTATTGCAATTGCAGAGCCAAAACAGTTTCAACAGCACTTTAACTATACCTCACAGAAAAGCCAGCATGTGCTGAGTCCAACTGAAAGAGCCCCAAAATGGCATGAGATATGAGGAAAAAGCATCATTATCCTGTGTAGAAGGAACCTGAAACATCAATTTCCACACTCTTGCAAAATACTGAAAAAGGCCTTTTCATCCTCTTATCGTCCCACATTTTCCCTTTCTTTCTGAGAAACAGAGTCAGGCATACAAGTAGCAAGACAGAGCAAAGAGTCTACACTTCCCATAGAGGATGGAAAGAGGATGGAACCTGGTTACAAACACATCTGCCCCTGTGATTGACAGTGATTTTGCCAAGTGTCTCTACTTGCCCCACAGCTTCCTTGGAGGTGGAGCAGTACAGCTTGCCATATGAAGTCTTATAGTATGGGAGAAGAGGGGACGTACAACAATTGAATCTGTGTGTCAAAACCTTTTTTTTCCACAGTGCACATCTTACCTTTCAATGTCTTAGGCCAGGTATTTTGATACCTATCCTTTAAACTTTCCGCTCTGAAATATTGATAGCACCATGTAATTCTACTAATGGTTACAAAGCAGGAAGCGAAGATTTGTACACTACTGTGCCATCACTGCTGGTAGCGTCACCTTCCAGAAGTAGTGCTCATGGAATTTAAAACAACTATGGATGTGTTTTACTTTAAGTGCAAAAGGCAGGTGTTTTAATTTGGCAATAATTAAAATAAAATAGAATGAAAAATTAGCTTTTCAGGCCTAAACGTATTTCTAAAATAAAGCTATAAAACATTAAGATAACAGAGAAGAGGGAGGAAAATCATGGGTGGAATATAAACTTGGTTTTTAATGAATGAAAAAAAAACCAAAAAACCAAAAATCCTATTGGAAGAGAAAAAAAATAAAAACCTGGTCACCTTAGAAAAAGACAACAAGCAGCATACATAAGCTGAACACTGTCAGCTGTATTAGCTCAAAAGCAACCTGCATATTTTGGTCCAATTCCTAACATAAACAAGAAGATTGGACAAAGCCTTCATACCTGATTAGATTGATGTGGTTATTAAAGCCTCTACTAAGGCTTCGAGCAGGCATTTGATCTAACCAAAGCACAGGTTGGTCTGGGTCGGCTATCCTGAAAAGATAGGTAATATTTTAAATCTGGAAAGAGAGAAAGTTGTGAGAGTTTCTGAAGTACATTTTCTAAAAATGAATGTGTGGTTCTGAAAAGCTGGCTCATGCACCAATGCTTTTATGCGAAAGCTGGCTTCAGAAATGGCAAAATCAGTTGTTTCTTCCTTATGGAAGCACGTACAAACTACAAGAGGAAAAAAGAAACTCAAAAACTTCTCACAGATTTAATTTCAAAACTGTCTAGCTAATAACTTTAGCTAAACGAACGTAAAGCTACAATACATCCTGCAGTCTTTCATAGCTTGGGTTTAACTAACAGGCATCACTAATACAAACTGTGGAACAAAAGTTAAGAAAGACACTCACTGACAATTTTAAAATACATGCTTTCCCTCACAGTTTCCACCTTGCTGTGGTATCTGAGTGCAATCACTTAGCAAGAGCTGAACAGCTGTTCAGTTCCCCCTGCTCTAACCTAAAAGCTCCAAAGTGGTGCCAGATGGCTCAAGACCGAAGTCTTCCATTTAGCCATAAAACAAGTAGAGAGCAGAAAGCAGAAATGCAAATTTCAATATTATCTCACCAACATATTTCGAAGTTTTGGAGTAGGCCTTATTACTGATCCTGATTGATAAGTTACACAATAATTCTGCACAGTCAGCCCATGCTAAAACTGTTTCTATTACTGTTAGTATACCTCCTCTGACCTTGTCCTCACCCATTTGTTTGTTTCACCTATCTGTTAGATGGTGATCAGATTGTAATAGTATGAACTCTCTTATATTGTATCTGTACGTAGCCTAGCACAACAGAGACCCAACTTGGCCAAGGTCTCTAAGTGCTATTGGATCTACATCCACCACTTCTATAAGTTATTCAGTTATCACTAATGCAAAACCTGTGACTGTTCAGTCCGTCTTAAATTCAGGCCTCTAGCCAATGAGAACTTGTACCCGTATCAAGTTAAGGGCTTGGAAGCTCTTTTAGCATTACCTTCGCCATTTCACAGCAATGTCAAACATATCTCTCCATTGCATCAGTCTGGTTTTCCCATTCATTCGAACTTTTGAGTTTGTCCATGTCCGTTGCACAGCCTGCATTACTTCTAAAGCAGCCAGTCCCATTGCTGGATGACAAAGAATACAGAACCAGTTAGTCCACTCAGACTTCCCATTTTACAGATGAGGGAACTCCACCAGAGAGGTAAGAAATATATTCAAAAGAAAAAGAAGCATCAGTATGAATGCTAGTAGGAATACAATATAAACGCATGACTTCATGGCTTCCCATATCAGGGCAAATCACACCAGTTCTGAAAGTATTTATATATGAATATATAAGATACAGTCATTTGTAAATTTTATTTGAACAAAATGGACAGATTTATTTCAAATATTACCATAATAAAATAGTTTTATACTTGCACATTGTTTTGGTTCAATTAGCTTACTTTACTGGCAAAGCAAAAGGCATACCTCTATGTATTCGCTTATTTGGAAGAAACCCTGGTGTTTCATACTGCATCAGTGAACCTAAATGATCAGCAACACATATCAGATCTTGAACCTCTGGCTTATAGCTTTCAAAATTCTGAAGTAGCACATCCCTTGAAGAAAAAGAAATCACAAAGTAAACATCAAGTGCCACCTGTTGAGAAGGCTCCCGAAAGAGCTTATAAACAGATTCTGCAGAGGATGTAATCAATGCCACCTGCATAGAAAAGAACAGCAGTACTAAATACAAAATAAAACTGACACAAAACCTACTATGGACCAAAGTTACATTTATAAATGCAATAAAGAATGAAATCTTGGTCCTATTGGGGTCAATGGCAAATGTGACATATCAACAAAGACAGCTTTTCACTCTCAGATTTTATCAGAACAAACCAGGAATATTAAGCATATGGCCTATAAAGCCATGTCATCTGGTCCACAGGGCTCCTAGAGAGACTTGGAATTGGCTAGGAAGCTCCAAATGATACAAGTTTCTTAGCCACTTCATGTTAAATGAAAATAAAATAAAAAAACCTGAGGCTATTCCACAGAAAGGAAAACAAGTTGTCAGGAAAATGTCTATTTATTTTGCTTGTGAATTTTTAAATCCTAATTTGATAAATCTTCAGTCAGTGACCAATTCTGGAGAATGCTGTCTAAATTAGAGACTCCTGACAGACTTTACATCTAAAGTGCAATTAATGTATTCATGGAGCAATAAATTGTAACCTGTTACACATTCAAGCAACTTATCACCCAATAACAAGCTGTAAATATGGTGACCCAGCCACAAAGATATCACTTGTTAAGTGATGCACCTCTTTTGTATCATGCTTTAATTTCAGCATGTTGTATGTTTCCACAGGTCTCCAGCTTCACAGGGTGGGCAGCTCTCCTCCTTTTTCCCCCTTTCTGCAAGGGGACTCTTGACTCGTGCTGAATTCTGCTGCCCCAGGATAGCTCAGCAGATGTCATGACTCACTATCCCTCCTCCCTTTCCCCAACCAGTCTTCCAGGCTGCTCTTTTAAGGAGCCATTAAGCATCTTTTCCCAGAGGGGAAATAAGATGGACACAAATACTCAGCATGACGTGGCTTACTTATACACAGTAGGAATGTGCTGGGGACAAAGGAAAAGCACATACACGAAAGCACCTCACAAAATGTCCCTGGAGATTTCAAGCCCTGTTGCTCCTCCTCTGCACAGGGCATCCTTCACCCAGGGGAGCTTAGCTACTGAACTCAGAGCTCACTTCTCATTAGCAGCACAGCTGAAGATGGTGGTGGTAGTATTGGGGAGGAGAGTAAGGGGATGACAACCTCTGCCACCAGCTCTCCTACTCCTCTTGCTGGCAAGTGCTGGCAGAGCAAGTTCTCAGGGTGCTTTTTTCTCCTCTGGATAGCCTGCCTACGAATAGGCAGGTAGGTGCGTGCGTGCTGAAGGAGATGGGCGCACAGGTGGTTTTCTCTTCTATCCTGCCAGTGAGTGGACGAGGCAGACGGCATGAAACGTGCATCGCGGAGACCAACTGGC
>NW_017728943.1:102301870-102314436 GCF_001723895.1 Crocodylus porosus
GACCCAGTATTCTTTCCTGCCATGGCAGGGGGTCAGACTAGATGATCTGCTCAGGTCCCTTCCGACCCTAGAAACTATGAAACTATGAAGCAGGAATTGGACAAATTCTTGGAGGAAAGGGGTATCAGTAGTTACTGAGCATGGGAGTTGGGGATGCAGCCTCTGAATTAGAACTTCCTATACCTTAAATGCTGGAGGCTGCAAATGAGAGAGGAACAGTAGAAGAAAACCCTGGTCAAACCCAATTTTATCTCCCTTTCAGCATCCACTCTCAAGCACTGTGTAACACAGGATACTGGGCAAGATGCATCTATGGTCTAACCCAGTAAATGGCACTTCTTATGTTCTTATGTCACACAGATTGATGGTTATCATTGAGCAAGTTTACCTATTTTTTCCATCAAGCAATGTTTGCCATGGGGCCAAACTTCATTAAGAAAGAGTTACAGTTAATATATTGTCAGATGAATCAAAAGAAATCACTTAATTTTAAAAAATCTTTAACTGCTTAACAGCAAAGTGACTCCAAATGAAGGTTTCTAGACCACAGATAGATCTCCAGATGAAAGTATATCCTGATCTTCTGTAGCATTAAGCAGTGTGCAATTTAACTACTAATTCTGTTCTTAGACCAAATAATTTGGGGAAAAAGAGAAGAGATTAGTATGGCTGCATAACCTAAATTAACATCGCTTGATTACATGATGATTAGGCAGGAATGGAGAAAGTGATTTTAACCAACTCTGAATGCATCTTTTCCGCTCAGCTGAATAACTCCAGTTGAATGAGTTTTCTGTGGGCTTCCACTTAAAGACGGTTCAAAATATCACGATACAAGTGAAATCCTTAAAATGCCATCATTTTTTTTTTTTTTTTTTAAGGCAGCAGTGGTCTCCAACCAGTGGATCCCAACTGACTGGTTGACTGGGGAGCCCCTGACAGTCAAGCTCAGTCTGGGGGGGCTAGCCCCCCAAACTAAGATTGACGGTCAGAGTCTCCATGATCAAGAGCAGCCCTGATAGTTTGGGAGCAGCAGGATGCATATGGCTGGACTAAGCTGCACCCCCTACCACTGGGGCCGGGTCAGGTGAGTGAGATGATCCCTGTCCATGTCCCCTGCCACCAAGTGAGTGTGGCCCTGGCTGGGCCAGGCCGGGGGAGGGTCAGAGCCCAGGAGGCTTGTCCAGACATGCAGCGGGGCTTCTGCCATTGCACACACCCCAGCGGAGGCCCAGAAGGCACGTGCCCCACCAATCTGTATGCGGGGTAATGCGGTTGCTGCTACACTCTGGGCTTTGTGCCTCGAGCTGCAAGAGGGGCTCAGGGAGCAAAGCCCAGTGCACAGCAGCAGCTGTCTCATCCCATGCACAGATCGGGGGGAGGAGGGGGGTGCGTGGAACGGAACACATGCCTTCCAGGCCTTTGCAGCAGCAGGATCCCCTCTGTGTGCCTGGATGAGTTGCCTGGGCTCCGACCCTCCCCTGACCTGGCCCAACCAGGACCTTACTCACCTCTGCCCCACTCCTTCCCTCACTGCAGGGGCCTCAATCTGCCCCATCACCTGCTGGGCAGGGAGGTAGTACAACCTGGATTGCCCTTTACATCAAAAAGTGATCTTCACCTTAAAAAGGTTGGAGACCACCGCTATAAGGGATCCTCACAATAGTTTTTGTTTAAAAGCACTTACTTTATATGTGGCTGCAATCCTGGCTGTTCTTCATAGTCTTCTATAAGAAAAGGAAGATTCTTTGCCCAGTGATCCTTAAAGTTTCCATGAAGATCTATATCTATGTTGTATTCTGAGAGAGGGGTATCCAGATGCGAGTGCAAATAGCGAGAGTACTCTGTGGAAGAACGAAAACCGACAAAACTAGTACTGGTATTTACTCCAAACAAGAATTAAAAATAGTATTCCATATTTGTTAATTATTTAAGAGCAATATCTTCCTAAATAAAACCCCAAATATTTAACTTTGCTGCATATTAATAAATGAATGCCGTTAAGGAGTATTATAGCTCCTTTTATCCCTACACAGAGACCTACATTTGATTTCTGTTCCTCAGTTTACTTCTGAACAAACATGTATGTATGTAGACTGGCACATTCAACAAAATTCAGTGAATAAATACAGCTTGTTTAAAAATGGCTTTCTATAAACAGGATTCTTATACTTGTACAATTTTAGTGCTATGTCAGGGAATCTTTGATGAGCAATAAAACTTACCTCTGAGGTATTTCACTTTTAGGTATTCTGGACTAGCCTTCTGGCCTGGTAATGGATCATTCAACATAACTTTAGTTTGAGCTTTTATACCTTCATAAAACTGCCCCATTGCAACGTGACTGAGACCCTTCATATACTGGCACACTTCATTATATGGCTCTAGCTGGAGACACCTCTAGAAGATTAAAGAAACAAGGCATTAATAAATCAAATGTTAACACAGATATCTTGGAATAAACTAATGCATCAATAAGTTCATTATTCAAAAACTCCACGCCAGGAAAACAAACTATCACGTTCAAAACTCAACAGCAATGGTTTCTCCAGTGGCCTTTCTTTTCCAACTGACATTAGAAAAGAGTTTAAATGCTAGCAGAGATGGGGAAAAAAATTTTCAGCTCTTTTAAATAAAATATGAAGTGCTGATGACAGGAACACATTCCTGATCACCATTTTTTGAAACAAGAATTAAAATTATTTTGCTTAGGCTACATTAACAATTAGAATGTTTTAACACTTGTTTAGAGGCGAATTGATTACTGACAAGAATCCATCAAGAACAGGCATTTCCTGATGTAGAGAGTGCCCAAATATAGGAAACAAAGTTATTCTAGAAATAGGATATTACACAATGTATTCATCATTTGTCAGTTTTTCTTCCATCAAGTAACATGGATCTCAAAAGAGAATTCATGCACTAGAATACTTATTAAATTGTGTATTGCATCATGTTCCTACTAGCGTAATGCTGAAGAACTGGACATATTCACATATGGTGCTCCATAATTAGAATTCTCTGAATATGTGGTTCTATTAACAATTTGGAGTTGTCTGCACCTCTACATACAGCACTTACTATCTTAAAACTTGAGCTACATTTTCAAGAACAGCAGCATCTACAAATTACAAAATGCATATACAGCCATAAAATAGTCTAACCAGGCAAAAGTCTGGTATGTCCTTTTTCAAACAGGAGCTAAGTTCTTAGACCTAGTTCTGTTCTTTGCTCCAAGTGCCCTGCTGTATACGACTCTAGACACGTTATTTAATAACTCTAGCTTGCTTTTCTCCATGTGCAAAATCAAGATAGGTAAATACTGCCTACCTACCTCATACACAGGTGTAAGACTTAATTCACCTGTGAAATGTATTTATAAATTTAAAGTGCATCATTCAAGGTAGGTTAGCTGTTATTGTTTCATGAAAGCAGCAGCTCAAAAGATTCAAAGACAACAAAATTCAGATGCTTATCCAAGGCCCAAGGTTACAAAACAAAGTATATGTTTTTGAGAATACGCCCATCTGTGCCCCTAGGAATTACAAAACTGTGTGTTCCAGTTAAGAAAAACATTATAGAATAAAACCAATTTACTGCTTCAAAACCTCATTAAAAGGTTCAGTAAGAATTTGGTTTAAGAAACCAGTAAGTGTTTAGAGAAAGTGTCTCAGTTCCCTTGCATGCCAGAAATAGTTTATGATCAACTCAGGACAAGATTACATATTATACTCACAAAAAGACAAAGATGATTAATAAATCTTGACTACGATTGCAAGAGAAATTTTCATTCCAACTCAAATGTATAAATAAACTTACATTTTTCCTTATTGTTTAAATTTTCTATTGCTAATATTAATCCCAAATGACAACTACAAATCCTTATATTTTGCACGTTTTTAAGTTCTACTGGGACTTACTTTAAAATTCTTCAGTGCCTCATCTAGGCTTCCATGATGGTATAGCATCATTCCCTTGAGCTGTAATGTCTGGACATGATTTTGATTTAGCAACAAAGCCTTCTGGAAGCTCTCTGTGGCAGCATCAAAATTACCAAGTTCTCTGCGTAGGTCATACGTAAAAAGATATAGAAGGCAGCAGTGAACATACTAACCTAATTTTTTACCAAACAGTGTTAATATAGTCAAAAAGAGAGACATACATGCAAGTCAGGTTACCAGAATTTTGTATCACTTCAGGTATACTTTTTTGACCAAATTAGGAATTCTGCAACTGTCCTTCAACAGTGATGCCCATAATTCTTTATTACACACACATACAGACAGTTATCCAGAATTCCTCATTAAACACTTCACCCCCCTGCCCCCCCTCCCCAAACCCCACCTCATGGATACAGAATCGTATGAGATCCTGGATTCTCACAGCTGTTTGAGCATAAACCACAGTCTTTGGAACACTGCACTTACAAACACCAAAGGAATGAGAGCTCCTATTAGCAGCACTCCTGAAAAAAAAAATCTATGAAAAGATTAGCTAACATCCAAATAGGAATACTTATTCCATAGAAATGGACTCATTTCTCAACCCCTATAACTCCAGGCCTCAGAAGACCACAATGAGCTACCTTCTATCCCTCCTGAGTCCTGGTAAAAGAAAGAGCAATCTGCAGCCACCTCTTCAGACCTGTAAAAAAGGCTATGAAGTGCATGAAGCCAGAGGAGTAGATGTGAAGACTTGGGGGCAGCAAAAACATGGGGGTGTATAACTAATTCCTGGCCAGAGAACAAGTAGATGAACAGGTTTGGGTGACAGAGAATTCATTATGATTTGAGACTGGGAAGAAACTGGAAGCTTTGAACTATCAGGCAGCTAACAACAGCTCTTACACCAGGAGCTAACATTGCAAACTTGATGAAAAATTGAGCAAAATGAGTATTAAATCACTTTAAAAGCACACAAAGGGTGTGGGACAGTACTTAAAAGGATGAAATTATCTATATAAATTTAAAAAAAAAAAATCTTACTATATTGGGTGGAGGTCTGGCTCATAATTTTTTTAATTTGGAAGGCTGGCAATACTAATTCTAAAAACTCAGGCTCTAGGATTCTCAAATGGTAGTTTTTCTGTTCCTTGACAATTTTGGTCCACATTCTCCATGTATAAAATGTGGCTGTAGCCCGTCATCTTACATGTGTATTGTTGTGATGAACTACAGGTTTTATTGTGATATACCTGTGTTAATTGTATTTTTGTTGTTGTAATATAGTGTGACTTGGTTTACCGCCTTAGCCTGTCTGCTAATGTCAGGTCTCCTACTTGAAGGGCAAGACTCAAACTTTTATCATTACCTATAGCAAGAAACCTTTTTGCCTGGTCCCCCTTAAATGTGAAGCTCCTCCATATGGCAAAAGCCCCTTTTGCAGTATTTGCCCTCTTTTGGAGATGCTTTCTCTTTTCTACCTTGTCTTCCTTCCTCTCTCTTTTTCTTTTGTTATATTATTCTTATTTTTATAAAAGGTGTACTTGTAGTGAAAATAGAGCTTGTAGATGCTTTTACAAATGTACTTTAAGTTTAAAAGTGAGTTGTACCATGTAACAATATTAGCAAGGACAGGAATCTCTGTATGGAGTGGGTCACTGAATGAATCATGGTTGATTGTGTAACACAGTAGCTAGTCTGGATAAACAAGTTAATGAGTGGCAATTAACACCTACAAAACTACAGACCAAGAAGAGGAAAGAATTAATACAGAGCCAAGAACTCCCTGAAACTTCACTGTTAAAGGTATGAAGCCCTGGTTTGAACTAATCAATACTGGAAACAGACAGTTGGGGCTGAAATATCCCCTGATCAACCACTTCCAGAGCTCTATTCATCACAGCAATCAAAATTCATCAATGGACTCCCGAGACTGCACATACCTGCGGACGTGACCCCTGGGGCTGCCAGCTGCCAGCCAGCAGCTACCAAGAGGGATGTCCCTCGAGGTCAATGACCCCTGGACTAGGTAAGCCCGAGAACTGGGGAGTCACCAAAGTCTGCCAGAGAGGGATAAAAGGCAGCGAAGAATGACCCACAATGGTCCAGCACCTGACCAGCACCCTACTTGTCCAGCTAGAATGACCAGCTGGTGACCCCCTTCTGCAGCAACATCGCACTGAAAGAAGCTTTGACTGGCCATCGACGGCAGACTCCAGCACTTGGGGATAGGTATATCTTGACACCAGTGCTTAGTGTTCAGAGCTAGCTACTGTGAGTATGTGTGTGTGTTTGAGGGGATCAGCACCAAGGTTTATGGTCTGATTTTTGTGTCCGTCCAATAAACTAGATCTTTTTGATGATCCTGTGAGTTGGTCCTTTGTAGCCAATACACCAGTCTTGAATATCTTTGTTGACAGAACAATAAAGCTAAGATGCAGCACCCAGACTCAAGCCTCAAGTACAAACTGTGCTGGCAGAAGAGCAAGCTGAGTTCAGAGCAAGGAGAAGTACCACAGAGAAAATTTTCAGCATCCAAGTACTGTGTGAAACGTACTGTGAACACCAAAAAGAACTTCACCAGAACTACATAAACTTTAAGAAATTTTTTGATAGGGTGTGGCACAAAGCACTTTGGCTCACAATGAAGAAGCATAACATCAGCAGTTCCTAGATAACACAAACAACACAAACTCAACAGCAATACAGGTAGTGGAGTGCTGATCAATTACAACATCATCAAATGGGCTGCAACTTCAGTAGGAGTATGCCAAGGTTGCCTACTCTCGGCATGCCTTTTCAACCTCTTCCTCAAGCAAGTCAAGTCAGATGCCATAGAGAATTTCACAGGATGTGTATCAGTTGGATGGTGGAAGATCAACAACCTATGCTTTGCTGATGACACTGACCTGATAGAAGGGACATCTGAAGAGCTTCAAGAACTTAGAGAAATGCTAGATAAAACTGCAAAAAGAGCTATGGAATGGAAATAAGTGCTGAGAAAAGCAAAATTGTGACAACCTCCAAGATCACTACAGTAAAGCTGATGTGAAGATCGGCAATGAAAAACTAGCAAAAGTAATAAGTTTTAAGTACTGGGTGCCACCATCACAGAAGACTTAACATCTGAAAAGGAGGTTAAGACCAGAATAGCCATTGCCACCAGCAAACTAATATGGCTAAAGAAAATATGGACAAGCAACAATATTACACTGAAGATAAAGTTATATCTGCTGTATGCTGTGGTCATCTCGACGATGCTTTATAGCTGTGAGACGTGGATGCTTAATAAGAAGTTAGAGAACAGAATTGATGCATTTGAAATTCGCTGCTAAAGAGACTGCTGCATGTCCTACACACACAGCACTGGACCAATGAATTGGTAAAGCAGCAAGTCAGTTAAGAAATTAGAACCTATGAACCATTGCTGGAGGCTGTGCAACGATGTAAGCTTCAATGATCTGGACACATCAAAAGAAGGCCGGACACCCTTGCCAACATCCAAATGCAGGGCACAGTGGAGAAAAAGAAGCAGACCCAAGACAAGCTGGGGAAACAATATTAGGACCAGATGGGGCTTCAACTGACAGAGTGCACACAGCTAGCCAAACACAGGGCAGAGTGGAGGAGTGTTGTTACAGCCTGTAAGATTCCCCAATGGTTGCTGCAGCCTCAGGACTGACCTGACTTGCAACACCCAGGGATAAACATGACAATGGGAGAGCAGGCCCCCCCCCGCCAAAAAAAAAAAACAGCTTGGCAGGTTCTGGTTAGAAAGGTCTGGGAGCTGAGAAGTGGTGAAGTTTTGGGGAGCTGGAAAGACTGGAAAGGAAACAGATAAATATCTTTCAGGGCACCCAAGGCTCTTCAGACTGGACTGCTTAACCCATCTGGAGGGGACAGAGAACCTCTGGATGGGTGGCCTTTGCCCTAGTAAATGCCTCAGTAAAGGCATGTATAAGAGACTGGTCTGCTGTGCTGCTTGGGATGGGGGTTGCATTGGGTCTCCCCTAACAGGAGGTGAAGTCCCTCACTCAGGAGGGAAACTGGATGACAGTTCCATGAGTCAAGGCTACTGAGAGCCAGGGAACGTAAGGGACCAAAAAGCTAAGTTCCTCAAAAAGCAAAGTAGCAATTCTTCCCCACCCCACAACCAGAGAACCCAAGCAAGCGCTTCTCCCACCCCCCAAGACTCAGTAACAACTCTGAAGATCTATTCACTCATGGCTGTGAAGCACTTAATTACCATGATAAAAAGTGCCATAGGAGAGCTCATGGGGAATCAAGAGGTGCCTAAACACAAGCCTGGAGGCTGCTCCAACAGGCTGAAATTAATCGAGTCTGTTAGAGAGGTTCTTGGAGCCGCTCTAATTAAGGGCCCTCCCAAGCACATGTGAAAACACCCCAGAGTTCTAAATTCAGGGCAGAGTTTCACCATTGTCATAAATAAGGAATGAGGCCAAGCACTAAATGATAAGAATAAGGAAATTACTAGCTTTTTGATTAGTAAATACAATCCATGTCTTGTACAAGAATGTACACAGGACTTGTGGAAAAAATAATATGCAATCATGTAATTATAAAGTGTATTATACAAGGAGCGAAGTTAACATTGAATGAACAAGAACTACTTAGGTTGCTTTATTTACTGAATATGGAGCTGGCAGTGTGCTAGGCATTTCAAGAACATCCCATTATGAATAGCAAAATTAAAAAATATTTTTCAACATGCTCACCTATAAGCCTGTCCCAGACTCTTATATGCATCTATGAAGTCTGCTTTCTGCTTCAGGGCTTCTTTGAATGATTCGATGGCTTCCTGTACAAAATGACAGTAAATTATCATGCCTACTTTAATTGTAATAACATTTAATTTTAGTGCATCTGAAAAATTATTAACTACAAATTTACTGCTATTTTATAAATCTTTCGGAAGATATGAACAAAGCATTTATTTCTTACAAAATTCAGAACAATGAAACTTTGTAGTAGTAGTTGCTGTAATTGACCTAATCAAATGTTATCAGTTATATAACTAAACAGTGCTCTAAGACTGTCTGGTTAATAAAAATGACTCTTCCAATGACTAGGTAGAAAATCTGCGGTGAAGCCAAGGACAAGACACCCCCCTTGTAAACTTTAGCCAATACCTAAACTACTTCACCCATCCTTTCTTACAGATTGCCTGCTTCATTCACAATCTGCCTTTCTAATTGTAGAAGCCACAGATTCATTCACTTGACAATGTTATTATTCTGCTGCAGTTTGCTAGTCCCGCAAGACCTTATAGTCCCTTGACACCTACTGAAAGTATTAGAGGAAAGATGAATAAGAGAGCACCCTTAATCAAAGAACATCTTGTTGTATACTTTAAGATTTTCCCTTAAATTCAGCCTATTATTTCTGTTTTTGGTTAAAAACGCACCTTTCTTAAAGGAATTTCAGACTTCTGAACAGGTTCTGGTATTAAGTGAAAGTGTCAATGAGACCCGTCTTAACACCAGGGAGAAAACAGCCAACTAGTGAGGGTCATGATACCCTCCAAGTGTTCCTTTACAATTGTTATAGGCTTTACAATGCAAGAACCATATTACTGCAGGAAACCCATCATTAGAAATTCTTATTAAAAAGTTTGTGTTTGCTGAACAGTATGGCAGATGAAGCAAATATATTGTCAAATCAAAGGTTCTGGTCCAATACCACCACAATCCAATCCAATTGTCTTTTGCCATTGACTGACTCATCCACTGAGCAAGAGCTAAAAAATGCTGGCAGATCATTCCAAACACACTTGCAAAGAGTTTTAGCCTCCAAAGCAATAATCCATCAGTCATGCAAATAAAAATTCTTCCAAAACCACCATTCAAAGCTAATTTAAAAGTGACCACAAGGTCATTCATGACCTTGATCAGCGCAACAGTAAATTTAGAGGCAGCCCGAATCCAAATTAGAAGTTAACTAACCTCAAGATAAATGTGGTGCTAAAAGGTTGCCACCTTCTCCAGGTCTCAAAAAATGGAAGGTAAGAAAAATAACAGTAATTGGCAAACACTCCAATTTTAAGAGGTGACAGCTTATAAGATGTCTCTATATATCTGAGGGGAAAGGCACCCTATCACATTTGCAAAACAAGACATTGACTACCCCCATCAATAATTATTTTATAAACATAGTTTGGGCTTCATATAGTTAGTTTACACAGCAGTCTTAAGTTCAGATAGAGTATTTCAAGGATTTCAAAATACTATGCCATCGCAGTGATCTTAAATTTGACTAAGGTTTGAATAGTCCATTGCCACCTGGAAGTTCTCACACTGCAAAGTAAACTAAAGACAGAGATTAGACTTTTAGTGTTTATTTCTTCATGTAACAAACTTGCAGCAGTCATTTTGGGTATATTCATATGGCACAATGCATGCTGTGTAGGTGCCCAAGGTAGTGCTGAATTAGTTGATTGAGTACTGGAAGCAATACACACGAATTAATGAGACACTCTGCCCAGGCCAATACGTTCCACTTGTGAGCATACCTACTCAGTGAAGGCAAAGCATGGACACTATACTGGTTGGACTGCTCCTTGTACCCAAGCCAATTTGGGTATCTCTGTATGGCAATCCATTGTGCCACGTAGAGATCCTCAACAAAGCTAATAAATTAATAATCCAAATGAGCCATGCTCTACCATACCATCTTATCTTCACTACAGAAACCATTAATTTATATTCTTAATACCATATCTACTCAAATTCAAGGCAAGGTTTTTTCTCTCACAAACAACATGTTCAGAAAAAAGCCTCATGTTTGATTCAAGTGCTGGCTCAGGGCAGGTGGTGGCTCAGATCCAGCTCTGGCCCCAAGCCTGGGGCTGAAACCAGAGCTGAGCCACTGCTTGTCCTGGGCCAGGGTGGCTTGTGCAGTGTGGGAGGGAGGCTCATAGCAGGTGAGCATAGGGGAGATCTGCAGTGGAAATAGGGGGCACATATGGGAGACCCCACAGTGGGAGTACAGGGCACACAGGGGACCCTGTAGCCTATTTCTCCCCCAGCTTACCATAGGCTGACACTGCTTTTGCCTGGGTGGGACTGGGCTACTGTTTCTCCCACAGCTGGAACCAGAGCCACCCCAAAAGCAGCTGGGGGCCGTGGGGTGAGGCAGGTATTGGAGGAGGGGGCAGTACAGGCAAGGTGGGGGGCAAGGGTGGAGAGGCAGGTAGCAGTGGGGAAGCACAGGCACTGCTGAGGACAGGCAGTGAGGGGGCAGGCACAGTCATAGGGAGGACAAGGGGCAGGAGTCTGGTCCCTCACCCCCTGCCGCTGCCGGGGGGTGGGGTGGGGGGGAATACTTTAAGATCTGCCACCAATAAGATTCTATACATATAAAATTATAACACGTATAAATTTTCCATAGATAGAATATAACTACTGGGGGATCATCTTAAATTCAAAGTCATCTTGGATTCAGCTGAATACACTATGATTCAAGCACAATGGTGCCCATATACAAAAACAACCAGTGTCAAGACAGATCCCAGGGAGCAAAGAATTCCTAACAGATAGTGACAGCTACCCATGAACTGTCAGACTTCTAATCTATAAGAATGTAAGCCTTGTTAGAAGCCCTCTGCATGCAATTTAAAATGCTTAGTGATGCAATATGTTAGCTTAAATAAGCCCTTGGCATAGGTGCTGACCTACTGTTGCCGAGGTAAGGTAGCCTAAGATGATAGACATATGCTCCACCCCAGCTTGCCAGTATGTGGGGAACGGAGTGGGTGTGGGCACAGGCAATGCATGGGGGGGCAGGAAGGGGCAAAGGTGACATGGGAGGGGAACACATGCCTCCAGAAATTTCTGCACCCACAGCAGGGAACAGGGCTGCAGCTGGGTCAGATCAGTTCCAGGCAGGAGCCACCTCCATGGCCCAGAGTTGGACCCAGGGCAGGAGGGAGCACCACACCACCATGGCCACCAAGGTGAGGCACCCCCTATACACCCGGCAGCAGCAGGGGCACAACTCCACACTGCCGCCACACCTCACTTTGGAAACCATGGTAGTACAGCATTCTCTCCCACACTGGGTTCTGTCTGTTGGGCTGTGGAGGTGGGGCTTGCCTGGAGTTGGTCTGCCCCAGCTGTAGCTCTGTGCCCTGCACACTGCTGTGAGTGCAGAAATCTCGGAGGGGCACATGGCTTCCTTGCTGCATCACCTTGGCCCACCTGCCCCTCTCTGCGACATTATCTCCATCCTCATTAAAAAATTGGGTGACTGTGGCATTGATGCCTACACAGTCAGATGGATTGGCTGAAGGGTCGTACTCAGAGGGTGGTGGTGGACAGGTCATATTCGACCTGGGGGGAAGCGGGCAGCAGAGTCCCCCAGGGCTTGGTCCTTGGGCCTGTGCTGTTCAATTTCTTTATCAGCAATTTGGACGATGGGGTGAAAAGCAACCCGTTTAAATTTGCTGATGATACCAACATTTGGGGTGAGGTGAGCATGCTAGTAGGGAGGGAAAGATTGCAGCAAGACCTGGATAGTTACAGGGGTGGGCTAACAAAAACAGGATGCGTTTCAATACTGACAAGTGCAAGGTGCTGCGCTTGGGCAGTAGTAACCAGCAGCACACTT
>NW_017728943.1:102314806-102325073 GCF_001723895.1 Crocodylus porosus
TAGATTAGACATCCGTAAGAACTACTTCACAGTTAGGGTGGCTAGGATCTGGAACCAACTTCCAAGGGAAGTGGTGCTGGCTCCTACCTTGGGGGTCTTTAAGAAGAGGCTTGATGCCTACCTAGCTGGGATCATTTGAGCCCAGCTTTTTCTCCTGCCCAGGCAGGGGTTCGGACTTGAAGACCTACAAGGTCCCTTCCGGCCCTACTTCTATGATTCTATGATCTGTGCCACTCTCCACTCCCCACGTCAAGGCTTGTGCCCCCCTTGACTTATCTGGAGGGAGCTGCTTTCTGCCATGTGCATGTGTGCACGCACATGCATATGGCACCCCCTGCACCCCTGCTCCCCCCAGCTGCAAGCAGACCCTTGCAGGCTGAAACTCTGCCAGCCTCCATGGGGAAACCCATGGTTTCCCACATTTTTCTTCTTTTCTCCAACATCAAGGCCTTAAAAATGAAATGTGATTGTTAACTAGGGTTACCATATGTCTGGGTTTTCCCAGACAAGTCCTCTTTTTGGATCCTTCAATCACCATCTGGGCAGTTTTTTGAAATCTGAACCAATGTCTGCAATTTTCTTCTGCTTCACTGATGGGAGCAGGGTGGAGTGCGATTGGAGGCAGGGGCACCATGTGCAAATGTGCACACATATGTATGTGGCCAGCATGCAGCCTGGCCAGGTGGTGGAAACAACTCCTGCAGTTGGATGCAGGTAAATCTATAGGGGACAAGGGTTGGAGGGCCAGGGCTTGGCGACTGTCTGGGGGGCGGGGCAGATGTCTGCTGGGGCTGTGGCAGGGTATGGGGGAGAGGTGCTTGCCCCTCCAGCAGGGGAAGGGGGTGGGAAGGGCCCTTTGTGGGTAGTGAGGAGCTCTGTGGTCAAGCTGGAGGGGCAAGCACCTTGCTCACAGGGGAGGGGTGGCCAGGAGATGCTGCCCAGGGGAGGGGGAGAGCATGGCCAGGCTGCCTGGTGTGGTGCTGGAACTGCAGCCTAGGGCAGGGGGTGGAGCATGCCACAGCCTCCCTTCCTCCTCTCTCTAGCACACACCAGGGCTGGATTTGCTCCACCACCACCCACACAAAATCGGAGTTGCTGTGCTCCAATCCAGTCGGGACAGGGGCAGTGGGTTGGGAGTGAGGGGCACCAGAAAGACTGAGGGGGCTGTGGCTTGGGAATGAGGGCATGGGGCAGTGGGCTTGTGGGTCAGGAGTGTGGGGCATTAGTAGTGCTAAGGGCTGCGGATCCAGAGTGAAGAGCACCAGCATGACCTGGGTGGGCGGGCTGGTGGGGTTGGGGGAAAAACTGTGGGTTGGAAGTGGGTGGCACTGGCAGGGCCAGGGGCCTGCAGGTCGGGAGTGAGGGGCAGCTGCAGGGATGGGGAACTGCAGGTCAGGAATGAGGGGCACTGGAAGGGCCAGGGGGCTGTGGGTTAGGAGCGAGGTGCCCCCCACAACAGGTGTCCTCTTTTTTGGAACTGAAAATATGGTAACCCTACTGTTAAAACCTGTAGAATGAAAAATAATCACTTTAAGTCACTTGTGTCCCTTAGCTGTCTTAATAATACCACAGCTGCTGAACTCCAGAGCAGGAATCAAACCAGGGTGCTTCTATCCCAGGCAGAAAAATGACCTTCCTGCTTAATACACAAACACCAGTTCTGCGAGGCTAGTTTTGAAGATGCATGAAAGAAAATACTGGTACCTTTAGCTACTCTCCTTCTGCCTACATTTAAAAGTGAGGATGAATAGATGCAGCCTTGCCACCCTGAAGCATTCAAAAGGCAAAGTAGCTCTCTGAAAACTCTCTCATTAAAAATAAAGACAATCCATGGGGAAGGAGAGTTATTTGCCTTCCAGGTTTTTTAAATCTTAATCTTGAAATGCTCACACTTTAACATTCAACTTGATATGCACAAGCAAATATACAGACCTTCCCATCTGCCACTCCTAGAGCTCCCCCCTTACCTTCTAGCTCACAGGGCATAGAAATTATTGTTCATTTACTTTTCATCCCCTTTCCTTTTCACCATTCCTAGGCATTCCATGGAAAAAAACTGAATAACCGGATTTTTAATGGTGGCTTCTGAGTGCTAACTAATTTTTGAAATGCATCTCAAAAGGTATCATTATTTGACATCAAAGATCCTACGAGTTTCAGAAGATGCAGCGAGACCCCTGGTATCTGTATTTCATACAGATCAGTGAATGGCATCACTGAATTAACAGCACGTAAATGTGTTTGATTTTGCTTTGCAATCCTCTAAAGATCTTTCTTGTACAAGGACATCTGTGGAAATTATTCAGTATCTGAAATAATTTTACAAAAATAGCTTTGAATAGAGGGTTTGTTCTGTATATGGATAATTTAAACAATTTTACCTTCAGAAGTCCTCGGTGAAAAAATGTTAAGCCTTTATAAAGCATAGCTATAGGCTGATTCTTGTTCAGTTCCAAGGAGTGCTGAAAGTCCTCATGGGCTGTTGCATAGTCCTGTTATACAAAACATCACTTTCAGACAATGAAGTAACTGCTGGATAAAATAGATAAATACAAATCCAAGCCCTTTTACAATTAAACATGTGCATTTTGCACCAAAGGAATGTGTTGGAGTTCTAGGCCAAGTTTATTTCATCTTTCCTTTTATCAGTACTCTAAGGAAAAGCAAGATAAGATAAATGGAAAAACGGGTTAAAAATAAACCAAATGAAATCAATGGAACAAGCTGTTTTTTATCATCTTCTTGGGATAGCTGTTATTCATGATACGAACCATTTTTAAAGCAACAATTAAAGATACCAGCTTCACATTACCTTAAGCATTCGAAAAGTAAAATAAATATTTTCATAGTGAGTAGATACTATTTAAGGATTTTAAAAATATTTTTATGTAGTTGATACGTAGGTCCTATCCATAAATTTAGCTCTTTTTAAGTGAGCATCCAACAATAATTTCTATATGCATTTGAAGGCTAAACTATCAAATCAAGTTCCTCTATCCACAACACCATTCCAGAGGGCAGAGACAGCACTAACAATTATAGATGGCCTAAAAAATTAGACAGTATCCATTTCGCTTTTCTGTGTTCACTAAATAGTGAAAATGAAATGTCTTATGAACTTTTCTGTTTAGCATATCCTAAAAAAAGGAATTAATTTCTGGTGAACCACAACATTACAAACAATTTTTTTTATGGGGAGAGGAGAACCTTTTTTCTTGCATGAAGGTAGCATCTAACAGTAAAAAAAAATCTCACATAACCAAAATAAAACAAAAAACTAACCTCAGATATAAAGTAAAGGGTGCCCCTGTGCCTGTAAAGTCGCGCTGATGGCTGCAGCTGAATGGCTTTAGTAAGATCAGCCAGTGCCTCACTAATTCGGCCCAATGGGGACAGAATCTAAAAATCCAAAGCAAGCAATTAGTTCAGAAAGAGCAAGCCGAGAAGCTCCAAAATTTTTTCATTTTTTAATACCTGGCATACCTTCAAATGTGAAAATCAATTTTGTTCCCAAGTATATTAATAGTTGAATCTGTGTGTTCCAGAAATTGAAAAAGATCTGAGAAGGAAAAGAAATCTCACCTCTGCTCGCTGTTCAAATACTTCAGGGCAATCTGGTTCTAGACTAATCACTCGACTCAGCTCAAACAGAGCAAGTTCAGTATTTTTTATGTCCTTAAAAGAGGAAGTTAAGATACATAAGCATACCAACTTAAAAGTTAAACCAATCATTTAAGACAATAACTCAAAGAAGTCTATATATTCACTAAACTAATATGAGAACAGAGTACTTGAACTGCTTCACTAACAGAGGGAAGTGATGTATGAACTTAACAAGGTATATATACGCACACACACACTAACCATGAATACTACACTTACTCAAACCTAAGACAGCCATGAATTTAAGACAACCTCTCAATAATTAGATTCTATACAGGGAAAAATAATAAATGTTACAATTTTCCATGTATAGAATCTAATTATTGGATGGCTCTCTTTAATTTATCCCTCTCACTGCTGCATGGGGATGTCAAGTAGCTTGCCTTCTGTTATGTGCCACTCCTGCTGGGCCAGGCTAAAGCTACGCTCAATGCCCCAGGCTGCAGCATGCATGGAGCCTGCTGGCACAGGGCAAAAGTAAGGGTGGGGGAACTGAGAAAGGCAGGCAGGGGAGCAGAAGCTATGTGGGGTAGGGGGGAAAAATGGGGAAAAGCAGTTGCAAGGGAGAGGTAACTGGATGCAGAGGCAGTGGGGGGGCAGGGGAAGGCAGGAAGTAGCTGCAGCTATGGACTTAACTCTGGGTAGGTGCTGGAGCCTAAGCCACAGCATCCACTTGGCTCCTCACCCCACTCCATCCATTACCCTTATATACAATTCTAAGAAAAGGGGGTTTTCTCCCCTTGTTAAATGGGAGTGGGGGTTTGTTTTAGGATTGAGTAAATATGGTAAAAATAACTTTTTTCCAAAACAGTAGGAACAGTACTAAGAAGAACAGTAGTACCATGAGAATGTACATTTTGTCTGCATTAAATTAAGGCTTTTTAGCCAACTTATACTAAGGCTTTTAATGTAAAATAATGTAGTAGTTACTGGAATTAAGTTATCAGTATAGTCTAAGTCAAAGTCATCTGGTGTGCAACTGCTCCACAGGCTGGATAAATGGTGCAGAGCTGGTTCCACAGGCTGGATTGGGCCCACAAATTAATTCCCTCCCTCCTCCGCTACATGCTGGATCTAACATCCACTTTAGCTGGCCTGGGACTGTACCACATGCAGTGCCTATCCCAGAACTACCTGAGGAGGCACCAGATCTGGCATACAGTGGAGGGTGGGGGAAGGTACATCTCAGACTAGCATCAAGTCAGGGAAGGGAAAAAAAGACTGCACAAAATACTTCACATAGACACCAGCTTTTGTGAAGCAGGGCCATTTTAAACAGCTGCCAAAAACTCACAGAACGATATAGGGAGGCAGAAATGCAAGTGCAGGTCACAGGAGTTTCTGTCAACATTCCCTAGCAGTTAGAGCTCCTGCACAATGGCATTCCCATGGAGTCACCCAGTTCATCTCATGATAGTCAGAACACTTGCAGGCAATCTTACCTTCTGGACAGGGTCTGGATATCTAGCCATACTTCAAAAACAAAGTGCTAACCTTGAAAACGTATTCTTGCTTATAAGTTTTTGTCACTGATAGACAACCCTTCAAACTCTGGACTGCTGTGTTAATCTATTGATCTCTGTGTTATTACCCACTTTGGAAATGCAGGTTAAACTTCATTAAACTTTGGAAACCAAGTTAAATGGTTGATTCAAACTAAAGTTCTACCTAGTGCAAACATGTACATCTAGTAGGAAAAAACCCAACATAGCCAAACTGTTCATGTTAGTAATTATGAGGACTGCTACTCAAGCAAAGTAAATTCAAAATATTTTTGTATGAACCCAAGAAGTAATCATGTATTTACGGAGGACGTCAGGGAAGTAGTAGTGCATACAATATAAAAAAATTTAAGAAGTGACAGAATATAAAATAGAAGCTGCTTGACATAGCAAAAACTGTAATGCCATTATTAATCTCTCTGATTTTTTTCTAAACACATAAGCTATCTTTCCTTCACTATCACATCCTGTCTTTATAAAAGACATTCCTACACACAACTAGTTCTTCTCAGGTCTGAAGAAGGACCTGCTACCCCCAGTAACAAAGCATCTTTTGATGAAAGAAAAAGGTATTTCAACATAAAAATTAACAACATTACCACCATGTACTGACAGACTCTGGGGCGGCATGAATATAATCAATTTCAATTGATCTAATTCCTGTTGCAATTTTTTTTTCTTACAGTTTACATTCGAATGTTTCTGATAAACATTTAAGTTATTAAATACTCACATGTAGTCCTTTTTTCCCATATGCTATCCCTCGTCCATAAATTGCACTAACCAGCTCTGGCTCCTCCTATTCAAAGCAAAATACAAATACAATTATATTTCACATAAACATCAGATTAAGTGAATCTAAGGTCTCTTTTCTCCAGCATGCTCTACTTTATTTGCTGCTTATTTAACACTTGGGAATTAGTCATAGCCCCCAAATAAAGATACAAAATAAAATTTATCATAACCATTATTTTCACAGCTTTTAAATTGTTGCTATAATTGTCCAGGCTTAAGCACTCCATTGGGTATTTGGAAAATGAGTGAAATCTCTTCACCAAACTTGTGTTAAGTAAGTGAGGAAAAAAACCACAGCTAGAACAATTTTATCTACAGTTTTTAAATTATGGAAAAAACAGCCATAGTAAAGTTAACAAGTTATTTGTAAGGACTGCTAGGGAACAGTGTACTTTACTACTAAATAGTAGGTTAATGGCACACCCAAGGCTGTTAGCTTGCCAGATATCAACTATTTACTAGCACAGATTTCCCCATAGAAAGCTTTTTATTTAACTTTGGGTTGTTTCCCTGCTTTAGTGTGGCTGCTAAAACACACCTCTCCCTGTGTTCTGCTAAATATTTTAGTATTTGGTACTATGTTCATTTAAAATGTATTTATGGAATGAACATCTGTGAAGCATGATAATTCCCAGTCAGTGTCCAGTAAGTGTGACAATTGCTAAGTGGTATTCATTTTCACTAAAATATGCACAATAAAAGTCTTCTGCCGTATACAGACTTCACACACATGTTCACACACTCCCTCTTTACCCTTCCTAATTCTGCTGATGCAACACCTGTTCCTAACTTACTTTTTTATTAGGTTTCCTTCTGAATTCAGCAGCAGAAGGCAGGAAGTAGTCTGTGGTACACACAAAACAGGGTTTCCTACATTAAAACCCTTGTTAGAAACTTAAAAAATGCCTAATTCAAGATAGAAGTCTACATATACCTGCAAGTTTTTAGGTCATACCTTTCTGCTTTCCTGCTGAATTTGCCAGTAACCTCATTAGATTACTTAAGTTTAGTTAAATGGCACATGGGTTTCTGCTTTATATTTGAGTAAAAAAAAAAGTCACACAGTTGAATGCTATTACATCAAGATAAAGGATCATTAAAGCGTTTCATGGTGTGCACTGATTACTTGAGACCAGATCATCTTAAAAACAGACCTGGGCTTCAGTTAATTAAAGCAACTTATCCATAATAATCCATATTTATAAATCAAATTTGCCTAGGTGTGGTTATGTGTCAGCCTGTGATTTACAGAGTTTCATAGAGAAGTGGTATGAATTGCGTGGGAAGGGGGCTGCAGAAGGGGAAGGGAAGGGGCATGGGGGGCAAATCAACAGCCCCCACAGTGAGAGGGGCAGGCGCTGCTCAGCTGGGGCAGGGCGGGGCAGGGAATGGGACAGCTGTGGCTCATCCGGAGTGTTTGTGTGGGGGTTGGGCACTACACGATGGTGGTGGTGGGTCTCCCACCCCTGCGCACATGCCAGGAGGGCATGGGGTAGGGGCATGTGCCCCTGGATCTGCATGGGGTGGGGGCTGCAGTGTGGGCTGGGGCCTGGGCAGGGCTGGACTTGGGGGGGGGGGCAGTGACGGCTATTGGGAGACTAGACAAAATTTGGGGTTGCTGCAGCCCCAACCCATAGCCACCTTTGCCAGCCCACAGCTGCAGTCCCCTCCGCCCTCTCCCCATGCGCAGATCCAGGGGCACATGTCCCCGTGCCCTCCCGGGGTGCACACAGCAGCAAAACCCGTCCCCGTGTTCCCTGAATGAGTCGCGGCCCCGTCCTGCGGCTCCATCCTGTGCGGGATACCCAGGCAGCGCCTGCTCTACTCCTTCCCTCACTGCGGGGGGGGTGGGGGGGGTGTTGTTTATCTGCCCCTCACATCTTTTCCACCACAACAGACTTACCAGCTGCACACAGCTGTATCAAAAAATTGTATCGTTTTCGGCCAATATGCCTCTTTAAAAATCAGGTATCAGTATCGGCCGCTTAAATTTCTATCAGTGTACTCCTACCAATAATATACTGAAAGACAACTCAATCTACATGTTAGTGCAACTGAAAGGGACTACTCTTCTAAGAAACTGAAACAGCCCAAGTAAAGTGATTTTTGTTTGTTTGTCTCCTGATAGTAAATAAATCCCCCTTCAGCAGGCTAGCTGATTATAAACTGATTTACCTGGATACTTGTGTAATCAGGTATGTGGGTTTTTTATTTTTTTAAACCAGGTTTATCTGTTGCATTCACTGTCACATCTGGTACCAGAGTCTCCTTTTAATTTCACAAAAAAATCCAGGGATTTAATAGGAGTGAATCGGTCCAAAATGTTTGTCCTAAATGCTAGAGTGATTTTAGGTTAGAATTTTACAATAATTTTTATTTTACAAACCAGAACAGCAATAACTAAAGTTAAAGTTTAAAATTTTCAAACAAAAACAAGTGAACATTTACCTGTAGCATTGATGAAAAATGTCGTACTGCTTCATCATATAGGCCATTACCAATCAATACATAGGCAATTGCTGAGAAAATAAAATTACAAATCTTAAAGTTAAAACAGCACAAGCAAGAAATAGCTGGTCTTCAAATATTCTAAAGTTTAACCAAATGTAGCTTCCATTTGCAACCCTTTACCCTGCATAATTACTTATTTAATCTCCACTGTACCGATAAGGCTGAGTTTTTAATCCATACATTTTTCACAGAAGATACTATCATCTACTAAGTAGAGCAGGTTCTGCTGTGGACTGGGCCTCTGTTTGTGCATAGGATGGACATTACACAATGAAGAACTCTCTGTAGAAACTTTGTTTCCTGGCTACAGAAGTTGGGATACACCTAAGTGTTTTTGTAGGTTTGGGCCCTAGGGACTTTTTTATGGCATGCTTTAATTAGAACAACTCCCGGGAGCCGCCATCCTGCATTTCAAAATGGTAGCAGAGGCGCTTTAGCTAAAGCTCATTCAACAAGCTTTAGTTCAACTGCCCCTGCCACCATTTTGAAGCATGGGGATGCTGAATACACGCAACACTAAGGCTGCTGGAGCAGACTAATCAGCATGCTCCAGCAAACTCGATTAATCAAGTCTGCTCCAACTTGTACTAATTAGAACAAGTTCGAGCAAGTGTCAGTCACATTTATAGGTGCCCCAAATGCCTAAAGCAAGATTTAGCAGTCCAAGAACACAATCTACAACCCCTCTGCCCAACCCTTTTGACACCTGAAAGGTTATATACATCTAAGCTTTTGCCAGTAATCTTGGCACCTACACTTCTACTACTGCACATGACCAGACTGCCACTACCGTGGCAAAAATATGCTGAGCTCCTCAAGGGTCATTTGAGAGCCACAAATTAGGTATCTGTGTTCCTTCTAAGTCCCCTGAGCTGCCTGATTTGGTAGATTGCTGGTTGCTGTGAACACAATTCCTAAGCCCCTAACTCTCTCCCTGGATAGGGCAGGGATCCACAACCTATGACCCAAAAGCCAGATCCAACCAGCAACAGGATGGGTGTTGGGGGGAAAGGTGTAGGGAACCAGTGGCTTGCAACAGCAGGGCCACCTTCTCTGCCCTGCTCCATGTATTCCTCTACTGCATGCAATCAATGCCCTCCACAGTGCCCCAGCTGCCTCTGCCCTGCAAAAAGGAATGCCCTTTCAGTGACCTATACTTAAACTGACTGCCATATTTACTGCTCCCCATCAGTGTTAGCCACAGGAAACAGCAGCACTCAGTGGCAAGGGTAAGCAAAGCCTGCAGGAGGGAAGTGCAAAACCATTCCTTGGCACAGAACAGGGAGGGTTGGAGCATTGAGAAGCGGATCAACATCCAGCAGCGGTAGCAAAGTTGCAAGTTGTGTCTTTCTGTTTTTAAAGGGTTACTGACACCTGGAATAGGCAACTTAGTGGCTTCCCCTCAGCATTCTCCGTTCCACCCCATAAGCCAGCACCTAACAATTTGGTACAGTGATGCCGAGTATTGCACATCTATATCTAGGGTGGCCACCAGTCCTGTTTTATAGCAGACTGTCTTGTTTTTAAACCCTTTGACCCCGTTCATTTCTGAATGAGGAACAGACTCCAAAAAGTCCTGTTTTTCGGTTCATTGGTGGAAATACATGTCAATCACTTGTCCTCATGAGTCTATCGGCTATGCCTAGAGGTAAGGTAATGCACACAGCCAGGAGAAGAAGGGATGAGCCAGCCAAGAAGGGAGAGAGGGAAGGAGACTAGACTTTAGGAGGGCTGACTTCAACAAGCTAAGGAGGATCGTTGGGGAAGCGCTGAGGACCCAGAGGGGAAGGGAATCA
>NW_017728943.1:102325173-102332441 GCF_001723895.1 Crocodylus porosus
TTAGATTAGATATTAGGAGGCGCTACTTCACAGTCAGGGCGGCTAGGCCCTGGTGCTCTTTCCTGCCAAGGCAGGGGGTCGGACTAGATGATCTACCTAGGTCCCTTCCGACTCTAGCTACTATGAAACTATGAGGTAGTGCCCCCCTCACTTTGCTGCTGAGTGGCCAAGATGCCCAGTGTCCCCACCCCTTGTTGCTGACTGGCTGAGGCAGTGACCCCACCCCTCAAAGCTGATTGGCCAAGGAAGCCTACCTTTCACCAAGGGGCTGTCCTGTATTCTGGGGATGCATTAGTGGTCACCCTATCTATATCCCATAATGAATATGGCCCAGTATTAACAAGGCATACAACTAACTGCAGGAAGAGATAATCTCAGTTTTCACATGGTTGAATTCTACCCTGAAAGTCTCAAATCTCCCCCTACATCAGTGGTTCATCAGAGTATGGGACCATAAAATTTGGGGCTGTATCAAAATTCTTATGTTCAAGGGAGCAAATTAAGTTTGCACAAGCAACCAGATTTCTTTACCTACAAGACTTTGTCTTTATAGCCTCAATGTCATTGTTTCAATAATTTTGAAGAGTTTGTGTGTGCATACACCATAAAGAGGATCATGTTGCATTTAAAAAAAAAAGGTAGGAAGCTGGAAGAGGTGTTCCATTCTCTCTTCCATATCCAACACGTTTAATCCCCAACAGCATACAGCAATTAAAAAAAAAAAGCATCTATGTATGTCATTGATATCATCTTTAATTATGGGTGTAATTCAACTCAGATCAACAAAAGCATTTAGGCACCTAATTTCACTGAAGTAACTGAACCTAAATGTGCTTGGGGATTGAGGTCTCAGTCGATCTCTCAATCTACTCACCTATACTATGGACCAGAAAATCTTTTTTGTCATTTTTTTTTTTTATTTTGAGATACCATATTTTAGAGGTTGTCAACCGGGGGTATGTGTACAACGATACAAAAAGGTTGAAAACTCCTGACATATTTAGTCAAATACAAGACAAGGTGCCCCCTGATACCACAAGGGAAAAAATCCTCCTCTTACATTTGTATACAGTAAAAGCTCTGTTATCCGGCATCCATGGGGAATGGGAGTGCCGGTTAATCAAATGTGCCAGTTGTCTGAGAGTTATACCTATCTCCAGCCCAGGGGGTTAGAGGTGTCTTTATCTGTTGGAGGGTTGGAGGCATCTTTGTCTTGCTGCCCCTCCTGCTGCATCTGGTGCGCCAGGGATTTCACTCCCTGGCATCAGTGTGCCAGGGGACAGGGAGGGGGGCCCCCATGCATGCTGCTTTGCCCTGGGCTGTGGTCCACAAGGAAGAAGTGGAACTCAGCTCGCAGCGGTGAAACTGGAAACACCATGATGGGACAGATGCCAGTTAACAGAGTATTCTGGATGGTAAAGTGCCAGATAACACAGCTTTTACTGTACAAGGAAACCTCACAAAACACAGTGCCTATCATTAACTGCATATTCATTTTTGGAGCATCCCAGGACTCATGACAAGAACACCCAGTTCCAATCATGAGCAGGGTGTTAACTAGCCAATTGATCCTTTGTTGGGGGTGGGGGATAGGGGGTATCCAAAGTACACATATGTACTAAGCAGTGCTAAGCTGTGGGGTCACCACGGCTTGAAATGCTGTTAATTCTGGTGAAACCCAGGCCAAAGAACCATATGAACTCATGTATTTTTGGCTTTTGACTAATATCATACATAGTTTGTAATATTATATATATATATAAAATAACATATAAACACACATACACACACACACACACACACACATATAAGAAGGAGGTGCAAAATTGCTGCTTAAAAGTGTGTTTATGGAGTTCCTCAACTAAAACTTGCAGTAGTTTCCAAAAAAGGTAAAATCCATCAATTCTGGGTGAACCAAGTCTATAGGTACCCATAGTAAATTTGCCTATATGTTTAAACCAAGTGTTTTCAAATTTGCTCCTCACTTCCATGTGCTCAGTGATATCAGGGTCTGACAGGAAAGGGGTGGGGGAGCAGGAAAGGGATTGTGGGGGGGAAGAAGTTGGGGGGGGTGGGCAGAGGGCAAGGGGGCCACCTGTCTCCCCCAGATTTAATGTTTCCTGCTGTAGGAGTGTAGAGAGGGACACACTCAAGGCAAACCTGCAATAATTAGATTTGATACCTGAAAAATTATAACAAATTTATAAATTTGTTACAAGTGCTATGGATTGGGAGAGGACTTTCTAAGCAGTATAGCAGCAGAAAGAGATCTCTGAGTCATGTTCATTTTGGAGTTGACTGAGTCATCAGTGTGACAAACTGATAAGTAAAGCCAACCACACTCCTTCATGCATTAGTAGGTGCATCACGAGCAGGTCTAAGGAAGCTATACTTCCCCTTTATGTGGCACTGGTAAGATGGCAGCTGGAGTACTGCATCCAGTTTTGGGCACCACACTTTAAGAGGGATGTGGATAACCTTGAGGGGGTCCACAGGAGAGCTACTTGCATGGTTAAGGGCCTGTAGGCAAGATCCTATGAGGACAGATTAAGGGACCTCAATCTCTTCAGCCTCCGCAAAAGAAGGCCGAGAGGGGATCTATGAAAATACATTTAAAAAAAAATCACTATGTGTACGCTACATGGAAACCAAGCAATGAATCTGGTTTTAAACAACATTGCTGCAATCCAATGAAGTGTGAAAGGGAGTCAATGACAGCTAGAAGATCTGTGATTTCCTGGCTTTTTCCTCATTTGCCTTTCCTCTGCTCAATTCCTAAATCCACATTACACCCACCACTCATCATGATATCACAATCACACCCATGATAATGAACAGCTGTGTCACATAAGAGCAGACTGATTAATGCAATACACCAATTTTGTGGAAGGGTGGGGATAAGCAAGTGCAAAAATACTGGTGGTAAACCCTCCCTTGGAAACCCTAATCAACAGGCCACACCCTGGGCAATCTCCATACAGCTCGCATGTCTCCGGAGAAGCACAAGATCAAGACCAACAAAAACTTCAGAGGGCTAGGAAACCCCTAACTAAATGCATCTAAAAAGAGAAGTGGGATAGATAGGATGCCAATCCCTTGGCTAAACATGGGGTTTGTTGTTGCCAACCAAGCCCAAGGACTGAAGGGGCCAACAATCTGCTCAGAAGAGGCAAAGTCTGCCCTACCAATCTCTCTCAGCATAGCTGTGTCAGCTAGGAAAATGACAAACATCGCACACCCACAACCCACACAGCTAATTACCTCTCTCCACCAACATACCGATGTCGGCAAAATCCACAGCTGTGCTGACAAGAGAACTGTGGTCAAAATAAAATAAGCCACCTGGGGAGATGGTGTAGCTCTGCCACCATAAAGAACTCCTTTTGCCAGCATAAACTGCAACTCTGCTGGGAGACTTTGTTGGCTTACCCATACCAGTTCTGTTCTAGAGACAAGTCCCAAGGTAGACTCCAGCTTTTTTTCAAAATACTCCTGCCTATCCTCCTGACTTACGAAGATGGAGGGAGGGAGGGAAAATGGTCAGTACCTCTTGGAGATGGAGAGGAAAGAAAAGGGCCCCTTCAAGAAACTCTTGACCAAACTTCTTTGTCTGTGCTTGGAGGTAGAACACTGAGGCCATGTCTATTCCACTGTGGCACTGAGAAAGCAGGGATCTCTCATATGGATATAACTTTGCCAAAGGAGGTTCTCAGCTGCCAGGGCTACATCAGCTAACCAAATGAAAGACCTGCTGGCATAAGCCACCTTCTGCCACCAGAGCAGCATCCATACAAAGGGTTTTGCTTACAGAGCTGCGCCAATTATAGGGTATGATCTTTTTACAGTCATAGCTAACAGTTTATACTATAACCTCCTGCCTGCATAACAACATCAGTTCACCAGGAACACTTCCATAAAGTACCAAGAAGTAGCAAGACAAGTCCACAAGATAAGCTTCCAACCAAACTTGGAAAAGGTAGAAAAAATAGTCCTAAAGTTGCTGCAAACAGAAGGTTCACAAGTATACAGAAAGTCTTTGATTACTAGCAATGGTACAAAACAGAAAACTAGGGGGGGGGCAGTATTCCAGTGTGTTTAACAGGCTTGCAATAAGGCTTGCAATAAAATATTTTCTTCACATCCACCTACACATACATGACAAGTATCCCACTGTGCAGGGTAGAAAGTATTGATATGGAAAAGATTTGTGAATTTCTGTCTACATCATTAAAAACAAAAGGTTGAAATTTTATTATTCAGGGAGTAATATACAACAGTAAATATGATCCAAGGGAATCACTTGAATTACCAACTATAGGCATAGTTTCAAAACATTTTGTGAAAATCAACACCTGTAAGATGTAAAACCACCCCAACAGATCTTACATAAAATGTCTTACCCAATTCTTCATTTGTGTTATCATTATCAGTGGCAAATGGAAATCGTTTGTGTCCTGCAAGTGACTTTGCTTGACTCTGTAAAACATTAAATTGTGATATTTAGCTGACAATGACAAAAAATCTTTCTTTTTCACAATCTAGTACTGATGACCTAAGGTGTAAATCTTTGAAAAGAAGCCTGACACATCTATTAAAGTAAAACGCATCTCGTAACAAAACTGAAGAGATACTAAAACTTACTCTAGACTTTTGTGGGGAGATAAAATAGTTTTCAATCAGATGCTGCTGATCTCTAAAGAGTATAAACCTTTGTAACTTCATATAACAAATGACAAGAGACACACAGAGGATGAGTGAAAAAAGGGATGTCCTTTAGCAGACATCTCTTTTTACCTTGAAATATGGATGGATACCTGAGAAGTATATACGTAGTAGCAGAAACATTTTATCCTTTATCCGTTTAGAAGAGAGAATGATGGAGTATTAAACAAACAAAAGTTTAATTAACAATGAAGTTTTTAATTTTTAAATTTCTTCACTAGTTTGAACTTTACAGTTAATACACATTATACCAGTCACAGCAAAGACAGGAAGACCAAAAAAAGCATAATAATAAATTGGTTACATATAACGTGCAAAAGTCTGCCCAAAGAGATGCATCTAAAGATGCTTATAGTGCAAACATACAGTGCACATGAAGATCTTTGATTCATATAGTAAGCTGCTGCTGATTGCAGTGGGAGATCTTACAAGATTTCAAGAAGCTTATGTCCATCAAGATGCTTTCCCCAGACAGCGATACAAATATACCTGCAACGGATCAAGTTTAAATAAAGTACTATGGTGTTTGGATTGTTGATTTTTAGGCTAAGACTAGTAAATTCAAACAGTTTAGTTCCTATTTGTAAAAACTGTAGAAAGAAGAACTCAAAATGGTGAAACTATCTTATGCCAGTTCCTCAGATAATGTAAACTCCTATAAGTGCCATTAAATATCAATAAAGCTATGTCAATTTTCACAACTTGAGGATCTTGTCCACTTTTTTCTACAGTATAATTTTCAGAGATTATCAAGAGAAGCTTCATTAGTGTATCATCCACCACACTGAAAGCATGGTGCATGCTATATTCCCACCCCTCCATTCAGAAAAATTTCTAGTCAAATTACCTATGGCCATGTTAAAAACAAGTAAATGATAGACTGCTGTTGACTGAACTGTTACAACACAGAAAAAGAGTACAAAATCCTAGCATTGTTCCCATGATATTTTAAAATGTACTGCAGCCACTGTTATTTAGTATCAAAGTACATTGTTTATATAAAACATCAGACAACTGCTAGTAAATGAACATTACCAAATCTCCATCTGCTATCCCTAGTGTCCGTTCTATTGGTAAGTATTTGCTACTTTGCCCACAAAAAAACTATAGTTAGGGAGTCCTGGCTTGTCAGCATCAAAGAACACAAAATGTCAGATGCCAGAACCAGAAAAAAAATTACCATATTTTGCCACAATATAAAAACAATGTACCAAGAACTATGCAAAGCTAATTACCTAAATAAAGGAATTAAAGCAACCAGAAAAAAAATGTGCCCAGAATTAGCAAAAAAACCCAAAAAACTTTATATTCCAATTCTCCTTGATAAGTTGAACAGCTAAACTTTTCGTTGATAGTTAGTTAAGGCACATAAATTCTACCTGATTTACAAGAATCTGGTTTGGTTTTCCAGTACCAAAAGCAAACCCCATTGGAGAGACCAAAGGAAACAATCCATGAGTATGATCATTTTGGTCTGCCTTGTGTGCTTGTACAGACCAAGGCAACAGAGCCTTGACCCTGAATGCAGTCTTTGGACACTACCTTAAGACAAATTACTTATTAGTAACCTGGTTTATGTTCATAAATGTTAAAATCAAGTTTAAAAATGTAGGATTTAGCCAGAGCTGGGCAGAAAGCTTTTATTTGCCAAGTCAAAAACTACCCAAATTCAGATCACTTCAAGAAGCAAGAATAAGGAAGGCCTGTTCTTCCTTTTCCCTCTCATTTCTTATTTTTATTTTTGCTTTACATGTCCCTTGTATATCCATAATTTCAATTCCATTGCTGTCACCACTTTTCAACTGAAGGATATGGCTTTGTTTTTTTCCTTTCCTATGTTTTAGAAGTGTTGCATTAAAAAGCTTCACTACTGGTGTTTGCATCTCCAGGGCATCACAGTGCTGCATAACTTAAAAAAAATATGGTCCAAGTGGCCTAATGTCTGTTAGACCCTTGGTAATGGAAAGAAAACAATTTTTATTCTACACCCTTCAGCATTATTCACCTGTTTATAAATAGGATCTCTGATGAAAATAAACCCTTAGGGGAAAAGAGATTAGTAGTTACCACCACTTAATTATTGACAGAAGTATCAATTTATCTACCCTTGGCAAATAAGTCCTAAATAAAGTCTTCCTATCTTTAGATTGGCATCTCCTACCGAAAAGGTTATAATTCCCATATAGTTCCCTTACAATGGCGTCACTTTCTAAAAGTTTCTAATTCAAATGGTGCTTCAACTGTGATTGAATGGCCATAGTTTCACTGTTATAAAAAACTGGGACTGAACAGCAGGACAGCAGGTAATGACAAGGTTTCAACAGTTTTCTAGGAAGCCAGATCTACCCTAAATACCTTACATAGTTAGAAAACCAATACTGCTGAGGACCACTTTGGGATTTTACTGACATGTTTAGAAAATACTAACAGACCATGGTGGCTCCTTAGAGCAGTGGTTTTCAAACTCAGACTGTGGTCTGCAGAACCCAAGGTCATCAGGGGTTCTACAAAGAGACCAAGCATAATAGTTTCATAGTTTCTAGGGT
>NW_017728943.1:102332452-102334272 GCF_001723895.1 Crocodylus porosus
ACCCATCCACTACCACCCTCTGGGTGCGGCCCTCCAGCCAGTTGGCGACCCATTTGACTGTGTGGCAAATGGCAAAGCGGGCTGGGAGGTGGTGTACTACAGCTGCCAGGTTAGGTTGCCTAGCTCCACATCAGCTCACAAGATAGGAGTAGAATTTCCATAACAGCAGCAGTGATATGAAAGGGTTCTGTGACTTTACGAAGTTTGAAAACCACTACATTAAAAAAAAAAAAACTTGTTCAGAAAGGCATTAACTTTCATAGACAACAACCTATGTAGTCTGATGCAACACGAACTTCTGATGAAGTAGACTGTTACCTATGAAAGCTCATTCCTCCTTGAACCAGCTGGCCTATAAAATGCCACCTTGCTTTACTTTCTGCTCATCTTCAGACTAACATGGCTAACCACCTCTGTCCTGGTATGTTTAATGTACATTAACGCTACACAATAATCTCTTCCATAAAAGTTCAGTGTTCAGATACTTACAAGAAGTTAACAATCTTATGAAAAGTTTGGTTTAATAGTAGTTCTTCATTTAAGAGTTTCCAACTCCATCCAAGAGCAGCTTGTAAAAGTTACCACGTACCGGAAATATTTACAAGTAGTGATTTTAAACATCATTCACCAGGTCTATACACTAGATGTATATCTGACCTGAAATGTTTTTTTTTTTAAATCAGCATTCAGTGTGCTAAAAAATTCAGATAGAAAATAAATTTCAAATCAAACTGACCTGGCACTATATTGATAGCCTACAACTCACAGGAACTGCTAGCAACAAAAATGAACTGGGATACAGAGACTATATCAGAGAAGCCAGCAATAAAATGTTCCATCTATGATAAAAGAATGGCATTTACTTTTAGGCTTACTGTAATTTTAGATTTGACACTAAGAATAAGAAAAACTAGCAATCTTTTCTTTATTTGTTGGGATGGAACAAGATGAAAGAATATAAGCATGAAAAAATAAAATGCATTATCTGACACTTTCAAGGAAACTAGATGGGTGACATTTTCAGAAAAGCACTGATCTCCTGTAAACAATATATATATGAATGCAGTCAGAAGATTTGGCACACATAGCTAAATATATACCTGGAGGTGGCACAGGGCCCCAGGGTCCTGATCCTGGCACATGGAGCCTGGATAGAGGCAGCACAGTCTGGACAGAGGCACACAGACCCAACCTGGTGCACAGGGTCTTATCCGGCTCACAGACTGGCTGTGCCACTCATTTGGGCTGCGGAGCCAAAAGACCGAGCACCTGTTTTGCACAGGTAGTGGCATTATTTCCATAGGCAGAAGAACACTCCAAGACTGTCAAGCAAATCTCTTCCATGAGCAATTTATGAGTTCTTACATTTTAAACAGATTCCATTTACATAACCAGCTGAAGCTAATCTTGAGTAAATGGTACACAAGAAAATTATTCCTCTTGCATCTACAACCTATCTGAGTTCTTTTTTGTATGGAACAGACAGTATGCAGCATACCAGAATTTTTTCAGTATTGAGTGAAACCAGAGATTCACAGGATGGAGACCCTCTAAGTTCACAGTCTGATTCATGGAAGTGGAAAAATGGCGAGTCTGCAAAAACAAACATTTTAAATTATTGCCAGGTGGTCTACTAGGAATTTTACATTTCAGTAGGGGTGTTAAATGCGATACCAGACCACCTGTCCTCATGCCAATCCTACATTTCAGCAATCTCTCCACTGAACACTTCATAGATTTCATAGACATTAGGGCTGGAAGGGACCTCGGGAGATCATCGAGTCCAGCCCCCTGCCCAAAGGGCAGGAAGTCAGCTGGGG
>NW_017728943.1:102334325-102380897 GCF_001723895.1 Crocodylus porosus
GCGATCCAGAAGCCCCATATCCACTCCTATACTTCTGTGCCGCAGCTTAGTACTCCCCACTCACCCAACACGCCGCCAGCCCGCATGGCAAAAAAACTGCCCTGTCCTGAGTGGTGTCGAGTCAGGAGCCAATCTAGGGGGGGCATGTGCCTCACGCCATGCCCTTCCTACCAGTCTCCTGTGTAAAAGCATTTTATTGCTCCTCCTGTTGTCTTCACCAGTACATGCGCACAAAAATAAAAAGCCATAATTTACTCCCCTTTCTCAGAATTAAGTGAAAGCAAGAGGGACAAAACAAGTAGAAGGAAAAGAAAAAAAGGGAGGAACTTTCAAAGTATATGGAAAGAGCAGAAGTACAACATCACAGCTGGGCGCCCAGGGTAGCTCCCATATACACAGCACAGCTTGCAGTTACATAGCTGCAGCAGCCTGCCCTCCCCCCGACAAAAAAAGTCAGCACCTGGGACAACTGGCCCGGTCATCACCCTAGCTATATCACTGCTGATCTGATTCACAAATGGCAACATGTTTTGGTGTTAGACTATTTGGCCCTGGCTCTTTGACAGGTGACTAAGAATACTGTGCAATCTCATCTCATAACAGGGAAACCCAGAGTCATTCATCACCAACTGGAAGGACCATTCCCAGCCCTTGTGTAGAACTCATTTCTGATAAGCATACTAGCAAGTATCGTACAAGACTTCAGAAGGACAAAAGAGGAAGATTAAGGAAAGAAAAGAAAACATGGTAAAAATAAGGGATGGCATACAAACATGAAAAGTAACACTACACCACAGTGAAAATTCTACAACTCTAACAGGAATAGCAATCCAAAAATAGGACAACTGAACAACTGTATGCAAATGTGGTAAAGGAAAGGAGTTTGAAGAAAAGGGAAGAGAAAGTAGAACTGCCTAGTAGATGTCAATTAATACAAAGCATAATATAGTTTTAATGACAACAGTTAGCAGGAGTGATAGGCAAAAAATTATGAACTAATAACCTCCACCGTTTGGAAAGACTGGAGAAGGGAAACGAGAAAAGAAAGGATAAGATGGCATCTTCACATCAGCAATAATCAAAATTAACCCCTTTCTTACGTACTGTAAAGTGCAGGAATTTAAAGGCATCAGTGAAAATGCAAAAAAAAATCTGTTCAAATAAATATGCAACAAGGTGGCTTTAAGCTGTTGCTTGTCTTTGTTAATACATTTAGTAAGAACTGCGTTTGTGCCATGTATCTTGGTTATACGAGGCAAACAGAAGTGGTATACAGCTAAGTAATTCCCCATTTCTGCTTAAGAATGAATTGAAGATTGACTACAAGGAAAACTACTTATAAAGCATAAGTTGAAAGAGATTTTAACATGCAGTTTCTATAAACAGAAAAAAGACCAGGTTCTAATTCAGCCACAGCAAAGTTAACAGGAGGTTCTCAAAATGCCACTGAGAAGCACAAGATTTACAGATTTTAAGGCTAGAAGGGACAACAATGTTTCAATTTCACCTTGTACTTTAACAAAAAAAAAAAAAAAAAAAAAAGAAGCCATAGATTGTTTACCTTCTAAATCTTGCATCATGCACAATCTGCCTGAAGAGGCAAAGGGGGTAACTACATTACACCAGAAGTATTTACTATACAAATAAGCACCACTGCAGCTATTAGAAGTTGGATGACAGTTCTTTGGGTGAAGATATCAGGCATGAACAAAGGAAAAGTCACAGATACTACCTGCTACAAATAATGGGGGTAGAGAGAAAAAAGGACACTTAAAAATCATGGTTTGACTCTCAAGATTCTTAGAACTACCAAGCTACAATATTCCTGGGGGACTTCACTACTATATCTGTACTTTAATAAACACAGCCAAACTTGCTTCAAATTGTTGCCTAGGTTAGGCAGATGACAAGGTTATGAAACAAAAGTGGAGAATCCAAACAGAGGAGAAGTCATCCAGGACCTACAATATAGAGAGGAATTGACTGAGAATGAAAACAATAGGGTAGGTTGAGAAAACAAGATTCTCTTTAGCCTTTTGACAGTTTTTCCACTATTGATACCTGTAACCAGGGCCATCCAGGGGCAAGGGGGTGGAAATCGGGGCAACCACCCCAGGCCCTACACCTTGGGGGACCCTGTGGTCAGTGTAGCGTAGGTTCCGCCATGGCCACCACTGCCAAGTGCAACTGGCTCTGACAGTTCCGGCCACACGCTACCCCGCTTGCTGCTCCAGGCCCCTCACAGGCTGATGTGCCCCAAGCCTCCTACACTCCTAGGGATGGCTCTGCCTGTAACTGTAGGATTTATTAACAGCTGGGAAACATGTGTGCAGGTATTTTAGAATATGCTCAGACATCGTTCTGTAGTTTGGTTAGTAAAAGAAAAGAAAAAATCACTGTATTATTGCCATCACATGGTAGAAACGCCTTCTATTTTTGTTAGTTAACCCTTAACTATAATTTTTATACTTTCTGTTTTATACAGCATGTTTCCTACAAGCTACCTCCAACCAATCACTAAATCAGCATCTTCCAAACACATCTTCCTCCAAAGAATCCTAAGCAAGTCTGCCACCATTCAAGCACTGATAATGCTGGGGGGATGGGGTGGGGGAGGAACAGACAGAAGTGGCAGATCCTTCAGGTAACTGCCTGGTTCCAGGTTTACACATTCCTAAATATAGCTGCAGCCCCATGCCAAAGACAGTGAAAAGGATAATTTGTTGGGGCTCAACCTGCCTCATATCATAGAATCATAGAAAATGAGGGCTGGAAGGGACCTCAAGAGGTCCCCTAGTCCAGTGTTTCTCAATCTGTGGGTCACAAGAATATATGAAAGAGTTGTGAACAAACTTTAAAAATGGATTCTCCTTTAAAGAAGTAAAATGTGGGAAACTAGGGCTTTTCCTTTGCAGGCTGGCAGAATTCTAGCCTTTGAGGGGCTGCTTGGGGGCCCCCTTGCCCCACACACTGGGGGACTGGGGCCTAGGAGCAGTGGGTTGGGAGTCAGTGGCACTGCATCAGGTCTGGCCACTGATGTTTGCAAATGGGTCCCAGTACAAAAAAGGTACAAATCATGGCCCTAGTCCAACCCTGGCTTAATGCAGGGCCATCCCCAACAATATCATCTGAACCAAGAAAATCACACAGAACCCCCCTAGCAGTTGCCATCCAGCAGCCAAAGTAAAACAGCAGAAGCAATGGCAAGCTAGGATCCCTAAAAAAAACCCAGAGTGACAGAGTGACTCTTGTGCTGTGGGAATTCCCACCGCTGCTTGCTTTGGCTCACCTGCCTCAGCTGCAAACAGACAGAAACAGAAAAGCCTAGCTAAACTGAAAGAGAGGCCAGCTAATATTCTACTGGCCCTACCAGTGGGGTTGAAAGGGACCTCAGGAGACCACCTAGTCCAAGGGTGGCCAACCCACAGCTCCGGAGCCACATGTGGCTCTTCAGAAGTTAATATGCATCTCCTTGAATCTTTGCACAAGCACATGGTGACCAACATCCACAACCATTACATCATGTCACGCAACTGCTCGCAGTGAGCACATTACTCAGTTTGCACTTGGAAGTTTGGACTCTGGAGCCACAAGTTGGCCACCCCGATCTAGTCCAACCACCCTCATCCCCAACCAGACCAACCCAGAACTAGATAGACCATCCCAAAACCATCCCCAACTAAATCTTCTCAGCCAAGGCTTTGTCCACCTGGGTCTTAAAAACCTCCAAGGATGGAGACCCACAACCTCTCTAGGTAACCTGTTCCTGTGCTTTACTACACTGCTTGTGAGACAGTTTTCCCTAATATATAACCTTAAATTCCCTTGCTACAACCTGAGCCCATTGCTCCTTGCTCCATCACCAACCCCCACTGTGAATGGTGCACCTCCATCCTCTCTGGAGCCTTCGGGCAGCTCTTTCTCCCTCACTGGAGCAAGGGGCAGCTTCTTGCACTGGCCCAGGCCAGCATGTGTGCGTCTGTGTGTGTGTGTGGCGGGGGGGGGAAGGGGGATACGTATATGCCCCTGAGTGTCTGCGTGCCTGAGTGGGGTGAGGGCCGTGGGAGTGTGTATGTGGATGCATATGTGCCTGTGTGTGTCTGGGGGGCGTGTAGCAGGGGAGCGGCCGGGCGGCCCCGAGCGCGCTGCTCCAAGCCCGGGGATCGCCAAGGGAGAAGTCCGCCCGTATTCCCGCCCCGGCCCGGCCCCGCTCACCGCCACCCTCAGCCGAGTGCGGCTCGCGCCAGTCTCCGGCCGCCGGCTGCGCGCAGCCCCCCACCGGGCCCGGGCCGTGCCGCTGCCTCTGCAGCTCCTGCTTGAGCAGCGCCAGCGCCGGATACTGCTCGCTGAGGCTGGGCGCAAGCACCAGCGCCAGCGCCACACGCGCCGCCCACGTCAACAGCACCAGCAGCGGCAACCCAGCGCAGCAACTGCAGCCGGTGGCAGGTGCCATCTTGGCCCATGCGCATGCGCGCCCCCTCCCGCCCGCGTCTGCGCCGAGCGCCACCTGGAGGCCCCGCCCCTCCTGGTCACGTAGTTTCCCAGGAGGAGCCTCCACCTAGTGCGCGCGGGAGGGAAACTACGACTCCCAAGCGGCACCGCGGCCAAGCCCCAACCCCCTTTTGAGCCCCGAAGTCAGCCTGCTATCCAGTCAGGAAAGGGGCTTGCGTTGCTCTGGGAGCTGCCTCGAGCTTGGGATGATGGGGTCCGACAGCTGTGGTGGTTACCGGTGCGTGGAGTGCAGCGACGAGGCCTCAGAGCTGTACAGGGACTATCAGCGCGGGGTGCTGCGCCTCAGCATTTGCGTGAGTCGGGGGCGGGGCTGGGGGAATGGGCGGGGCTTGGAGGCAAAGCTCCTGTGGCTCTCCATTCCCCACTTCTCCGGTCCGGGCGCGTCCATTCCGCGGGTGGGGGAAGTATGCGTTACGTCTTGGCCCGCCTCAGCGCTGGGGCTGTTCCATCTCCCGCCTTCTCCAGGGGTTCCAACCCAAGCATAGGGCCTCCCCGCCTTCCTGTGACTGGGGGGGGAGTGAGGAGTGATGCATTGTGGGATGCCTGGAGGACTGGGGGGAGGAATGATGCACTGTGGAGTGCTTAGAGGACTGTCCATCCCCCACGTGCACCCATAACACTGACCCACTTCTCAGTGGACAGTTCAGAATAGTCCTTGATTTTCTGGGTCCTGTTTTGAGCTGCTTCAGGTGGAATTTGTCCGTCCTAGGGACAAATCAGCCTGTGCAGAGCCCTGCCCCCGTACACCCCAAACACGAAGAAGCCAGTGGCAGATTAGAGGGGAATAATCACTCCCCTTGACCTGTTGGCAGCACACCTACAAATGCAGCCCAGTATGCCGTTAGCCTTTTTGGCAACAAGTGTTCATATTTGGCTTCTTGTCCATTGTAATCCCCAGGTCCTTTCCTGCAGAGCTGCTGCCCAGCCAGTCAGCCCCCAGCTTGTACATGGGATTGTTCTGTCCTAAGACCAGGACTTGGTACTTGTCTTTGAACTTCATGAGATTCTTTTCGGCCCAATCCTCCAATTTGTCTAGGTCACTCTGAATCCCAGCCCCACCCCCTCCAGTTTGGCATCATCTCCAAGCTGGCTGAGAGTGCACTCTATGCTGTTTTCCAGGTAGTTGATGAAGTCGTTGAACAAAACTGGCCCCAGGACCAGCCCCTGGGATACTCGGCTTGATACTGGCTGTCAGGTAGACATTGAGCCATTGATAACTAGGGCTGTGTGAAACTTCAGCAGTCATTTCGTTTTGGAGGTGTTTCGGTGCCCAAAACACTGAATCCGAAATAAAACGGAAGACTCTGAAAGTAAACAAAACCATCCGAAATGTTTCGGAAAATTTTGGAGTTTCAGAGCCGGGCTCACAGGGAAACAAAACTAAGAAGAGTGAGGGGGAAGAGGTGAGGGAAGACTGTTCGGACATTGACATCTGTAGCTGGCTAGTGTCTGTGATCTGTCCTTGAGGTTCCTTCCAATCCCAGTGCTCTGAGGGAGGGATGGCAGCCTGCTGTCATCCTGCGCTCCAGTCAGGAGGAGTCTGGCACAGCCCCGCAGCCCCCCCAGGGCACGCGGGCCCCCAGATCTGCACGCAGGATGATGGCATGCTGCCACTGCTATCTGGGGCCAGAGGCAGCACCAGTCTTCCTGGTGCTTGGTGCAGGCTGTGCCAGTCCCAGCCGGCAGCAGCAGCCTGCTGTCATCCCACACACGGATCCGGGGGCCTGTACTCCCCAGGAGGAGTCTGGCTTATCCCCCGCAGCCCTCCCGGGGGGTGCAGGCCCCAGATCTGCATGTGGGATGACAGAAGGCTGCCACTGCTGGCAAGTGATATGAGTTTTGCTTTGAAGAGTTTGAGGTGCAGTTTCACATAAACCCCTGCACCTATCTCCTTGAAAATTGGCAGGCTTCATTCCTTCAGAATTCCTACCATACCTGCAATTTGCATCTGAATCAGACAAGACATGACAAAGTTATAGGCATTTTAGTGATTCACCATCGTAGCCTATACCTGAATCACCAAAACGGCATCGAAATTCTGAAACAGATTTGGCCGAATCAAAATGGAACAGTGAGCCGAAACACTGAAACAAATCACTGTCCCTCCAAAATGGCTGAATCCGAAAACAAATCAAAACATAGCCATTTTGCACAGCCCTATTGATTATTACTCCCTGAGCCTGGTGCTCCAGCTGGTTTTCTATCCACCTTACAGACCATTCATCCAGCCTGTACTTCCTTAGCTTGCCTGCAGCAACATTGTGGGAGACCATAGCAAAAGCCTTGCTAACATCAAGGTACACCACATCCACAGGTTCCCACACATACGCAGGAATATTCCTTGGAATATACGTGCCTCCCCCATTTCAGTGGAGTAAGCCTGTCAGCACTAAACATTTCTCTAAATGCCATATTTAGTTTGCCATGGTAAAAATAATTTTCACCTGACACAAGAGTAACAAAGACAGCAGAGGCTTATTTTCCGTTCTGTATAATTGGAAGAAGCTAGTGGATAATAGGGCTGTGCAAAATTTTGCCCAACGTTTTTTTTTTTAAAGCTGTTTTGAGCCTGAAACAGCAAAATCGAAACAAAACAAAAGGCTTTGAAACAACTTTGAAATGAAACAAGGGCACTCAAAATGTTTTGAGTTTCGAAGCTTGGCTTACTTGGCTTTAATGCCGGTCTCGGGTGGCAGTGGCGGCCTCCTCTCATCTGAGACACAAATCTGGAGGCCCGCACCCCCGGCATATATTAATTAATGATGGAGTGACGCCTACACATCCAACATGGGTGCTGGACTCCACCCAGGGGTACAAACCCCCCAGATCTGTGCACCAGATGAGAGGAGGCTGCCACTGCTGCCTGGGACCAGCAGTAGCAGCAGTCTTCCCCGGGGCTGGGTGCAGGCTGTGCCCACCACTAATCCCAGGTGGTAGAGACAGCCTCTGCTCATCTCGTGCACAGATCCTGGGGCTTGCACCCCCGGGAGGGCTGCTGGGCTGTGCCAGACTCCTCCCGGGGGTGCAAGTCCCCAGATCTGCTGCTAAAGGAGAGGAGGCAGCCGCTGCCGGCAAGTGTCAAGAGTTTTGCTTTGAACAGTTTGAGGTACAGTTTCCCAGAAACCTCTGCACCTGTCTCCTTGAGACTTGGCAGGCTTCATGTCCTCAGAAGGGGCTATCATCAATGCAATTTTCAACCAAATCAGGTAAGAAATGTTTAGGCATTTTTGTGATTTCCCCATTATAGCCTGTGGGCGAAAGGTTGAAATGGTGAAACCATTTTAATGAAACAAAATGGAACAGTGCTTCAAAATGAAACGACAAAAGAAAGAACTGGCCCTTCGAAACAGCAAAATGGAAGTCGAAACAAAATGGTGCTGTTTCACGCAGCCCTAGTGGATAACAGTACTTTATATTTCAAGGAAATTATGTAAAACTAATCCAGCTTATTACCAGCCTTTGAAGATGGTTGTACATTTAAAATAAAAATTGAAGTTGAGCAGATAACTTTTTTTTCAAATTTCAAAGTTGATTAAGGACAAATATAAAAGATAGTGATGTTCTGTGGAGCAAATCTAATGAAGACTGCTTGGATTCAGTGATGTTAAGATTGTAGTTTTCTCAGGCATGCTAAGTATATTGCATGACTGCAGATTGTAGATTCAATTGACTGTGTGGAGATGCAATTATATCAGGAAAATTAACTAAGGGGCTTCAGTATTTCATTTCCCCTTGGGTAGCTTGACAAAAATCTTAAAAACCCAGTGTATAAGTAGTTTCTTACAGCTTAACTGTTCTTACAGATGTACAAGCAGTAGTGCTGTCAACATTTGTAGAGTTGCATCATTCTAATTAAATTTAAAATCTATGTTGTTAAATTAGGGTAGGTGTATTAAACTGAATTAGCTTTATTTAAATAGATTTAACTTAGTACATGCTCCAGCTGCAAACTTGTTTACCTCAGGGTTAGATTAGCAGCAGTTATTTTGGTTTTAGTACCAGAAAAAGCCAACAGACTAAGAAAATACTGCCTCTTGGAAATCTTTAACTGATAATCGTAACATAGACTCATTTTGCCTGCAAACCTGAGTTGAGTACAGAGAGTTTGTGCAGACCGAGCCACTGACAGAATAGCAGCAAAGGACTTCGTCTCAATACAGTTCAAACCTCAAGTAGTCTAACTGAAAAATAAGATTCATTAGGAATGAAAGAAGTTCTTATATTTACAGGATGGTGGAGAGGAAGTGATGAGTTTCTGTAGCTAGGACTTGAAAACTAGTCTGTCAGCATTGTCAAAGTTCCTGGGCATGATGGCATTTTTTTCCTTGCTAATCCTAATTCTGACATGTTATATTCCTAGTTGTGCTTGGTAATGTCAAATTGGAACACTTAATTTGATACCATGTTGGATGTGTAGGCATCACTCCATCATTAATTAATATATGCTGCTCACACAAAGGCTTTGCTAAAGCAGCAGCCAGTGTAGGCTTCACCAGCAAATCTGACCAATACATTAACTCACATAAACAAAATTTGTGAGCCAGAGGTGCATTTCTACCAAGAGATGGGAAGGGGAGATGGCTGTGCAAGGTAGGATAATCCAGTGCCGGGATGATAACAGTCTGGAACAGTCTGCCAGCGGAGGTGGTTCGAGCACCTACATTGAACACCTTGAAGAGTAAATTGGATGCTTATCTTGCTGGGATCCTATGACCCCAGCTGACTTCCTGCCTTTTGGGCAGGGGGCTGGACTCGATGATCTCTCAAGGTCCCTTCCAGCCCTGATGTCTATGAAATCTATGATAAGGCTGGAATGGGGACACCCAGGGCAGAATGCAAAACAAGCTGCTGGTACAGGATGGTTGAGGCATTCATGTAATTTGTTTTGATCATTTTATAAAAGAAGAATTGGAAAGCAGGGCAACTTTTGTAGTGGCCTGAGGGAGCCTCTGTGGTGTTGTGCCAACTAAATTGTGACAGGTACAAATGCTTTAACTCCTGAGCTGATGTACTCGTTAAACCAAAACATGTTAGGGCTGTGCTTGTAGACAGTAAACCTAGCCAAATCCTTGCCACCAAACTGAACCTGTGGTCATTCTTTGAGACAAAATTAGGGTTAGGATCTCCTGGCTGTGACTTTGGCTGATACTGCAGTTCCTGAGACTTCAACACTGATGAGGATAACAGCAAAGACGACACTGATAACCCCAGACAACAGGTTGATTCATACTTTTTGTTCGTAGCCTGCAAAAACTGGAAAGTAGAAAATCCACAGTTGTAATCAAAACTACTGTTTACGTATGTATATTCCCAGCAGCCATCTCGCAGGATGAGCTGGGATTCTGCATACCTGGGCTGGGTAGGATGCAATTGTCTGGTGTTTCTAAACTCTGTTTTAAAAACTCTTAAACTACGTGTGCAAGTTGTTAGCCAGCTGCATGCTGCTTGTATCCTGGATGCAGACTGTCAGTTGGTTGACCTTGTGTGGAGTCTTTCTGTACTCCCTTATTTTGGCTCTGTCATCTTCTGTCTCTCATTCCAAATGGAGAAGCCTTTTTTTAGCTGTCCAGCTGATTCCAGGCTTTAACAGTCAGAGGTGGGGATTTCTAAAGCTAGTTTTGTGCACATAAATAAAGGGTAGGGCCACATTGTATATTCCACAGTCAAGCAGCTACTGTGTTCAAAGGCAAGTCCTCTTGTTTCTCTCTCCAGAGCTTTTTGTGAAGAAATTTGTAAAAAAGTTTGGAGTTTTCTTGTGCTATATCAGCCTGAAACCTCAGCATATGTAAATTACTGCCTTTCAGAAGATGTTTTCACAATTCTCCTTTAGAAAAATGAAGCGAGATGTTGCCTTTTAATTATAACAGTAATCTCTTCCACAGTAGATTTTATGCTCTATTAAATGTTCCAGGTTTAGTCTTCAATTAATTGTATCCTTTCTTCCATCTCTGACTTTAATTTCAAGCCTATAAAGCTGCTGGTTAATTGAGTCAGTTTTTGAGTCCATTACCTCTAGCTCTTTCATGATTCATATTTTCTTATATCAGTTTCTTCTCTGCTTCAAAATGTGGTTCCTCTAGAACAGAGGTACCCGCAGGTGCCATGGCCTACCTCAAGGTTTATTCAGGTGCCCGCATGCATTTTCACAATCAGTAAAAACCATTATTACAACAAAAATTGCTGTCACTGCTGATTGAACTCAGAACAGCAACACTTTAAATTTTTTTTCACAGGCTGTACACAATGGCTGCCAAAATGAGACTGGGTCACTCTGACTGATGCAGTGACGGAGTGGCACACTCCCTCCCCAAGTGAAACTATGTGCATGCTCGTAGCCAGGATTCTAAATTTTAATATTTGTATTGGTGCCTGCTGCTTTTTCTTTTAAATTTGAATGTGCCCTTGGGTACATAAACATTGGGAACCCCTGCTCTAGAGCTAAGCCAAAATAAGCTGGTTGACTCTGTGACCAGACAGCTGGCAAATACTGTGCCATGTTTAACATTAAGCTTCCTGTCTAGATGCATGTGCATCTATCTTCATTTATATTCCAGTGATTTTGGAGTTAAGTTGCTGGTGACCTTAGCTATTTTTTTAAATCTCACATCTTCCAACAGTAACATAGTTATAAAGGGAAACAAAGAAACTAAGTATGGACACCCAGGAATCCTTACCAGGCCACAAGGATCTTGTTTTATCCTACAGTTTTGTTTGTGGGCATGATGTCTCATGCCACATTTTGACTGACTGAACGTTTCTTGTCTACCAGCAAAGACGACGTGTCTTGTACGTAAATCTGTTTCCAAAAGTAAAGCTTGGAATGTATTACTAAAATACAATCTCTACCTTTATCTTCAGATTCATATCAACTTCTTAGGCATAAACCAGGAGGGGTTGGGGTGGGAGGAATAATGTGGAAAATTTGTTGGGGAGGAGAGGGAAAGTAATCTCCCTCATGAGTGCAGCGACTGTGTTGAACTAAACAAAGAAGAACAAATTATTTTTCTAAGTAGACTTTGTTTGCTTACCTTTTTTTATTTGTTAATTTTAGAAATCCTGCCAGAAACCTGTGGACAAGTATATTGAGTACGACCCTGTAATCATCCTGATTAATGCCATTTTATGCAAAGCACAGGCTTACAGACACATTCTGTTCAATACGAAGATAAATGTAAGTTGCTGGATGTTTTCTTCCTCTTCTTTTGTTTTCAGATGTGCAAGTCATACAATAAGTTGTTGGGAATCATGATGAAAATGAGATTTGGTGGCTATTCTGAGTTTATTTGCCTTTCTCCTTCCTTTTCATAAGTAAGGAAATGTAATTAGAATCTTGTTTTCAGTTCTAATTAAGAGTCTAATGTTGTAAATTAATTATGTGGAATCCAGAATTCTGTAGCTGTTATGAGTTCTATGGTCTGGATAAAATTAAGCAAAAGCAGCTGCCTGCCATAAGATATATTGGAGATACTCCTAACTCCCATTGGTTGAGAGAGGGTCTGTAAGTTGCCAACTCACAACTTAAAATTCCACTTGAAAACATTGTCCTTTATAATATTGATATTGAACTGATTTTTTTTAAACAATGCTAACATTACTATACTAGAATACTTGGTACCAGTATTGATTTTTTGCAGACCTTCTCCCTTGTAGTAAAGCATATCACAAAAATTATTATTTTGGATAAAGATAATAATAGCTCATGGGGATCATTGATGCATAAATTCTCTGCAGAAATTGCTAAAACTTCCAAGCCATGACTGTGTCCTTAGCACTACTGAGGGTATAGTGTAGCTTAAAGCATGTGCCTTTATCTGACAGTTGAAGTTCTTAGTTTCTTTTGTGCTTCAGAGAGAAAACACAATAGGAAACTTAGGAAGTCAAGCTTGGGTAACTAAGTTGTGGTCTCAGGCTTAGTCTGTGCTAACGCTTCTGCCATAGTCTGCTGCTGCATGTGTACACCCCAGAGTACTTGGTGGTTCTACTCAGCAGCTGTGCGACCAGAGCACAAAATACATCCTGAACATAGTATGGTAGACAGCAGAAGGTGTTGGAGTGTCTCTTCTAATGTTTCTCAAATCTTTTTAGACTCAAGGCACCTCTCCATGATTTTTTTTAATTGAGTGGCACCCATTTCAAACCTAAATCTATTGAAGTGCTCACCTCCTTCTAGAGGGGACAGAGTAGGAGTAGGGCAGTGGTCAGGCAAGGAAGAGCTTGAGTTTGCACTTACCTCCTTATAACTTGTGGCATCCTTCAAGAGATCTTGCTGCATCCCAGTGTTCCCTGGCACCCTGGTTGAGAATCACTGGTTTATGCATGTCTTCTGCTGACCACTGTACTGCAGCAGAAGCCTTGCATGACTCAGCAGAGGCAGTTTAACTTCACCAGTGGAAAAAAGAGTTCTGCCACCACAGAAAAGTTTTGAGAGTCAGTGCATTTGGTAGTGGAGACTGTCTCAGTAAGTAATCTTGGACTGATAGTTTCCAGATGAGTGAGAGGGCTGAGGGAGGAAAGGCAGTATAGCTTAAGCAATAATGTTAGGTCTTGGCAATTTTTTGCCACTTTAGCTCCATCAGTCAGGAGTATGGTGAGTGATCTGTGACAGAGACCGCCCTGTTGGATAAAACATCTGCAGATGTATTGACACTAGCAGAACTGTGCTTTTGCTTGTTCACTTTATCTGAGAGAGGGGACAGTAGTAAAGCACAATTTTGCTGATATATGTTGGATCTACATTAAAAGCTTTTGACCAGTGTGGTGTATTGGTCTAAATATGCTAGCAGAGTTTACCACAGGTAGACATGGCTTAAGACTTTTGAGAGATCTAAGACAACTTCAGCTGAGGACAGACTAATGATGCCTCACTTGAGGCTTCTGGAAGGGCTTGTCTGCATACTGAAATTGCACTGTTCCAACTTGCACTGGTTCATCTAAGCCAATTTAAATTCCGTGCATGGACTCATATGACTTAAACCTTAACAATTGAAAGATAAATTGATAATTTACAGCTTCAAGCCAAAAGTATATAATTATCATAGAATCATAGAAGTAGGGTCGGAAGGGACCTTGTAGATCTTCAAGTCTGACCCCCTGCCTGGACAGGAGAAAAACTGGACTCAAATGACTCCAGCCAGGTAGGCATCAAGTCTCTTCTTAAAGACCCCCAGGGTAGGAGCCAGCACCACTTCCCTAGGAAGTTGGTTCCAGCTCCTAGCTGCCCTAACTGTGAAGTAGTTCTTGCAGATGTCTAATCTAAACCTACTCTCCAACAACTTGTGGCCATTATTCCTTGTTATGCCAGGGGGTGCTAGGGGAAACAGTGTCTCTCCCAAACCCTTCTGGTCCCCCCTAGTGAGTTTATAGACAGTCACCAGGTCCCCCCTCAGCCTTCTCTTGTGAAGGCTGAACAGGTTTAGGTCCTGCAATCTTTCATTGTAGGGTCTGCCCTGTAGTCCCCGGATCATGTGGGTGGCCCTCCTCTGGACCCTTTCAGTGTTGTCCACATCCCTCCTGAAATGGGTCGCACAGAACTTGATGCAGTCCTCCAGCTGTGGCCTGACCAGTGTCTCATAGAGGGGGAGGATCACCTCCTTGGCTCTGCTTGAGATGCACCTGTGGATGCACGACAAGGTCCGGTTAACCCTGCCAACCGTGACCTCGCATTGTCGGCCCATGTTCATCTTGGAGTCGGTAATGACTCCAAGATCCCTTTCTGCCTCCATGCTCTCAAGAAGGGGGTTTCCCGTTCTATAAGTGTGCTGCTGGTTTCTACTGCCCAAGTGCAGCACCCTGAACTTGTCAGTATTGAAACGCATCCTGTTTATGTTAGCCCACCCCTGTAACTTATCCAGATCTTGCTGCAATCTTTCCCTCCCTACTAGCGTGCTCACTTCACCCCAAATTTTGGTATCGTCAGTCATCAGCGAATTTAAAACAATTGGTTTTTAAAGGCTGTAAAAAAATCTATGCATACAAGTCTCACTGATTATTATTTTATTTTTATTTTTTAACTGCATCAGCATGAGCGTCACACAATAAATTATGATGGTGCTACTTTATGTGTAGACCAGGCCTAAGGAGGAGTTGTTTGTGTGCCACTGGTTACCATCCCTGTATTAGAATTCAGGACATTTTTCTTTACAAATGTAGACTGCTTTTAAGAAATTGCCTGATTTCACGTTGCTAAAGTCTGCTTCAAATAAGAAACAGATCTGCAGGGCTTCAGTTTTTGTTACTACTTACCATAGCAAGGACATCATTATTTGAAATCCTGTTGTATTAGATATTGTGCAAACAAATCAGAAAATGTGGTTCCTGCCCCAAAGAACATATGCTTGTCTTCTGATATCATATCTCCATAGTATTTTCTCTTTCAGTTTCAAAATAATATGAAGTCCTTTAAAGCTTGAAACTAAAGTGTATCCCATCTAAATCCCTGTCTAAACCCAAGATCTCCTCTTGTTTTAATTCATGTCATGATTACAAACCCTCTGAATTGTTTTTGGTTCTGGGAGGGAAGGCTCCTACAGCAGCAACTTTATGTGATGTCCAAAAAAAGGATCATGGAAGTGTGGCCTCTTTGATCAAGGCTCTCTTCGTCACATGCCTTCCAAATTACACATGCTCATTTTTTCCAACAAAATGTTTATTCCTAGAAGTATTTCAAATGATATGAAACTGTAAGTGAATTAAACTTTCCCTCCCATAACCCCTCCATCACTAATGTGTCACCAATGGGGATCCATGCCCTAGATTTCAGTGACTGGCCCTGCCTCTGAATTCCAAGCCCCTCTACAAGCCCCGTGAGCCACACAACATGGGCCTGGAGGCCAGATGCAGCCTGTGGGTCATAAATTTGACACCATTGATTTAAGTAAATTCCAGATGAAAAAACATTTTCCAACAATAAGCAAGCCAGAAAAAAAAAAGAAGAAAAAACAACCACTTGATATTTGGGTCCCTGATTGTATCCCCATCACTGACAATTAGAAAAGTCAACCTTATTCATAAAACAGGAAAGTTTAATATGGAAACATACTAATAGTGGACTTCTTATGCTTTTCTTCAGTACAGTTTTTCAGGGGATATTTTAAGATATGCCAGAGACCAAATTATATTTGCGTTGATCCCCTTTTCTCCCTTCCAAACATGCTTAGGCTATGTATACACTTGAAAGGGTTGATTAGTTGCTATGTGAATAGTAGCAAACACCCATGGTGAAAATGAAGTTTGTGAAGGTATAAACCAATTAAACCAGTTCCCTCACCTGAAAAACTGCATTTACTGTAGGCTTCCTTTAGGGATGACTATATAAGTTAGGAGTATGTTTGTTTGTTTTTAACACCTAACAATGCCAGTAAAATTCGCTTTTGCAAATCAGACCTTTTATATCTTCTTTGCCCAAATCTGCTCATGCACTTTCCAAACCTCTGATTTTTCTGTAATATTAAGTAGGCTAACTTGTTTAAAATAGTGTATGCTAATGTAGTAGACCCGAACAAGCCATCTGCTTATGCCCAAAGCAAAAATGATAACATTGCAGGTGCTAAGCATCTTTGCCTATAGGTACTAAGCATCTTTCAAATTAAATGCTTAATGCTGATTCTGTCAATGATCTTTTATGTACCAGATTCATGGGAAGCTCTGCATATTTTGTTTGCTTTGTGAAGCTTATGTCAGGTGGCTACAGCTACAGGATTCAAGCCAAAACATAGATCCTGATGACTTAATCAGATATGCCAAGGAATGGGACTTTTATAGAATGTTTGGAATAGCTGTTTTAGGTAAGAATTGTGATTTACTTCTTATAACTATCAACTGGTCTTTTAGCCAGTCCTTAGTTTTTATTGAATCTTGATCTTTTCTAACTAAATGCATTGAAGAAATTACAAGTAACAATTGATGTCATGTCCTTCCCAAAGGAGGTGGTTTAGTGATTTCTATGTATACAGTCTAAAGCAGTTTTGTAGCTTTTCAGCGGGAGATGGCATTATGTACTTCATTTTTATGTTATTTCCTATTTCTCTTCAGTGCCAGTTCTGACTGAAATTACCTTATGATGAGGAGTCTACTGAACTCAAGGAGGTGGCCAGCCAATTTCACAGGCAGATCCCAGAGCCAGCCACCATTTTTGCAAGCTGAGCATGCCCCCTCCCAACCTGCCTCTGGCTGAGAGGCCCCAGCAGTCTTGCCCCTCCTTGGAGATTACTATATGGCCCAAAACTGCAGCTTAATTACCCTGATTAAGCCCTGGAAAGCCATTAATCTATGTATTAGTAAGCATGGTAATTAATCAGGGTAATTAAGCCACAGTTTCAGACCATCCCCAAGCAGTGGGCTCTGTGCTTTCGGTGGCCTCACTGAAAAAATACCCAAACTAACTTACTGGCAAGCAGAAAAGCCCTGCAGTCTTGGAGCACAATGGGGAGGGCAAATGGGGAAGACAGGGCAGGGAGCTGGGGAGAACACCTGCTGCAGGGCACCTCCATGTGTCCTCCCCAGTGGATGGCTTGGCTGGGCTGTTCCACCTGCTGCCAGCACAGCACAGCCTGCAGACACGTGGGTTCTGCCTCTGGTTTAGCAGCCCTATGCCCCGCTGGACCCAGGTATCACACTCAGCATGGGCTGGAGGCCCTGGCAGCTCCTCCTGCATCACCCTGGCTGCCTCATTCTCTACCTGCTGCTGTGCCTCTAGGTACTACTAACTGAAAGCAAACTAGGAACTGGGATGCTGGTGCTTTGCCCTTGCCCCAGGTCCTGCTGCAGTGTGGGGGGATGCAGCAGGTCTTTCCTGCTGCTCGTCTTGGGTTGATTGAAGACAGGCCTCTGCTGCTCCGCGCCCCACTCCATGCTGCCGCTGCCCTGACCTGGCTGTCAGATTCTTGGTAGTGCTGCCATGCCCTGCAGCCAGCTTCATCCATGCCCTGCCCCACCTCTGCACCTCCTGTTGTAAGCGGCTCTGCCCCACTGCCCCCTTCACCCTCTTCCCCATACTCCAAGACTGCAGGGCTTCTCTGCTTGCTGGTAGGTTTTTGTTCTTTTCAGTGAGCCCCTGTTTATTTTTGAAGCCTGTACTTTTCTGTGGAGCCTGCCTGAATTTGCAGTTTCCACTAAAATCGTACAGTTGCGATTTTTGTAAGTCCCTAATTATGACAAAACACTTATATCAGTGTTAGGTATCAAACCATCAGAAGATGGCAGTATTGAGAATGTTTGGTCTGAATTGCTATCTATTTATATGGTTTTGATTATAAGTAGTAACAGGTAGATGCACCTTAGCCAAGAGACTGGCACCCAGAGTACTAACAGCATGCTGAATTTTTATGTGAGAAAAATTGGCTGGTTAAGAAAAATGTTTTGTCATGTGCTTTGAATCTTATTTACATGGCTTCTAGTGGTCTTTCAGCATGTTAGAGCACCATCCATCGAAAAATACTCCTCTTAGACCTAACCTGTTTCAGAATAGCTCTGTCAGTTGTTACAGTTTCCTGTTTTGTCACATTCTAGAATCATGAGAAATGTTAGGGAAATGTTTTATCAGTTCTCTTTTGCTAGCTTGTTTAAAATGGCATTGAGAAAAGGCTAGAGTCACACCTCATGCATGGCTGAATACTTATTCTTTTGCTGCAGAGGCAACTAGCAGATGGAGGCATGAGTTTATTGCGTACTGATTAACTGAAAAGTTTATTATTCCTAGAGGAGAGATGACAGTGAGGATGCTGCTGATGAAAATAAACAGTAAACAGGAAAAGCTATACTAGCTTCTGAGCCATAAATAAATAATCTTTTAAAAGCAAACATTTTGCCAAAGAGCCAGTGGCAAAACTAGTTTGGAAGAAATGTTATTTCCAAGTTTCAAAAATTATATTTAAAACACTTGAAGGTGAAAAATGGATCTTTATTTGTTAAAAAGTATATTCAAATATTTTGTGGTACCCCTGTCTAATTTGGACCCATCCATTAGAACGATAAATAATTCCCATTGTTTTGCTTAACACTTTCAGGTCTTTGGGGTAGCAACACCAAAAAAACCATAACTTGAATTAATCCTTTGTCCTCATCCTCCAGTAAGTGTTTCCGTAGATAGGTTCATGTAAATGAAGCTCAGGTCTTTACTATTATCATCTTACTTTTCCATTATCAGGTTTTCATAAAATTATGATAAAATTGCCTGAGCTCATGTTTTCAGCAGCAGTTCCTCCCTTGCTGTCATTGGGAAACTGTTCTTACAGTGAGTTACTCCATATCTTACTAGCATAGGAAAGTCTTGGTAGTCTAGCAGTGGTTTTGAGCCTTCACTAATCTTCCATAGAATATCAGTATTGGTGGCTTTGGCCCACAGCTTAAAGACTAAATGAAAAAATAGTCTTTGGGGGAAAAAAGGTAGAAACAGAGGAAATTTTTCACATGGTAGTTTTCCTGCGATATGGATTTGTCATAAACATCCTAGATAAGTGGCTGGATCCTTTGAATAAGATTGGACTGGATTTGTTTATGGGAGTAGTAATTTAGCAGGGTAACTATTACTAATAAAGATAAAGTGGAGGAGGACATCGTGTTCATGATTCATCTATAACATTTTATTAAAATAATAAAAAACTCATTTGTAGTTGGTATTTATTACACCAAGATTAATTAGGAAAGAATTTGATTTGATGCTTCATGCTATTATTTTCTTCTCCTCTCCGTTGTCCACTCAGAGCAAACTGCATTTTTGGTTGGCATTTTTACTGCCCTATGGGTAGCCAGGGCTGAGATGCTGAAAACAAAGTCTGACTTCATCTTACTTCTGAAAGCCCTGCTGTTGTCTAGTTATGGAAAACTTCTGCTGATTCCAGCTGTTATTTGGGAACATGACTACACTCCTTCGTGTCTCCATCTCATAAAAGTATTTGTACTGACATCTAACTCGCAAGCAATTAGAGGTATTTTGCTTTTGTTGTGTTAGTGTAATATCTCTGTTGCAAACGTTATTACAACGTGTTATTTTAGAATATCTTTTCAGTAATGCTTTTAAAAATCAGATATTAAAGAGATTCTTACGTGTGATTGCAACAGTCCTTAGCTTAGAATTATCACATTGGGCCTTTCATCACGGAACTGAAAACATTAATGAAAAAAAAACAACCTTATCTTGCAATCACAGTTTTGAAACTAAAAAGAGATCCATCAGTTACATGTTTTGAAGCAACTCAACATTGGTTACTAGAACATTAAAGTATAATTAATCATTTGTGTGGGGATTTTTTTTTTGTAACTACAATTTGAAAATTATATATTGACTTAGAAAATATTCTTAAGCTATGCATAGACTGTTTAGACAGACTTTTTCTGTGTAGCTCTTCAAGTGTATATATTGGTATAAATCCACAAACAATTACCATGAACTTTTAAAAGGGTTTGGTCCAAACTGTTTATACCAGTGGTGCTAAACCTCCAGCCTCTGAGCCAGATCTGGCTTGTAGAGCTATGTTATCCAACCTGTAGAGCTCCCCATGGATCCAGAAATTTGGTGGCAGTAGAGCAGTGGCAATTAATACTGCCACCATTCCCCTGTTGTCAAATTTCTAAGCCTGTGGGGCTTGGGCCACAGATGCAATCTGGCATGGGCAGGGTTTAATACACCCTGTCAAGTTGGGGCTGCACACCAGGCCAGACCTGCATACCAGATTGGGCCTGCAGATCAACCCCACACCCCTCATCTAGCTCACAGAGAAAAAAGGTTCTGCACCACTGGTTTATATTGGGAGAGTAAATACATTATTGGAAAGATTAAGCATTTTGTTCTGTTTTCTTTTGCAGTTACATTGAACTTAAGCCGAAAGTTTGCTTTGTTGGCCATCCTGAGTGGATTGCTTTTCGAAAGTGGTGTTGTCTATTTGTTCCAGAGAACGGGACTGAATGTTTGAAAAAGCAGCCCAGCATCCACTTGCTTAATCTTCAGTTATTTTGAAGGTCTAAATTAAAATCAACATGGTTATTATTCTCAAAGGATTACCTTCCTCCAGCAGACCCAAATCATTGCTTTTATAATGTGATAAAGAAAATAGTTGGGTAACAAAACATTTCCATTGCCAGCAGTTGGCTGGAAACAGTTCTGGAATTTTTAGTTTTAATTCCTCACACAAATACAGCTTTTGTATGTGCTAAACCATAAAACTTGAGTCTGGACTTTTGTTTTTTCATTAGAAATATGAATATGCCAGCATGTTAATAGCTTTATTGATCTGGCAGTAATGCAAAAATGTACACTAAAAATGCTGGCATTACCCAACACTAATAACTATTTCATTTTTGCCAAAAGAGCTAGATGAATTGTTCCCGTAAGAGGGGAAGAAAAAAGTAAGCAATAAAATGAAGGGAAGACTAGACCAATATTTTAGAACAAATTGATTTTGAGAAAAAGAGAAATGAATTGATTAAAATGGACTACTGGATTGGACTATTCTGCAGTACAGAATTAAGGTTGGAAGGGCCCTCAAAAGACTTTTTAATCCAACCTGGGAATCATACCTGTGACCTTGGTATGACTAGCACCATCCTCTAAACAGCTACAATGCAATGTACATGCAATGGTAGGACTAAGCTGTAGTCTCAGGGGTGTTGAGGGATGAGTCCAAAGTAATAAAGGAATTTAGGGGTGAACTGGTAAAGAGTTTCTTAGCCAATACTGATAGATGATTATTAACCAGCCATATTGGATGATACCAATCTGATAACCAATTTACAGGAATGTTGCCAGGCAGCATGGATCCCTGCAGATAAGTCTGTGGGCAGGAAGGGGCGTGGGGGTATAATTCGAGGCCCCCATGGTAAGGGAGGGAGTGGGGCAGGACTGGGACTAAGGGTGCTGTCCAGCCAGGGTGGTGAATGGGACAGGGCCATTGGTAGCTTGTCCAGGGGATCAGCATTCTGACACTTAAAAATGGCAGCGGTGGCACTTGAACTAAAACTCATTGAATGAGCTTTAGTTCAAGTGCTCCGTCACCATTTTTAAGCGTGGGGACGTTTTTAATTGGAACCAAGCAGGGCAGGCATGGATACAGGCTGTTCACTGTGGGGTCAGGGCTCTCCGCCCTACTGCCTTTGCCCCAGGGGCCCTGCTCTGGCTGTGTACTCCCTGCCCACCAAGTAGCAGGAGGCACAACTTATCACTCCCACTGCTGCCATTCAGGCAGGCGACACATGGCCAGCACAGGGCTCCAAAGGGAAAGGCAGCAGGGTGGAGAGCCCCAAGCCTGCAGCAAACAGCCTGCATCTGCCTCATGCACACGCAGCTCTGTCCGGCACCGGCACCAGCCCTGGCTCCCATTCACTGGCCTGGCTGGGCAGCATCCCCAGCTACTGGCCCCTGTCCCTACCCTACTCCCTATCTCACCATGGGTGCCTTGATCTGCCCCCCACACCCCTTCCCTCCCCTACGCCCCTTCCTCTCCACAGACTTACCTATATGGAGCTGCTCTCCACGCTCCCCAGCTGCATTTCTGGCCACATGCATGCATGAGGCTGTGCATATGCACACAGTGTCCAGACCGCTGTCCAGGAGACATATTATATTTATCAGCCAATAACCACTAATGTAAATTTTCCTTTTATTGGTGCCAATCTGATATGCAACTGATATATCAGTGCACCTATAAAGGAATTATTTTTGAAGTAATTGCTTAGAAGCAGAGTTTTAGTTGGTTACATTTTGGTTTGGTTTCATGTCTCAAAATCTGCTTCCTTCCCTCTATTCTGAAAATTGAAAAGAAAGAATGGAAGGAATTCACATCAGACTCAGTGGTGCTCTTGCTTCCAGTGTCTTTCTGACTGCTATCAGGACAGGTTTGCATTATTCCTCCTCACACAGCCCTCCCCTGGGAGCTGGCTTAACAGAACCAGCTGACTAGTTTAAGGCTGCTCAGCCATGTTCTTTAATGGGGCAACATAATTTGCGAGAGAAAAAAGCTGTTTGCTTGTAATTGCTAAGTTAAAGAAGCTTTTAGGAATGTATGACTGAAATGGGGCTTGCAGGGCCATCGTGTTCAGTTCCCTGGGATTATAGGCAATTACTAACCGAAGGAATCCCTAAAATCACCACTTCCAACCTTGACCTATAGCCTTTAGGAGCAATATAAAGAATATGAAAAACACCATATAAAATGCCATAGGTAAAAATGAGGGCACTTGTGGCAGTTGTCTCCATTTTTACCCTAGAAATAAAGGGATATGAAGCAAATTGCAAATTGGCAGAATCCACTTTGCCTGAGGCAGTCAACTTCTTTGGAGACAGACACCTCCCTGGGCAACAATCGGCCTGCAGGCCTTGCTGCAGAGGAGAAGGTTAGCATGGCTCCAATTGGTCCTGGATTGTATGAATTTGCTTCTGTTCTTTAAGCTGACTCCCATCAGGCAACGGGATGATGGGCTGCTTCTAAAACTTAGCTTCACTGCTAGAGAGGTGGTTTTCAGTCACAGGTTGCAGGGGGGAAATCACTGACTCCTCCTCTGGCCCTGGTTTTGGTGGGAACATGGAGAGAGAGGCAGTGTCCCCATTCTGCATTCATCACCAGTTTCAAATCTTTAACCTCTTTCTGTGAAACTTATAAAACAGACACCCCCTGGGTTTGACACCATTTCAAAATTAATTCCAAGAATGGTACCACTCCTCAATCATTCATCTTCATTGTTTACTTGGTCAGCTTGGGCCACAACTTTAAAAGGCTAGGGGTATTAGGCATGCTGAAATGCCGGGCACAGAGTGTACATGCCACAATAGGTTAGTTCAGGAGAAAAGCAGATAGCTGCTATGTCTGTTACAGAACAACAGATACTCTGCACAGTTTCAGCAGTTAAATTCACCAGCAACACTCAGAGCATAGCAGAATGTGTTCAGAGGAGGCAAAACATGACTGCAGCTGCCCTACAGCCAGACTACTGGCCACATAAAATGCGAGGATGCTGGTTGTGGATGTTTTTCCTGTCTCCTTTGTGGAGGGTAAGGTCTTAAGACTTTATAGCTGCAGCTGCTCCCACGTAGCATATACAAGGGCAAAACAAGAGCTGCTAGAAAATTGTGAAGAGAAAGAAATTCACTTGGCATATGGACTATCTATCAGATGACTGCCTGCATGTCTTACAGACCAGTATCTGAGCCGCAGCACTTACATGCTCCATGAGCTGCAAACAGTGCTTTCCTGGTTTGGGTTTGAGAATAAATTCACCTTCAGGAACATCTGGGGCAAGTTTTGCTGTTGTGGACAGGTTCCTCAACCTCCCTGGATTTGTGACAGCAAACAATGGAATCTACATTATAAAGGCAGAATGTGATGACAACTTCCAGACTGTCTCTTGCCTTGCTGCCTCAATCTGCTAGGAAGGGAATTTCTGAAGAGGGAGGCGTAGCACTGCTTTGAATGGTCAGTCAGACTTGTAGCCACTTCAGCTGGTTCTGGGTATACACTGTGCACTTAGCAGTATAAGACTTGCTTTCTCTGCCTTGCCACCAGATGAAATGGGAGATAGAAAGGAGATTCATCTCCAGTTTTCAATCCAAAAGCAGCAGTGGAAATATGCAGTGACCTCCATTGTTACCATTCCTTGACCGCTCCTGAAGAAGCTAATTGAAATTTTGCAGCCCTTGGATAAGACCACAAAACTGCTCATTTTGGAAGATACTGGAATCAGCCAAGGTAGTCCTTTACTGAGGTTCCTAGGAACAAAACTAGTACATGAAGAGCCTTGTACATCAAAAGAATGAAAGCACTGGGGAATTCCTAATAGGGGTGTCACACTGTCTGTCTGCTTTACTTTAAAATTGGCATCACATAACTGTCAGAAGAAGTGTTTACTTGATGGCAGCATATCAAGACCTCTGGTTTTAAAGTCCCCTGGATTCCTCCCTTTTGCAGAGAGAGAGTTTGGTATATCAGACTTTAAAATCAGACTTTACAACCTAGTGGCTGAAGTGACTGCCCAGGGCCCTATATGATAGGAACAACAGCCTGTTCTCACCAAGAGACAAACAATGCTTTGTGTCTTGGTGGATCACAGATTGAATACAAATCTACAGTGTGATGCAGCTACAAAAATGCTGAATGCGGTTTTGGGGTACACCAAAGAGCATTAGGTGCAAGATATGGGAAGCAATAGAGCCTCTTTACTTGGTACAGGTTAGACCTCATCTAGAGTATTGTGTGCAGTTTTGGGCTCCACATTTTAAAAGGGATGTAGAGAAGTTGGGGCCCAGAGGCAGGTGACAAAAATGATAAAGCATTTGGAACATAAACCATATGAGGAGTTTGAAAGTAATGGGCATGATCAGCTTGCAGAAAACGTGATTAAATATGGATATGATAGCAGTCTTCAAATACCTGCTGCTATAAAAAAGAGGGAGAACACCTTTTTCTTTCCATTGCAGAGAGCAGAACATGTACCAATGATTTGAAGGTGCAGCAAAGAAGGTTTGGACTGGATATAAGGAAAAACTTCCTGTTAGAACAGGGCGACAATGGAATAGACTGCCTAGGGAAATTGTGGAACCTCTGTCACTGGAGCTTTTCAAGAAGAGGTTGGATAAGCATTGGGCAGAGATTATCTAGGAATAGCTGTTTCAAATGCTCTGTAAAGCACAATAGTTGAAAGCCCAGGAGTACACCCCCCCTCCCCTGAAGTCTAGAGCAGGTGGATATTGGAGAGGGCTGTGCTCAGCAACAGGAAAATGAAGCAGTGTTTATGATCAGCTTAAGTATGAAAGATTAAAGCAGCTGGAACCAATTCTTGGAGAGGATACAGAAAGGGAACTTCTGGCTGCCTAGTTAGAGGATGTGATGTTTGGAGTTAAGCTTCCTATCCCCAGGTTTCAGAGCAGAATAAAGAGTGTGTGTTTGTTTTTTTTTATATGTCTGGGCTTTGCTAGTGGCCACGTGGGAATCGGAAGGAATTCTTTCCCTTCCTGTTGCACAGGTGTCAGGGTTTGATGTGTTTTTTGGGGGGTGGGGAGTAGACGGGTTGGTTTTTGGTGTTTGTTTGTTTTTACCTGCCTCAAAAGAATTGGATGTTGGCTCCAGCCAAGGCTGGGGATTTTGACTGGGATGTGCCAGTGCTCCTGCTGAGACTAAAAATGGGAGGTTCCTATTTAGAGGGTCTTGCTCCTCCACTCGGTGTCAAACCAGTCAACACATTTGGTTCAGGAAAGGATCAGATCTGTACAAGCTGTGGGGTTTTGCCTTCTTCTGTAATGGGTATGACCCTCTTCCTTGGATCTCTTAGATGCATTCTAATGACCCTTGCAGCAGCAGGACACTGTTAGCCCTTGTACCCCTGCTTTACCTGTGGAAAATTTAAGTGCTTTAAGTGTCTTTGGGTGTAACACAGCTGATTGTGTAGATTTAGGACTGCATTGGACAAGGATTTGTATGGAATGACTTGCATAGGGATGATCCTCAAGTAGGAGGTTGGACTTTGGTCCCTTCCAACCATATATTTCTATGATTCTAACAGTACAATAAGTGTTACAGCAGGTGATCAGTACTACCCTGGATATAGACATAAAGAGGAACTGGTCTTTTCAAACCAGCCTCAGGGACTCTGGGTTGACCTACACTGCAGCTTCTTCCCTCAGGCCTTTGGGGAAAAGTACCATACCAGAGCATGGTAGAGGAACATTTACAAAGGAATAGTGCCCAGTGAGTCAGACCCTCCTATTGGCAGACAAAGATGGCAATATATTGTTTAGCTTTCTTCACCCACCTCCTTCTACCCACAACCAGAAGCATGCAGCAAACTCCTCTTCACGCTGTAGGTGGTAGAATGTCTGCTAGCCCCCAGTGCCTCTCCAGGGGGAATAAGTAGATGTTGGATTCCCAGAAAACACCTTGTGTGTGGTATCTGCAGGAAGCTAGTGAAAAAAATGCCACATCTGATGAGGAAAAAGAATATTGCACAACCTTCCCGTGGAGGTTGGGAGGAGTTGTGTGAGTAAACACACCATCCCTGCCTCTTCAAGATGGTATGAACACAGAACTTGAGTGTGGTCTCAGTAGATTAGGTTCCTTTTCTATTTTTGCCCATCCATCACAGAATAGCTCCACAGAGCATTTTTAAGAATTTCTCCCATGTTTGGTCTGGCACTTGTGTTTAATTTTTAATTTTTATTTAATTTTTGTTTTGGCTCTGAAAGTCACTTTAGCTTTGATCCAAAAATTCCAGTTTCCCTGTTGAATAGTTTTGAAGGGACTGTAACAACTGAAACCAGTTGTATGATGAATTGATACAAAGCGGTCTAAAAACAGTAATGTGAAACAGATCCTCAGATGGCATAAAATCTGCCATTTGACACCAGCTAAAGAACTAGCCCTATGTCTTCATAATTCTTCAAAAACATTGGAGACAGCTTAAAGCATTTCCAGACAGAAAAAGCCAGGCCATGGACAGGCATTTGTTTTTATCAGTAGGATAATTACTACAGATAGGGGGGAAAAGCCTGGGAGCTGAAGAGGTATATGAGTTCCAGCCTCTTGGCTGGAGAGCTTCAACAGGTGATCTCTCCAACCAGTAGGCACGAAAAGGGAGTCAACTGATTGACAGTCGTCCTGTTCTCTTGCCTGGGAAGGGGGCAGTGGTCAATTGTCAGTTGGCAAGTGCTGGAAAGCAGCAGCTGCCAGGGACAGCCTGGAGAGCTTCAACCCTAGGAGAATGCCCCCACCTTTCATCCTGCCAAGCAGCTGATTGATGGGACTGGGACCATTCTCCTGTGGTAAAAACCTTGCCACCATGGTAGATGCGGGGGGTGTGTGGCAAGGCTACTTGAGCCTTGTAGCACAGCACAGCACAGCAGACTGCTTCCCCTGCCCTGATCCAGGCTGATGCAGAAAGTTTCATAGGAACACAGAAGTAGACAGGGCTCCCTGGGCTTAACATTGCAATCTAAATTGACTGAACTGTGAGAGTCTCCTTGGAAAAGATGCAGATAATGACCTTTTCACTTGGATCAAATTGTTGAGCATATACTTTAGTGTAAATATACTGCAGTAGCAGTGGAGGGTGGGGGGTGGTCTTTCTTTCTCCATAGCTATGGTCCCATCAGCCTGGTTATAGTATTGTTTGTTAGCACATTCTTAATAGACTGGGTAGATTGATAATAAAATTATTCATCTTTACTGAAAAGTGATTAGCTAACTTCTCAAAAGGGAGCATAGCATGGATATCGGTCATGAAAACAATAGACTTTGGTAGTATTTCATATCTGCTTTCTCAGCTGAGCAATAATAGACACCACAGTGACACCTAAAGCCCAAAACAAAAAAACTTGATTTCACTTTCAAAACTCTCCTATAGCAGATTTTCATGCATTCTTTTCATTTTATTGCTGCAGTGAAATCTGAGATGGAACTCTGTAAAAGCAGAGCAACTCTGCTCAAGTTGAAAAATTTCTGTGGCCCTAACGTGTCTTATAGAGAATTATATAGTTTTACTCAGTATAAGCCGGAAACTGTCTAATGTGAAAAAGTAAATGAAATATGGGGCCCATTTGGAGAATCACCCTGTATATCACAGAGTAATTATGCCTTTTGTGATCAGAGGATTTGAGAATGTGTAAAGATATTGACATTGTAGAGGGACACAAAAGATTTTAAAAAAAGAACAGTAGCAGTGTCACTGGAAAGAATGGGATTTGAACCTGGGACTACGAGATGTGCACTTATGCTATGTGTACTACTTACTGTCTTTCTCTTTCCTATAACAAGTTCATAGTGCCATAACACAGAGAGGGACATAAAGTAGATTACATCTGTGGTGTAATGCCATGGAGGAAAATGAACATATTAACATTGAAACAAAACATTGAGGTCTCCAAAGCTAATGAACAGGAGAAGTTAAATACTAAACAGTTGACAGTTAAGTTTACATATGGGAAGACACATTTACAACATTTTAAAGAATAAAGATGAACTGAGGGGTGAGTGGTTTCAAAGTGAACAGTATGCACGTTCAGAGTGGAAATCTTGGACCACAGGCAACAAAGATTTGAATGGGATTGTTTGAATCACTTGTGGATGCCCATGCAAGGAATCTGCTTGTATCCAGAACATTTCTGCAGTCAGACAAAACTGGTTGCTGACAAATTTGGAAAACAGAAGTTTAAAGCATCAAATGGATGGTTGGAGAGTTTCCAAAGCTGACACAACATAACATTCAACAAAGTGTACAGTGAGGTCAGCAATGTTAACAAGGAATCATGAGTGAATGGTTAGATGATGTCACACTTGATCAAAGATTACAAGCTTTAAAATTCAGCAAATTGTGATGAGACAGGATTGTTTTTTAGAGTATTGCCTTCAATTCTCTAAGCTGAAAAGTACAATGGGGAGAAGGACCTTGGGGAGAAGCACTGAAAAGAGAAACTTACCTTCCTGGTGTGTGATTTTTCAGATGGAAACCTGGAGAAACTGCTGGTAATAGTAAATTATCAAAACCTGCAATGCTTCAAAAACATTAAGAAGGGTGACTTGCCTGTAACTTGATGTGCAAGGATAACATCTAGTTTAATGAAAACTGGCTTCAAGATTTCAAAATGTAAAACTAAAATGACAAGTCTGTCTAGAGTCCTTGGTAATACTCGCAGGTTCAATTGTAAAAATTAATTGTCTTTCCTCCTAATATGACTAGCGTAACACAACCCATGAACCACGGTGTTATCAAGTTTGACTAAAGGTTTACAATGGAAAACTAATGTTGCAGTCATGGGTGGCAAATATGCCCTCTTGTAAGCAATCACTGAACTTGCAAAGATCTCAAAGCTAGGTGCCATCTCTGGATTTCCATTACTGCAAAACAAATTGGACCCAATAAGGACATCAGATGTTTATATAAGACTGGATTCGCTTTTGAAAGAATGGAGCCTGATGTGGAAGAGGATTTCTTAGATGTGCCAGTTGACTACCTTAAAGAACTGATGGGTCAAATGAACATAAAAAACATTGATACTATGAAGTATAATGGCATAGATACGAAACTCAGCACAGAGCCTAGTTACCAAATAGAAGAACTGATTGAGTCTAAGGTCAGTGACAATGAGTCAGTAGAAGATGAAGAAGGTGTAATCCATGAATTGGATGGAAAAGATAAGAGAAAACTTTCATGAAGGTCTGTGAAACTTTGCTGCATGGAAAGACTTTGCTGTTTGTATTAACAGTCCTTGTATGATGAGTATCCTAACTCAGCTGTGTACTGTTGCAGAAAAGGCTGTTGCCTCAATATGTGGCCAGCAAAAGACATTTCTTGAACTGTGGAAGTAAACAAAACTATATGTAACACGATTGTAATGTGCGGGGTTGTTTTTTGTGCATTTTTAATATTAATTGTATTACATTTTTATGGGAAACTAAGTATATTTGTGAATACACATGTTTATATGCATGACATTTTCTTTCTAATGTTAGTACTCCCCCTATAAGACTGCTAATTTAAAGCCAGAATGTTTTCCGGGCTCTATGCAATTCCATCTTAGGCAGATTTCACTATATTTAGTCTGGAGAAGAGAAGACTGAAAAGCGATTTGATAGCAGTCTTCCAATACTTGACGGGTGTTACAGAAGTCTACACAGCTATGCTAGACCACAATAAACAGTTCAGGAAACACTGGTTGGCAGTGCAAAGATGAATTTATCTTGGCTTTATAAAGGGAAACGTGAGCTCTCCCATTTCGTTGTCAGCATAGAACTTTAATGTTAATAAGCCAATAGTGATGCATTTATCATTAAAAACTATTTTTTGAAAAAAGGTTATAGATCATTATATTTTTTTTATTTTCCTGATAACTGGATCCAGTAACTTTAGAGGAAATAGTTTTGATACCAAATTAATCCAGAATCAAGGTTTAATAGCATGAGGAGATGTAAACAATGACAAAATACCCCTAAACATTGCTCCTAATCACATTCAGCACTTTCTTCAGAACTGATAAATATTTGACTTTATTTGTAAACTGCTCTGGGTATCACTTTCACACTGCTTGCTCTATACAAGCTGTTTTTAGCTATTCACCTTCTTCCAAGGTTCAGTATTGTATGCTGGTTCTTCCAGTGGCTTCTTCTTCACTTCCAATTTAAAGCTTCAGTCTCAAACATAAAAGCTATTAATGGTTTGAGTCCCAGTTACAGTAGAGATATCATCTCTGCCTCCCTCTAAACCACCAGAACTGTTGCACTGCCTTGGAACAATGCAGATCACACATCCTGGATGAGTACACATGGAAATTGGAGACAAAGCATTCTCAGCTGAAAGGATCAGCCGCAGAATGAACTTTCATCAATCACAGACCAACTAATCTTTGCAAAATGTTGTTAGATCTTCCTCTTTGCCAAAGCTTTTTTATGAAAAACAGGAAACTATCACGTCAGCCTTCCCCCTGCCCATTCAAATTTGCTTACTCAAGCAGAGCTTTCAATTTCCAAAAAAATGGTAGTTGGGAGGAAAATGAGAGACTCTAAAGTTGACTATGGATTTTATTTCTTTTTAATTAGAGGGTGCTCAGAAAGCACTGGATAGGAATATAAAACCCTAAACTCATCTAACTGTATTAGAAATGTATACCCATACTGTTTGAGGTACAGAAGGAATTTGGAATAACAACGACCCAAAACCAAAGCTTCCAACACTTGGAAATATATCTTGGACTTTGCAGAACAAAAAGTAGAAGTAAACATAATGGTTGCTAGGAAAGTGGTATCTGGCTTTTCTGTGATGAGATTTCTTTTTCCCTGTGAAGACCTTGCTTCCACTTTGCCTTCAGGTTGAAAACTATATTATGCTGCCTTTGGAGAGAAGCCATCTAAGACAGCCATTGCTACTAAGTAAAGTAATCAGTTAAGACCGAGCTAGAAGGGAAAGAAAATCTGTACTACTACTTTGCTCTTAAAATGGCTCTTTCAAAATGTTTGCCATTTGAAAGCAAACAAACTTTATGGGAGAACTACTGACCTTGGGCACCTATTTTTTGCACATAAAATAGAGAAAAGACTTGTCTATATTAAAGGTTGCATCCTGAACAATCTTGTTAGGTACGTCTTATTTTCAGTGACATATTGAAAATAAGTGACATACTTATTTTCTGCTAAGCCTTCCTGCCAAATTGAACTGAACAACGAGGCCAAAATGGATTGGGATGCAATCCTCCCCTTACACCCGTGTTTTCCAATGTTTCCACATACAGCAGTTGTACAACTGTTCCCACCTCCCCAGTGTGAACTCCATCATGTCAGTATGAAGGTACTCACACTAGCAGGGCTGTCCCAGTACACAGTTATGAAGGCACATTATCTCTGTATAATTACGCACATAAAGGAGTTAAAAAAATACTAGTACAGTGATGCCAATCCAAATCTGAGCCAACTGGTAAAAGGCTTCAAAGATGTTATCTTGACAGTAGAAAGCAAAACAGAAAGTCCTTGTGTATAAATCATTCCCACTCATAGGGCATGTCTACATATGCAGTTACTACGCAGTAAGTGGTTTTTATGCTGGTATTTATATGTGCAGGTGTTACAGTGCAGCAACACTGTGCATGGACTGACTTGGGACTAACGTTAGTGCCAAGACAGACAGACAATACACACAGGGTTACTGCACAATACGGTGTCTGCATGTGCCTTACTGCACAATAACTACTTATTACATAATGCAGGTTGCAAATTTATGCCCAAACTGGCGTAAGTCACCATAGTTACTGCACAGTATGGGCGTGCACGTGTAAACACATTCCCCGTACTACACAGTAATTTTCAGTTACTGCGCAGTAACCTAAGTTACTGTGCAGTAACTGCATGTGTAGACATGCCCATAGTGAACAAAAAGGTTGAGCAGAAGATGATGCAATCTTAGTTTCATACAGCTGTATTGAAAAGTACTGGTTGTTCTGAACTCTTCAGCTGGACATATGTAATGAATTTGGCCAGCTGTGCTGTTGGGGAAGAGAACTGATTTGTTTTGATTGGCTGCAACTGATACAAACAGTTAAGTCACAGCCCAGTCAGAATTTCCCAGTGATGAAGCCTGGTGTCTTTTGCTTTATACAATGATGTCTAAACATGATGTTCAGAGGGTTCTTTTGTTGTACCCAGTATTGTGTTTTAATCCGTTTTCTGATTTTTTTGTTTGTTTTAAATATGCAAACTTTTATTTGAAGTGTTCAATGTCGAGGGGGAAGCCTGGTCTCTCCATGGCTTGATCCTCTTTTATGATAATGCTGCATACCTCAAAATTATTTGTAAGGTTGAAGTGCTGTTGTAGCCACCTGGCCTAGGAAATGTAAAATCATAGAATCACAGAAAGTGAGGGTTGGAAGGGACCTCAGGAGGTCCCTTCATCTAGTCCAACTCCTTGCTCAAAGCAAAACTATCCCCAACTCGATCATCCCACTCAAAGCTTTGTCTAGCCAGGTTTTGAAAACCTCCAAGGATGGAGCTTCCACCACCTCTCTGGGTAACCTGTTCCAGTGCTTTACTGCCTTCCTAGTGAGAAAATTATTCCCAATATCTAACCTAAACTTCCCTTACTGCAACTTGAGAGCATTGCTCCTTGTTCTGCCATCTAACACCACTGAGAACAGTCTAATTCCATCTTCTTTCGAACCCCCCTTCAGGGAGTTAAAGGCTGCTATTAAATCTCCTCTCAGTCTTCTCATCTCTAGACTAAGTAAGCCCAGTTTCCTCAACCTCTCTCATAAGTTGTGTGCCCCAGCCCTCTCCCCATTTTCATTGCCCTCTGCTGAATTCTCTCCAATTTCTTCACATCGTTTCTATAGTGAGGGGCCCAAAACTGAACACAGTACTCCAAATGTGGCCTCACCAGTGCTGAATAGAGAGGAATATTCACTTTCCTTGATCTGCTGGCAACATTTCTACCAATGCAGCCCAGCATGCTGTTAGCCTTCTTGGAGACAAGTGCATACTCAGCTTATTGTGCACTGTAACCCCCAGGTTCTTTTCTGCAGAGCTGCTGTCCAACAGTCAGCCCCCAGCCTGTACTGGTGCATGGGATTGTTCCACCCTAAGTGCAGCACTTTGCACTTGTCCTTGCTGAACCTCAAGAGATTCATTTCGGTCCAATCCTCCATTTTTTCTAGGTCCCTCTGAATCTTAGCCCTACCCTCCAGCATATCTACTAGTCCCCACAGCTTGGTGCCATCTGCAAACTTGCTGCAGGTGCACTCTATGCCATCTTCCAGGTTGTTGATGAAAATATTGAACAAAACTGTCCCCAAGACCAACTGTGGGGCACTCCACTTGATATTGGCTGCCAACTAGACATCAAAGCATTGATTACTGCCAGTCAGTCTTCTATCCACTGTACAGTCCATTCATCCAGCCCATACTTCCTTAGCTTGCCTGCGAGAGTGTTGTGGGAGACTGTATCAAAAGCCTTGCTAAAATCAAGTTACACCACATCTGTTGGTCTACCCACATCCACAGAGCCAGTCACCTCATCACAGAAGGCAATCAGGTTGGTCAGGCATGACTTGCTCTTGGTGAATCCATGATGACTGTTCCTAATCACCTTCTTTTTCTCCAAGTGCTTAGAAATGGATTCCTTGAGGATCTGCTCCATGATTTTTCCAGGAACTGAGGTGAGGCTGACTGGCCTGTAGTTCCCTGGATCCTGCTTTTTCCCTTTCTTAAATATGATCACTATTTGCCCTTTCCAATCATCTGGGACCTCTCCCAATCACTATGAGTTTTCAAAGATGATGACCAGTGGCTCTGTAATCACATCAGCCGACTTCCTCAGCACCCTTGGGTGCATCCCATCTGGCCCCATGGACTTGTATATGTCCATCTTTTCCAAGTAGTCCCTAACCTGTTCTTTTGCCACTGTTGGCTGCTCACCTCCTCCCCAGATGGTGTTGCCAGATGCAGTAGTCTGGGAGCTGAGCTTGCCTGTGAAAACTGAAGTGAAAAAGGCATTGAGTACTTCAGCCTTTTCTGCAACGTCTGTCACTAGGTTGCCTCTTCCATTCAGTAAGGAACCTGCACTTTCCCTGGTCCTCCTCTTACTACTGACATACTTGTAAAAACCCTTCTTGTTAACCTTCACATCCCTTGCTAGCTGCAACTCCAGTTGTGCTCTGGCCTTCCTGACCTCATCCCTGCATGCCCAAGCAATATTCTTATACTTGCCCCTAGTTATTTGTTTCCACTTACAAGCTTCTTTTCTGTGATTTAGTTTACTGAAGAGTTCTCTGCTAAGCCAAGCTGGTCTTCTGCCATACTTGCTAGATTTTCTGCACTGCTGTGTAGTTTGTTTCTGGGCTCTCAGGAAGGCTTCTTTAAAGTACAGCCAGCTCTCCTGGACTCCTCTCCCCTCAGACTGGCTTCCCAGGGGATCCTGCCCATGAGTTCCCAAGTGAATTGAAGTCTGCTTTTCTGAAGTCCAGGGTCCTTTGCTGCTCTTCATACTTCCTTTCCTCAGGATCCTGAACTCAGTCATCTCATGGTCACTGCTGCCCAAGTTGCCATCTACTAGTACATTCCCCACCAATTCTTCCCTGTTTGTGAGCAGCAGATTAAGATGAGCACAGCCCCTAGTTGGCCACTCCAGCACTTGCACCAGGAAGTTGTTCCCAACACTCTCCAAAAACTTCCTGGATTGCCCGCGCACAGCTGTATTGCCCTCCCAGCAGATATCAGGGTGATTGAAGTACCCCATGAGAACCAGGGCCTATGATCAGGAAACTTCCGCTAGCTGTTTGAAGAAAGTCTCATCTACCAATTCCTCCTGGTCTGGTGATCTATAGCAGACCCCCACCTCAACATCCCCCTTGTTGCTTTTCCCTTTGACCCTGAGACTTTCAACAGGCCTATCTCCAGCTTCATACTGGAGCTCTTAGAAATCATATGGCTCTTTTACGTAAAGTGCAACTCCTCCTCCTCTTCTGCCCTGCCTGTCCTTCCTGAACAGTTTGTACCCATCCATAACAGTGCTCCAGTCATGCAAGCTCCCACCAAGTCTCTGTTATTCCAATCACATCATTGTTCTGTGACTGTGTGAGGACTTCAAGTTCTTCCTGCTTGTTTCCCAGGCTCCATGCATTCATGCACAGGCACATAAAGTAACTAGTTGATTGCCCTGATTTCTCAAGAAGAATGAGAACATCTCCCCTCTTGTCCCCTCATGCTTGGTCTTCTTCCAGGTCACCCACTTATCTCTGGGCTTTGGTTTCTATCCCCTGGCAAACCTTCTTTAAAGCCCTCCTCAGTAGGTTAGCAAGTCTACTAAGATGGTCTTTCCTTTCTTCGTCAGGTGGATGCCATCTTCCTAGAAATCCTTCTTCCTGGAACATCATCCCATGGTCAAAGAAATCAAAGCCCTGCTGTGCAGCCAGGCATTGATCTGCAGGATGCACCCACTCTTGCCCAGGCCCTTTCCCTTGACCAGAAGGATCGGAGAGAACACCACCTGAACCCCTGTCCCCTTCATCCTTGCACCCAGAGCCCTGTAGTCATTTTTAATCTGCTTGGGGTCTCCCCTAAGTATCATTGATGTCTACATGGATAAGCAGCATGGAGTAGTCATCAGAGGGCCAGATGAGTCTCAGAAGTCCCTCCATGACATCTTGGATATAGGCTGTGGGCAAGCAATAGACTTCCAAAGACAACAGGTTAGGTCAGCAAATGGATCTGTTCATCCCCCACAGAAGGGAGTCTCTAACCACCACCATCCATTGCTTCTTGGTGGCAGTGGTCTTGATCTTTTCCACTTTAGGGAGGCCTGGCCTGTCTTCCTCCATCAATGGAATGTGCTCCTCACCCTCTGTTGCTAGGGCTGCATGTGTTTTCCAAATAAGCTGCTGCAGGTGGAGATGAAGATTTCTGCTTGTTGCCAGAGGTCACAAGCTTCCAGTTTCCCCCTCCTTGGGAGTCCATGTCCTTTCTCTTCTCTAGTGCTGCCTTCCTTCATAGTCCCAGAGGTGTCCTCCAGCATCAAATTGATGAACTCATGGCAGAGGATGCTTTGGAGCCTTGCCACCTCTTCCTGTAGTTGTCTTGCCTGTTCCCTGAGAGACACCACCAGGAGGTCCCACGCATGTCTCAGATGTCCCCTGACCTGGCCGTCACTGGAAGGAGCCTCCAAGTTCCAGTCCCTACAGCACCAAATCCAGACCTAGGTGGAAGCCTCAATGATGAGCAGTTCTACCTGGTCAGGAACCTCACAGGTCTCAGCAGGGGCAGTGGCAGTGCTCTTTTTGGAGGCTCCTCTTTTCACTACCCTCTTCCCCTGCACAGGTCTATTTTTTGCACCCCCCTGGCCACTTGCTGCCCCCTAGGCAGCGCTCAGAACACCCATCCCACAAGTTGCTCTGGGTGCAGCCACTTTATCAGTGTTCACCACTGCCAGAGCCGAGCAAGTAAGTCCCAGTGCGGGAAGGGACAGGAGGGATGGGGGTGTAGGTTCACTGGGAAGGGACCCCATCCCACCCCACCTCACATACAAGTCATGCCATCCCCCCACCCCCCTGCAGGTTGTGCTTGCCCCGTTTCATTTAAACTTGGCTCATCCCCGTGCCAACCTTACATTTACAGACCCAGTCTCAGTGACCAGCATCAGTCTAAACCTGTAACTGAAGTTCGGTGCACACAGACCAATCTAAGAATTGCAGAACCCAGTTTAAGATAAACCTGGATCTATGTAGTACTAGCAACCCCCACCTAATGCTGTTTCACTTAACGCTATTTTGCTACAACGCTCATTTTAAATTGATACCTGATTTCACTTAGCCCTCTGCAAGTTTTGTTATAACACTCATGGTCGCCATCTGGGGTCATGAAAAATGATTGCGGCTACCATCTTGGATCATCAAATACTTTCGATTTTGCTTAACGCTTATTTCACTTAATGCTTGTTTGTTCAGGAACCAATTAAAAGCGCTAAGCGGCCATTGCCTGTATCAGAGACTGGTGCATGGAACTTCTTTCCACTTCCCTGCACAGCCCCAGAACTGACCCCAGTCCAGGGGCTGCTCTTTTCACTCCCCACTTCCCCCGCACTGGTCAGTCCCTTGGTTCCCCACAGCTATCGCTCTCAACCCCACCCCATTCGGGGTGCAGCTGCTTTTATCAGCATTCACCATTGCCAGAGTTGAGCAGCAAGTAAATCCTGGGAGGGGGGATGGATAGGGTGTAGGTTTGTTGGAAAAGGACCCCACCCCACCTGCAGTTCATGCCACCTCTCAGCCGCTTGAAGGTCGCACCTGCCTCCCCTTCCTCCTGCTCTTACAATGCAGGCATTGTAGATGGATGAGATTCAAGGAATATTGACATCAATATCCTTTTTTTTCCACCCCCCTGCTAAGGCCTCTGAAAAAAAGAATCAGGCAATTTTCAGGTATTTTTCTCACAGAAGAAATAACTTTTAACACCTTGCCTTTTTGTACATAATACACACGCCTCTGCTGTCTGGCCAGTCAGAACAGCTTAAGTAATAGCTGATAGGATTCAGACAGGCATAATTATTGTTTGTGACAAGTTGTAGTATTAAGAGCCAAGGTGAGCCATAAAACTATTACTCAAGTGTCTATCCAGATAATTACAGAGAAGTTTCTGACCCATGTCAGAAATGGCTGTGGTTTCTGAAAGAGAATGTGTGGCACTGAAAGAATCAAGAGAATACTTCACTACTTTGAAGCTTAAGTCTAAGTATGGACATTCAGGAGGTTAAATCGGATTCAAAATAGCCGCCCAATTTAAACTTATTTCATCCTGGTGCTGACCTTATACTTACAGACCTGTCTCAGTGACTGAAGTTCCATGCACACAATCCGGTCTAAATATTGCAGAATCCAGTTTAATATAAACCTGGATCTATGTATTATCAGACTTTCGATTTAGGTCAAACCAGTGAATGGGAAAGCCCCAGCCCAGGGACTGCTCTTTTCACTCCCCACTTCCCCTGCCTCCCAGGCTTCTTGCTCCCCCCCAAAGTCAGTGCTCTCAAATGCCATCCCACAAGCTGCTTTAAGTGCAGCTGCTTTTATCAGCATTCACCGCTGCCATAGCCAAGCAAGTCAGTCCGGTGGGGAGAGGGTTGGGAGGGATGGGGGTGAAGGTACGCTGGGAAGGGACTCCACCCCACTCTACCTGTGGGTCATGCTGCCCCCCAACCCCTTGCAGCTTGTGCCTGTCCCCCACCCATGGGTTGTTCCTATTCTCCCCACCCCATGCATGATGTTTGCCCCCAGAGGCTGGGGGAGCTCCCACAGGGGTGGCGGCACTGTTGGTGGTGGGAGCATGGCGGAGGCATGGGGAGCTGCCACAGGTGACTGCAGCTCTGTCAGCGGCAGAGTGTCTGTGTGTGTTGGGGGGGCGGGTCGGTGACCACCCGCAGACACCACTGGCAGCTGCAGCCACAGCAGCAATCGCGGACTGCCCACAGATGCTGCCTGCGGTGTCAGCAGTGATGGGGGAGGAGGGGTGGTGAGCAGCAAATGCCCACAGGTGCCGCCAATGTGTCGATTGCGCCTTTTCACAGGGGGTGCACATGCATACCCTACATGTCACCAAAGCCCCACCCTACAGGTCCTACCCCTCACAGGCCGCACCTTCCTCATCACCACCCATAGGCCCCCCCCCCATCCTCCAGTGGACCCCCGATCCCCTCCAGCCTGATGGACCCCCAGTTCCCCAGCTAGATCCCTCCCCATCCTGACTTACCTGATACCAGGCAGCTGTTTTGAATTGATTTAATCTCCCCCTAAAGCCCCCAAATGTCTGTACTTAGCCTAAGAGTAGTTTGACATGCTACCAAACTCCAGGCCAAATGACAATTCCAAACATCACTTACCCATGCCACAGCACATTAGTGAACCCTGGGTCAAAGCTGAATGCTGCCCTGTTTTTAAACTGTATGTAACCCAGGACTTGGGGGAGTTCCCTGACCTTGTTTTTGTATCAAGGAATTCCTGAAAAGTTGTTTAAAAATGTCTAAATGCTGTAATAATGGATTTCAAACAGGATTAAATAATGACATTCATTTGACTTCAGTGGCTGAAATAGTGAGTAGCATGTGTGTTTCAAAAGCAAACAGCTTCCTGAAATTACATACCAACCTTATCTGCAAAAGGTTAATTCTACTGCTAAAAGCACATTCCTCTGAAGTCAGAGCCAGTTCAGACTGCTCAATGCTTGCTGTTTCCACATTCATCCGGTATATGTTTTCCTGATTACAGGAAGCCACGGAAGTAGGGGAAATGGGTTCCTGCTGTGGATATAATAGTAATATCCAAAAGCCTTTAATTTTGTCATTTGAAAACAAATAGCCAAATTCACTGCTGATCAGTTGAAGTCAATACAGCTACAGAATAGATCTTGGCTCAAAATTATTCACCTACACACCAAGGAGCATTCTATATACCATAGAGTACTATAGTCTATACTCTTACTAAATGCACATCCTTACAGAATGAAATAGGATCATAGAACATCTACTGCTATGAGATCAGATGTATTTACTTGACGTCTATAAGTCCGAATGTAGGGCAAAACAATTTAAGCAATAGCTGATAGGATGATGACAGGCATAATTATGCAGTTTAATCTACTTTGTATGTAGACTACTTTTGGCACCTCCCTGAACAGTGAACTATGACTGTTCTTCCAGATTATCTGATCCCAAAATAGGCTGCCACTGTGGTTAGACACAGCCTGCACCCCAGAAAGCCACGTATCCGTTGCACTGATGAAGAACAAAGCAATGCTAAAGAGAGAGAGGACGCTTTAAAAAAGCACAAAGTATTAAACACGTATAAGACAGGGGCTTTGGTCCTTAAATTACTTCCAAGTAGGTTACTGCATAAGCCAAATGACCAATTCAATCTTTCTAAATGGCTTTCCTTAGGTCTTGCAATATAATCTAGCATGGAAAATTGAATAGGTTCAAACAGATCAACAAAGATAAAAATCTACAGCTTTGTGGGTGGGAGGGACTCCTCATTCCCTAGTCATCTTTTGAGAAAATACATGTAGGCAAGGTAGAGGAATATGCATCCTGAACCCCTTTCTCCAACAACCACCCACCAAGAAATGACATGTAAATTATTTGAGACTGCCTCAAATACATAAAGGTAAACAGACACACTGACAATAGGTCTACTGTAAACTCCCACTAAAACTCTCCTTGAGTATAGCAGAAGCTGGATAAGGTTGTAAATTATTGACCAGGAAACGTCATATATTTTTAACTACAGAGAACAGGAGAGAAACAGCTCTTCTTTTCATGGTAGAAAGATACTAAATCTGTTTTACTAAACTCATCAAACACATGTACTTCTGTGTGGGAAATGCTTCCCTGTCCCTGCCCCTTGCCCCCCACCAAATGTAGAAGTATGTATTGTTCTGAATCCTGACCTGTGATTTATGCTTAAACCTGAGCAAGATGCATATAAACCCAGTCTGAAGCAATTTCTACTACCAGATATGCCAATACAGTGCTTGTCACTGTTGCTCAAGTATTCTCTCTCGTATCGGTCTCTTTTGGGAAATATCCTAGAATGCTGTTGTAAGGCACCAGGTTACTCTACATCATCTATAGTGAAACTTGTAAAAGACACCACTCTTATTAGGCAACTCCTCATCTTAAGACAGTGGTTTTCAAACTGGGTTCCACAAAAGGTCATTAGGAATTCTACAGTGTGGTACATGAGAAAATATGATAACTGACAGATCTTTATATACTATTTAAATGGTTGCTCAAGGAAATTAAGAGTTTTCTTTAGGGAGATCAGAGGAACAGCAGTGTGCGCCCAAAAACTTGCCAAACCTCTCTGTTACCTATACATTTGGTCCAATAAAAGGTATCACAAAAAAAACCACCCAAAAAACCTTGCCTCTCATTAAACGGATACCTACAAATTTCACTGCATTACACAGCAAGAAATATATGTGGGAGATTTAAAGTATTTGGGTGAGCACCTCCTACTTGTTACTGTAGTCTGTCAGAGTTTTCATGCAAGTCATTCATATTCCTGGAAATAATCCAGCTAGATTGAACATTAGTTTGGAGCTCAAGAAATACTCCTTCACTGAGGGTGTGGTCCAGCTCCCATTAATATCAATGATAAAATTCCCAGTGAAATTCAGGAAAAGCTGGATCTAGTCTGAAAAACACATCCACCACTGCTGAGTGCACAGCAACTGCCCATCTTCGTGGAGACCTGCTTACAAAAGGGGAAGAATGCCAAGAGAAGCTTCACTTTGTTTTCTGCATTTAAAGCCTCAGAACATTTCAAAGCTACTAGACAGTAATAATATGGTATTTTTGGATTCTGCCCTTGTTTTTGTACCCTGTAAAACCAAAATGGATCATAGTGACCGTAGGCCTATTCACTCCCTTTTAACTTGTGACCAGTGCAACCTTATGTCAATTGAATGTAAAAACTGATATTTTACAGTGGTTTTTTTTTCTGGACATGGTGAGGAGTTGTTAATGGAATACTGCCCTCATAACATGTTTCTGCATTAGTAAATGAACCCCCCAACTTAGAAATAAAATGAACATTTATACTTTTCTTTCTTGAAGTCTTGGAACATATAAATTGCCTTCGCATGAAAGCCCATCCAGTTAGTACAAAAAAACCCCAAAAAACAAAGTGCTGGTCCTTTTGACATTATCTTGTTACCAGTTAACACCAACTGCTCTAAGGCAGGACAAGGAGAGTGTAATCCAAATTTAAGAATGAAAAACCTGACACCTGTCCAGCTGTAAGGATTTACCACCTCTACTGGACTGGACGAAATAACTTCTTAGGTTTATTCCAGCCCTAGCTTTTTTGTGAGCACATGCAGAAAAAAATATTTCACCATCATCTAAACATGGCCTTTTCAGTGTACGTGGTCACCATGCCTAGAATGTTTGTTTTTTTATATTTACATCAACAAAAACATACCCACAGCTGTTACATCTTATGCTAAGCACCATATTTTTTTATTTTCAGGGATGGGGCAGGAAGAGAGGGTCTGAATTAAATAGAGGAGTTTTTTTTAACATGTCAAGAGCACAGCAAAGTATAATTAAAAAATGTTACATTTAACATTTGGAAGGCTAAACATGGAATCCAAATGTACAACCATGAGCATTATCTATGGGCAGACACATAAGTAGCAGCCATTTAGATTACCTTTTACCAGATCAGTGAAGTTTGTTCATTAATTTTAAATAGGCCTACATTAAAGAACTAACTAGGCCAGAACAGGTTTTTTAAAACTTACATAAGGAATCTGTCATAGACTAAGTTAAAAAGCCACACACACATTGCACCCCGAAGTCTTCACTATGATGTTTAGATTCCACTGCTGTCAGTTTAAAGGAAACTAAGCAAAAACACCTGTCCTAAGCTACCTCTGCTTTTGTCATCGCAACCCGTTTTTTTCACCAGCTTTTTTTTTCTTTAAAATAGTTGAGGTGCTACTACAGAATTTGATCCTTGTTGCATGTTGAATCTATGCCTGGCATATAAGCCATACAAAAAAAAGATCCTTTGAAGTTAAAGCCCTTAATTATTAGCTTGTGTGTCAAGATTCTAACACCAAATTTCACAGCATGCTGACTATTAACTTTTGAAGTAAGAGAAACCCATATCATGTGCTGAGTACTGCAGTTTCATTTCAGAACAGGGCAAGAGGCATGGTAAGATAGTTGGCTTCTTTTAGGTATATTTTAAGTTAACTGAGTGTTGCATACACTATAAAGATCATAAATTTTGCTGACTGCTTTACCAGTACTGTGCTTTAACAACAAAATACATGTGTACATTTAAGCTTAGCTTTCTTTCAAGCAAATATGATAGAGTAAAGAGTTTTATTTATAACTGTGGCCCCAAAACACTTATTTTGCAATTCTTCTTAAAAAGTTGTAGACTACCTTCCAGAAACAAAGGTCATCCAGTACAAAATATTGCAGTTTGTCCCATTTTTTTTTCCATATTGAGAGATTCCTTATACTTCATATGTTTGAAAACACTTGCATTTAAGAGTTTGGGCTATTACAAGCCACATAGTGGCAGAGAGACAATGTCTGAACCTATGCTTTTACTCTTTAATACAGCAAAAGCTAAGCAACCCTTTTTGAGACATATTTTAGCAGGTCATAGACCTATGTTTATGCAAAAAGAAAAAAACCCCAAGAAGGTAATATAAAAGTTAACGCTATTTGGCAGCACTAGGAAAGTTAGGTAGCTGAACAGAAAAAAAATACAGATAACATCCACTAGCTTATATACAACCTTTGGATTAGAAAAAAGGAAAAATGTTTCAAAACATAGGTTTTTATAGAAGACAAGTATCTAAGAAACTGTGTAAACAATCCACCCAGTGTAGAACTGGAGGTAAGTAGCACAGCTGATAAAAGCAGATTAGCTTAATATGGCTTGGACCAGGTGTATTGAAACACCTGTTCAAAGAGGATTTATCAGTACTGTTGACAAATACATATCACCCCTGGTTAGTTACGGCATAACGAAGTCTTTTACCCCCTGAAAAGCTATTACACTCAGGATGTCACTGACTTCTTGTATGATCAACATTACAGTTATAAAGTCAGTTGCCAACATCTGTAAATCAGAAAAATCCAGCCTGAAATTTAAACTGACATTTCTTGTCAAACATGAATGTCTGAGGAATCCTGAAAGTTGCAGGACATCACCTTCCTAAAGTGGCATTTAGATGAGTAACTTGCACTGACAGCCTGCCACAAACATGAGTTCAACACACTTCAGGTAGCCAAATGTTCCCCTCAAGAAGAGAAATCCACAGATTCCAGATCTCGGAAGCATTATAGGGAGTGAAAAAACAATCCATGGGCTTTTGTCCCTGCCAATGACAGTGGTGCTGTTTCTAAAAATACTCCTCCTCTTCATCAAAAAAGCCATTTTCCAGAGCATATGTACAGTCTGCATTCGAGACAGCTTGGCATGCACCTTTGTATTCTTGAATTGATTCATAGAGAGAGAACAGTTGACATAGTAATGACATATCTAGTTGCCGAAGGCCAACCTGGAAGGGGAAAGAAAAAGACATTCAAATATGATTTGATTTGCAGTATGATGTTCTTGCATATTTTTTCCACAGCTTTAAGAGGACCAGTTGTCACACCTTGTGAAGTATTGAGATATGGTAGTGTAATTAAGTTTAGTAAGGTTATGTCCACTCTAGTGAATAAGCCAGATAAAAGAGCAACAAAAGAAGCCTTGCCACAGAGCATTCCTCATGATTCAGTAATGTTACCATGCCCTATTTAATTGGCAAAAAAGCCATGCAATCCTAATCCAGCATACTTCATGCAAAATTACTCAAACATACTGTACTCCCTGTGATACCAAAGACAGACTTAATGGTGTCATCATATTTGTCCTATTTACCCATCTTCCTCATATAGACTTTGCACAAGAAAGGGGACGTGTCTACACGTGCCCCTATGTTACTGTACCATCATTTAGTACATCCAAAAGGACTTTTGGATGTACTAAATGACAACACAGTAACAACTTGTAGGCTATTTTTAGCCCCTACATTGCTGTAGCAGCGGTGGCCGCACACTTTTTGCCCACAGATACTACGATGCCATAGCATCACATGCAGACACACCCAGGGCTTCCTCCACCCAGTGTTGAAGTATAATATGTTTATAAAGTATAATATGTGTTTATATGTTTATGGTAACATTTTCAAAAATAACCAAGTCATTTGGGGGGGGGGCGGGGAATGGGGCTTCAGGTCTTAAAATTACTTATCCGCATCTGATAAATTTATCCTTAATCCTTGACTTTTTCTGTGAAGTTTACACCCAAAGCAGCTGACTTACGCTGTAACCCTGTCAGAAGCAAATAAATCAGGTTCATATAAAATCCAACAGACTACTTGAAAGCAGCTAACAGCTGCATCAAACATTTTCCTGAGCAGTAAGGAAATACAGCGAACTTTGCAGTGCAATTGGTTTGTTTGTTTTTAACCTTTATGTGATTTTCAGCTTAATCTTTGTTCTCATGCGGGTCTTGAGATTGGAAAACTTTTTAAATTATGTTCTCATCTTGTTGGTCCTGAATTCCTGAAACAAATGCTCCAGACATCTTTAAGGCACCAGAATTATATGAACAAGAATCATTCCCAAGCCAAATACAAAGCAGGTAGAGAACAGAGTTAAGGATTAAATGACTAACTCTATTTTTACATAATAATTTCTCCACTGCGGCAATGAAGTGGGCAATACTTCTTTAGAAATGTTATGCTTATTTACAGGGATGATAAAACCAAAACAAGATGTTTCATTTGTGATGCTTTAAATGCTGCTGGGTAACATTTTTAAGTTAATTGCCATACCTGCCTATTTTTAGGAACAAATTTTAGACTGTTGTGTCTGAATGCCCAATTTTTAGTTTCAGAAAAGCACTGTTGTCCTTAACAGTTAAAGGGAAAAAAAATGCTGCTTATTTGTCTTGTGGCCCCAGATTTCAAGACCCCATTTTAAAGGCACTCAGAAGAGAGTGACTCCTTCCTTCAAAAATCAGAGTATAAGCATACAATGAGAGCAGATAAGTACAACCCCTTCACGATGATAACAAAGATTAACAAGAGTTGTCTTTTTGTTTCCTAACAAAACAAATGAGCAGAGAAAGAGTTAGGATTGTTAGTCTGAAATCAGGCAGGGTAGGGATGAGCCTTACAGACTAATTTAAAGTTAGTCTATAGGACTGGAAGAGGGCCAACGTGGTCCCCATCTTCAAAAAAGGGAGGAAGAAGGACCCGGGAAACTATAGGCCGGTTAGTCTTACCTCGATCCTAGGCAAGCTGTTCGAGAAAATTATTCTGGCACACATCCAGGAGGGGCCTTTTACGATCAGATCACCAGATCATTAGATGCAGGGGTAGCAGTGGATATAGTCTTCCTGGACTTCCAGAAGGCCTTCGACAGTTAAGAAACTGGGGGGCTGTGGTATAGACACCCACACAGTCAAATGGGTCACCAACTGGCTGGAGGGCCGCACCCAGAGGGTGGTAGTGGATGGGTCCTTCTCAACCTGGAAGGACGTGGGCA
>NW_017728943.1:102381392-102384013 GCF_001723895.1 Crocodylus porosus
GGCGGCTAGGGTCTGGAACCAACTTCCAAGATAAGCGGTGCTGGGTCCTACCCTGGGGTCATTTGACCCCAGTACTCTTTCCTGCCATGGCAGGGGGTCGGACTAGATGATCTGCTCAGGTCCCTTCCAACCCTAGAAACTATGAAAGGCACATCTCTATCTTGATGAAAAGACAAGTAACTCCTTAGTTCTTAGTTTGGGGATCCTTCATTCATAACAGCATCCCTCTGCTCTGAACAGCTGTTTCTCTGTTAAGGAAAACTGGACACTACTTTCTTTAAACCAATAAATATTGCTCAGCAAACCCAAGAAGGTGAAAGCTGTACTAGGACACAGTAAGCTACTACTTCCCCATGGGACAGGACAGCTTCCCCTCCATGTTTGATTTTAAGATCAGGGTACTAAAAATTGAGGGGCTAGTTGTCACTAGGGGCCATTGATACAGTTTTCTCACCATCACTGGAGCTATGCCATTTTTATCTAGCCGCTGCGACCACCGCCACTGCCACCTCCTCAGACACTATTATTCAGGTGCTGCTGCCCTTACACACCATTCTTCTACCATGAAGTAGAAGCAAGAGCAGAATGTAAAACCAGTTAGAAGCATGCTATCCATTTTCTCCTCCTCTCAGTCCTGACATATAAAAGCAATGTACAGATGAGCAAGCAGTTGTGTAGAAGTTTCCTTGGAGAGGAACTAGAACATGACAGAAAAGAGAATGGGATACTTGTGGCAGATTAAACTGTGCACTACTCAAAGTATGATAATATTTTATTCAGTCTTGTTAGGCTAGGTAATGATGTTTAGCAGCCTAGGCAGTCTCTCAATATAGCGCGGTGCTACAGTGATGTAGGGGCTAAAAATAACCACGTGCCACTGGCATGCTGCGGTACGGGCTGTTACTGCGGCATTTAGTACTTCCAAAAAGAAGTACTAAATGCCAGTGCAGTAACAACAGCACAGTAGAGGCACATGTAGACACTCCCATTGAAAACAAGTTACTCACCTTAAGTACAGATGCAAACAGAACTGTATGTAGCTGGACTTAACATGATTATATTTACACAACAGAAAGCTTAGGCAGCCATATATCACAGGGTAAACAGTGTTTGAAGGGAAGAATGATTAGAAATACTGGGTTGAGGTTAAGCAAGAACTTATTCAAGATGGAGATCAAGAAAAAAAAGATTCTAGACTTTCAAGATCTCTCTCTTGCAAGGCAAAAGATAGAATTGGCACCCATGGAGTTGGATTTTCACAAGTGCTTGATACCCTGTTGGAAGAAGACCAACTCCACACTCTGAGATGGATTAGAAAAGAAAACCTAACAGTTACTTTTTTCCCTCAAAATGTTGCTTTATTTCAAGAAGGCACAACTGAGTTTGATTTTAATATAGCATAATAAAACTTTACTAGTTTCTTATTTTCCAAATGGGACCTCTGTCCTAGGCAATCCACTCCTTTTCCATTCAATAGACACTATACTTACAGGTGCAAAGTGAAAATTTAGTCCACAATTTTATACTACATTTTTCTAGATTAAGAATGAGCTAACAGATGTCAAAATCCATGAAGTGTTCATAGGTCTTTAGATCAGAGGATGTCAAAAAACAGCCTGAGAAGTGACCCTCTATCCCCTAGATCAGTGGTTTTCAAGTTGTGCTCCACCAAACCCTGGGATTCCACAACAGGAATGACACAGATTGGGCTGGGAGGTGGTGCACCGCTATTGCCAAACCCCCGTTGCCTGGCTTCATGTCAGCTTCCATGAAGCTGTGGACAGAGAATCTGCAGTAGAAGCAGCAATATGAAAGGGCTCCATTACCTTTGGAAGTTTGAAAACCACTATCCTAGATCTAAACTAAAAATCTGGCTCAAAAAAATTGTTTAACTGGCCACAAAACCAACCTACCCTTAATGTGTTTGTTTTTTACCTTAAAATGAGCAAGGACAATATAAAAAGAAAGACAGCCTCTCACTCTTGGATCACATTGTGCTACAAAACTTAGGCCCTTTGGCCGCATCCAAAAGAGTGCAGCTGTGTGGTACATGATGCTGCAGACAAGTCTGCAGTGCCACATACTGCATGTTCTCTGCAATGCAAGGCAACAGCACAGAGGGTTTTTTGGACCCCTAAATATCCAGGGTTCAAAAAAACCCACAGAGAAAAAACACGAAGCAGTACACACATGGGCACTGCGTGCCACTCAAAAGCAGAGCTGGGCTGCCCAGAGCCATGCTGCAGCTGCCAGCCAGGCTACATGCGGCAGAATCACCACTGCTGCAGCTTGGGAGGCCCCCAGGACCTCAGGCAACGCTGCTGGGGCCAGCACTGGGCTGGCCCCAGCCTCCCCTACCACCTGTGGGGAAACTTGCTGTGCATCAGAGCATGCGTGGCATGGGCATTCCCCAGGAACAAGTAGTGGCGGTGCACGGTGCACCGCTGTTTCATAGTTGTTAGGGACTGCAAGGGATTTAAAAAGCATCTTAACACCCATCTTGCTGGGGTCATCGAGTTTAAAAGGGCCTGCCAACAGCAAAAAGCGCCCCAGTTAGGCTCCAGAGCAGTGAGAGACGCGCGGGTGAAAGCCCACTGTGCCCCCACTCCCCCGAAGCCCCC
>NW_017728943.1:102384120-102385231 GCF_001723895.1 Crocodylus porosus
TAACCCCCCACTGAGTGGGATGAGGTGGCTGAGTGGAGCCGGGCCAGGTCAAGCCCCGCCCAGGCCCCTACTTGGCCCAGCCCCCCAGGGAGCCACAAGACCGGAGCCGCGTGAACAGGCTGCGCAAACAAGCACACTTGTCTGCCAGTGCGTAAGTTAGCATGGAGTTCGCGCAGGAGGGCCTGAGACCCTGCCTGCGAACCCCCCAGGGTAGACGGTCCCAGCCGTAGCTAGCCTACCAGAGGATAGGTAAGTGTCGCACCCCGAGGGTCCCCTCGGGCTCTGCCGCCCCCCTCTCTGACACCTCAGAGACAGCCACCCAGACGGAGCCCCTGGCTCTTGGCTGCGGGGGCTGCCTGTCCCTTTTTCAGGTTCTAGCGGCCAGGAGCATGGCCACCTCCCCGTGTGGGGTCTGCTCCCTTTTGGGGTCTCTGGCACACCAGCTGGAGGAGCTCCAGGCCACAGTCCAGAGACTGCGTGCCATCAGGGACTGCAAGCAGGAGATAGACTCCTACTACCAGGTCCTTCTCCCCTGGGAGCTGGAGGGTAGACCACCGCCTCCCTCCAGGACAAAGGAGGACTCCGGGACCTCCCACTCTGTCCAGTCTGGGGCATGGACCAAGGTGGTCAAGGGCCCTAAGGCCTGCCGCATCAAGGCCCCTGCCCCGCTGGAGCTCGCTGCTCCAGTAGAGCCTGCTGAGTCGCCAGCTCCTGCAGGCTCAACTGCAGCTACCATCCCCGCTCTCCTCAGGACAAAACATATGGTGTTTATTGTGGGAGACTCCATCCTGCGGGGCGTAGAGGGGGCAATCTGCTGCTCCAACCCCTTAGCCGGGAATCTGCTGCTTCCCGGAGGCCTGCATCCGGGACACTGCAGAGAAGATCCCTAAGGTCCTCCAGCCCACAGACCAGTATCCTACGCTCCTTATTCGTGTAGGCACCAATGACATGGCTCGGAGCGCTCCCAGCCGGGTCATGAGGTGCTACAGGGATTTGGGAGCGGAGCTAAAGGGTCTGGGGGCACAGGTGGTGTTCTCGTCGATCCTCCCAGTCTCGGGCTATGGGCTGAGGAGGGAGAGGAGGATCCACGCAGTGAACCAAAGACTGCGGC
>NW_017728943.1:102385367-102387140 GCF_001723895.1 Crocodylus porosus
CTGAGCAACCCTAGCAAAGCCAGCAGACCAAGGCACTTAAGGGAGCCCACCCTTGCCCTAGCCCTGGTACAATCTGTGGGCAAGGCAAGAGCCCCCAAGGGGACACTTGCCTGCCTGTACACAAATGTCAGGAGCTTGGGAAATAAGCAGGAGGAGCTCGTCCTCCTCCTCAATGCAAATAATTATGATGTCACTGGGATAACGGAGACCTGGTAGGACTCCACCCATGACTGGACCTCAGGTATAGATGGCTATACCCTGTACACGAGGGATCGTGTAGATAAAAGGGGCAGGGGTGTAGCTCTCTATGTTAAGGAAAGCTACACGTCCCTGCAAGCTGAACTTGGTGACCAGGTGGATGACTGGAGACCCTCCGAGTTAAAAATCCATCGGGAACACAGCACAGGGGACAACAGTGGGAGTCTACTACAGACCTACCCAAAGTCCTGAGCTTGACCAGGAGTTCGCCCGGGAACTGGCTGAGGCTGCATGCTCCAGGACCATGGTGGTCATGGGTGACTTCAACTACCCAGACATCTCGTGGGAGGATCACTCAGCAAAATCCAAGCAGTTGCAAATCTTCCTCTCATGCATGCACAACCTCTACCTGACTCAAGAAATCTATAGACCAACAAAAGGCAAAGCGCTGCTCAATCTGGTACTGGCTACTGGGGATGACCATATCAGCAACTTAGTGATCGATGGGAAGTTGGGTGACAGCGACCACAAGCTGATCACCTTCACCACCCGCTGTAAAACTGGCAAGTCAGTCAGCAACATAGAAGTCCGTGACTTCAGGAAAGCCGACTCTGGCAACCTCAGGAAGTCTGTCAGTCAGGACCTAAGGGACCACGATCCTAGGGGGAGGGGAGTTCAGGAAGAGTGGCTGCTCCTCAAGGGAGCGATTCTCAATGCACAAGCTAAGTCTATTCCATCTCGGAGGAAAGGCAGCAAGAGGACACAGCAGCCCTCCTGGCTCTCCAGGGACCTAGCAGACCTCCTGAGGCTAAAAAGAAAGGCCTACAAAGGATGGAGGACAGGATTCACCTCCAAGGAAGATTATTCTGCACTGGTCCGGTCCTGCAGGGAGCAAATCAGGAAAGCCAAGGCTGCAACTGAACTCCAACTAGCTTCGAGCATCAAGGACAATAAAAAGTCCTTTTTTAGATATGTGGGGAGCCGGAAGAAAAGCAAGGGCAACATTGGACCCCTGCTGAACCAGATGGGACAACTGACAACAGGAAAAAGCCAACCTATTAAATGGGTACTTTGCATTGGTCTTTCATCAGTCCCATGGGACGCCCATGCCCGCTACGGGACAGGGAGGTCCGGGTGAGGGAGATCCCCTGCCCACCATAAATGCTGACCTCGTGAACGAACACCTAGACGGGCTGGATACCCTCAAGGCAGCCAGCCCTGACAGTCTACACCCCAGGGTACTCAAGGAGCTGGCGAGCATCATAGCCCAGCCTCTGGCATGGATCCTTGAAAACTCCTGGCGCTCTGGTGAAGTGTCCGAGGACTGGAAGAAGGCCAATGTGGTGCCAATCTTCAAGAAAGGGAGGAAAGTGGATCCAGGAAGTTACAGGCCCACCAGCCTGACTTCTATCCTAAGGAAGATCTTAGAAAAGTTTATTAAAGAGGCCATCCTCAATGTACTGGCCGATGGCAACATCCTGAGGGATAGCCAGCATGGGTTTGTTGAGGGTAGGTCTTGCTTGACCAATCTCATTTCCTTCTATGACCAGGTGACCTATCACTGGGACAAGGGAG
>NW_017728943.1:102387630-102393174 GCF_001723895.1 Crocodylus porosus
TTGGTGAGGCCGCAGCTGGAGTACTGCGTCCAGTTTTGGGCTCCACAATTCAAAAAGGATGTGGAGAAGCTTGAGAGTCCAGAGAAGAGCCACGCGCATGATAAGAGGTCAGGAAAGCAGACCTTACGATGACAAGCTGCGAGCCATGGGGCTCTTTAGCCTGGAAAAGTGCAGGCTCAGGGGTGATCTGATGGCCTCCTATAAGTTTATCAGGGGAAACATTTGTTCACCGGAGCACCTGAAGGGATGACGAGGTTGAATGGTTATAAACTCCTGCAAGACCGTTTCAGGCTGGACATAAGGAAGAATTTCTTTACTGTCCGAGCCCCCAAGGTCTGAAATAGCCTGCCATCAGAGGTGGTTCAGCACCTACACTGAACACCTTCAAGAGCAAATTAGATGCTTATCTTGCTGGGGTCCTATGACCCCAGCTGACTTCCTGGCCTTTGGGTGGGGGGCTGGACTCAATGATTTTCTGAGGTTCCTTCCAGCCTAATGTCTATGAAATCTGATCCCAGCAGTCTTTTCTGCCCAAGTACAGGGGGAGGCTGGAGCCGATATTAGTTGTCCCCGAAGAACCAAATGTCCACGCACATCTGGACGCAGCCTTTAGCTTTTTGTTCCCATGCATTAACTAGGTCTGGTTGAAAAAATTATTTTGCTCCACAAACAGCCTAGTGCAAATTCTCACTCCCTGCTCCTTACCCAAATGTAGGTAAGGGAAAGGCCCTAAAAATCCACCACCATTTCCCCCCAACAATGACCCATGCAAAGAACTTCACTTGATTATGCAGGGAAGGATGCAACTACACACAATTTAAGAATGGTATCCTTCTGCATGTCTCTTTTTGTCCTTTAAAAAGAAAAATATGATTCTAACTTATTAGAGTGTTAAAAAGATAGCTTCAGAATTTTAGTAATAATATTACAGCAGAGGTAGCCAACCTGCAGCACAGGTGCCAGAAGCAGCATAGGGAGCTTGTGTGTGACACGTGGCAGAATGGGGAGTGGATAGGCAGCACAGGGGCAGATAAGGCAGGAAACAGAAAGCAGAGCAGCACATCAGGTAGGCAGCAGAAGACAGAGCAGCAGACTGGGCAGGAAAATAGACAGGAGTAGGCCCTGGGAAGGGCACAGGACTGTTTTGTGACAAGCCTGAGAACATGGTTGGATAACAGTGTACTACAGTATTACCTGATGGTAGCCCATCTATTGCTATGCAGTGACTCTTCAATTTGCATGGGTCAAAGTGCACCTAAAGTTGGGCAACTGACTTTCACTAGAAAGTCTTTGTTGTTCCAATGGCTCCAAACATTTGCTCTACAAAAGGGATACACCAAGGATAATCTATCACATCTGAAGGGGATTCAAACTAAATTCTAAATGACAAGTTTCTTACCTGAATTTATTTAGCATCAAAACCTGATTTTTCCTGAAGCCATTAATTAGACAGATGAAAAAGAGAAATATTTCCCTCCTACCCCATTGTTTCCGAACACCTTTGAAATGCACCACAGGAAGTCTAAGGAGGGAAAAAACATCTGGACAAACTCTTGTAGGGTTTCACTGTATATCAGTGACATTTTTTTCTTCCCAAGCGCAGTGCATTGTATCTGCAACCCCACCCAGTTTGGTATCATCTCCAAATTTCGTAAGTGGAACTGACTGTACACTTATTAAATTTGCCAATGACAGGAGAGACATCAGAGAACAGGATTAGGATTTAAATGATCTGATGAAATTCAGTAAGGGCAAGTGCAAAGGACTGCACTTAAGAAGAAACAATCAGATGCACAAAAATGGGGAATGATTGGCTAGGCTGCATGCTTAAGAACAGGATTTGGGGGGTTATAGCGAGTGGATCACAAACTGCAAGACTGTTGCCAAAAAAAAGCTAACAATATACTGGGATGCATTAACAGGAGTGTTGTATGCAAGTCATGGAAAATGATTTTGCCACTATTCAGCCCTGCTGAGGCCTCACCTGGAATACTGTGTCCAATTTAAAAAAGATGATGTGGCAAAAAATAGAAGAAATCAGAGAGGAAAAAAAATGGCAAGAGATCCAAAACATGTTTATAAGGAAAAGTTGAAAAAAAATTAAATAATCCAGAGCAAACCAATGAGTTTTTAGTAAACTCTCAAATACAAAAAGGGTTATTATTTAAGGGCAGAAAAAGAAGATGGTGATCAATTGTTCTCTGTATTCACAGAGAATAGGACAAGGAGGAACAGGCTTCAACAACAACAGGGAATATGGCCATTAGATAGCAAAATTTTCTGAGAAAACAGTGTGCGTTTTGACAAAGCTGGAGGCATTTTGTTTTGGATTTTAAGAGCAAGTTAGACAAGCATTTCTCTGGAATGGTTTAGAGATGATCCTGCCTTGAAAAGGGGTGGGGCTGGACTTCAAGATCCTTTCCTGTCCTGTTTCCCTATTGTGATAGGATTTTTAGTTTTTAAAACACATTCCAAATATATCTAGATGGAGCCTTCTACTGGTCTACAGCATCATGTCAGACAAAGAGAAAAGTGGTTGTTACCAGAGCTTGAAATAGTTCATTTGTAAGCCTTCACAGAGTAATAGCAAAGGCTGTTTACTGGTCATTACAACTTCATCTGATGTTGCAATAAGCAAGGCATTTGCTCCCACAGTAGTGCTTAAACAGAGGTGTGCCAAAATATCCAGAAGAATTCTGTTAGGAATGTCAGGTCCTGGATTCAAAACAATTACCCAGAAGAACACTTCACTGCGTTTAATCAAAATGAGATGAGTCCATTTTAATACTTACCTATTTCTTAGGGGAAAAAAGTACCATTTTAAAATAAATATTCAAATTGCTCAGTAATTTGAAAAATTCTATATTACAAAATTAAGATATAGAAAAGAAAGGTCTACAGATTATTTGCTATTTAACTGAATCCCTGGATTTTCAAGGAAACCACTAAGGTGTGTTTGTTTTTTTAACATTAATATTTCTGGGAAAATAAGATAAACTAATGAAGACTACTCAGTTAAGGCATACTGACCTAATCCAGTGGTTCTCAACCTTTTTAGACTCGAGGCACGCATCAGAAAATGCCAGCTCTTTTTGAGCGTGCAAAAATAAGGGAGCAATTCTTATATGGCAAGTAACTCATAAAGACCACAATAGGCCAGAATGTTTCTAAGACTCTGAATTCCTAGACAAAACCTCTGGATTTACACCTACCATGCTAATATTGTGTGGCACCCTTGAAAAGATCTCAAGGCAGCCCAGGCTGCCACAACACCCTGGTTGAGAATCACCTGCCCTAATCCAATTCCATACTAGATATTTGAGAGTATTTGCATTAAATCAGCAGTCAAACTTGCCAGCTCTCCAGGCTGGATCCAAGCTGTAGGACTCCTTATGGACCCAAACCAGATGTGGCAATGGGTGTGCCAATGGGGTTTATTGCAACTGCCTTTCCAATGGGCCTCCATACACCTGTATACCAAAATTTAGGGGCAAGCTCCATCCCCAAATTCCCAGCTCCCCTACGAGCCCTGCAGGCCACACAACGTGGCTCCGCAGGCAGTATCCGGCCTGCAGGCCATAAATACATGCAAGTGTTGGGTTGAAGGGAATTTTCAACCTTCCCGTCAATTCAGTTTGGGTCAAGTCTATCACTGATGTAACTTTAATAGCTTAAATGGAGTTCCATCCATCACAGATTCAGCCCCTCAACAGCCTTTTACAAAGCACAAGGGAAACCCATTAATCCAATTCTGGGAGAACGTTATATCAAGAGTAGATAGAGTCTGCTACAGTTGACAGTTTCTCTTCCTGGAAAGAAGTTGTTTTATATATAATTCAAATCCCCAGATGTTGCTAGAACCTTGCCAGAAAAGGTTTTTAAACAAGACATCTTCTTTAAGAAATGAAGAGAAGGAATCCCAGACAAATAGCATTCCTGCAACACAGTGTCAGCACAGAAAGGCAGCAGCTAGTCTATTCGATGAACAATAAGAACATAGGAGCTGCTATTGACTGGTTTGGACCATATGTGCATCTTGTCCAAGTCTTGTGTGTCACAGTCCCTGACCTAGAAGGAAGCTCTGGCCAGGAGGAACTCTGGGGACTGTGGGGCCATTTTCCTGTCCCTGATGCATTCCCATTTCCAGGCAAAGGTACCACTGGGCAGTGTCCACTGGCTCCTCGGACTCACTTGAGGGCCAGTGGGCGCTGTCCAGTGAGCTCTACTCAGCGTCCCCACTTGGCACACTTGTTCTGAATGTGTGACCTACACTCCTGTCCCTGTTTTTCATTCTTTGTCCCAAGAATTCAGTTGTCCCCTTTTTCTGTGACCTCCCTACCTGAAGAAGGCTAATAAGGTGAGGTAGGCCCACGCTTTTCAAGGTCCCTGTTTTCACTATTTGTCCCAAGTAATAAGTAACACAACACTAGTGGCCTGCAGTACTAAAGGGGCCTTACAGTTTCCTTGGCAGGCACCTGGGCTCTTGTTTTTCCCCAAACATGTTAGAAGTCCTGTCACACAGTACCTGACCAGGAAGGAGGCTCTGGCCAGAAGGAACCCTGGGGACTCGAGCCATTTTCCTGTCCCTGGTCTGTTCACATCTCTGGGCAATGTCCACTGGCTCCCTCAACTCATGCATGAGCCAGTGGCCACACTGTCTGGTGTGCTCTGTTCAGTGTTCCCCCCTTGGAGTACTTGTTTTGAACCTGTGACCTCACTCCCGTCCCTGTTTTCTTTTTAGTTTCCCCTCCCACAAAATAACTGGACCTACCCAGCAGCCTCCCCCTCCCCCATAATAAAAAGGGATGGGGGATAACCGTTGTTCTGTGGGCCTCAAGCCCATATTAATCTTATATGCCAAACAGGCCTGCGTCACACAGGGGGAAAAGAGCGGATGCCAGGTAGGAGGGTGACCTGGGTTTCCCCCCCTCCCCACACTGCTCCTCTCTCACTTGCAGCCTCTAATACTGAAGTGGCACACTGGCATCGAGGGGGGCTACTTGGTGGACTTTGGCTGATTCTGGGACAGCATGTGAAAAGGCCCATGCCTCCAGAAAGAGCACACACCAACCGCAGCTGCCTGACAAAGGGGATTTATACCCAAAAGCTGGCAAAGAAGACCTGTTCCAACTATCTGAGTTGGCCTAATAAAAGAGATCAGATTCCCCCAAAGAACCTCCTCCGCCTCCATCCTTAGATCAACGCGGCTACAACCTGGACCCCTGAGAGAGTGGATGCGGAGCCAGCAGGGGCTTTTCCCCACAAGGGAGTGGGAGGAGGAAGAGGGGCGCACAAAGGGCCACCCGCTGAGAAGCGCAGGAAGTCACAGAAAGTGAGGGCTGGCAGGACCTCCAGAGGTCATCCAGTCCAACCCTGTGGAAGACCTGGAGGGGCGCATGGAGGAGCCCCCGCCGGGGGGACCTGGCCCGGGGTAAGAGGGACGTTTTAAAAGCCCAGCTGCTCCCCCCGACGGGGCCGTCCTCTGCCGCCCGGCCCCTTTGTTCCTGCCAGGAGGCAGGGCGAGGGGGCGGGCCGGCCCCGGGA
>NW_017728943.1:102393379-102415723 GCF_001723895.1 Crocodylus porosus
GCAGGCTCCGCTCCGCCCCGCCGCGGGGGCTGCCCCCGGGGTCTCGGCCAGGAGAGGCTGGCGGGAAAGCGACGCGAGGGAGGGGACAGAGGACTGCGCGGCGATTGGACAGTAAGCCCCCAAGCCCCGCCCCCTCCGCTCTGCCCTCACAATAGAGGCGAGGCAGTTCGGAAGGGCAGGCTTTCGGACTCAGGGGCGCCACTCAGGGCCGTGGGGGCCTCGTTGCCTAGAGCGCAGCCCCCTGTTGTTCCCCAGTCAAAAAAAAAAAAAGACACGAGAACCTAGGATCGTAGGAAAGTAAGGCCGGAAGGCACCTCAGGAAGACATCTAGTCCAGAGTGTCTCAACCACGGTCGTGCCCCAAAAGTGCATGGCAAGAATATATAGAAGGGTCCCGAAAAAACTTTAAAAACTTCCAAAAGTTCCAGCCTACAGAGGGCTGCTTGGGGTCCCCCCTGCTTCCCTGAGAGACACGCACATGCACTCCCCCCCGCAACTGTAATGCTGCCCCCTTGGGCTGGGAAGGAAGCGAGGAACTGAATTCGTTCTTTCCAAGGGAGATTGGTGCCTCCTGGGTCTGGGGGGGGGGCGGGGAGAGGTCACCATTTGTGGGTGGGCCCGGGGGCGGGCCAAAAGCCCCAAATCCACTCCTATACTGTGCTGCGACTTAGTGTCCCCCTCCCCCAAACGCGGCCGGCCAAAAAACTGCTCCACATTCGGAGGCCGGGCGGGGGCGCACATGCTCCCTCTACCATTTGCCTGTGGTTTTTTCAATAGAACTCTGACTCCATTATCGGCTATCATGGTAATAGGGGCCCTCCAGCATATGCAGAGTATACAAGGTGTTTGTATGTGAGAGTAAAAGAGCTGGCTGAAAAAGTGTTTGTGTGAGGGGGGAGAAAGGGATTAGAGTTTGAAGATGCTGGAATGAGAAAAAGGAAGGGGACACACATGTGAAGAACAATGGTATAACTAGGGCAGGGCAACAGAGGCAGCTCCCCTGGGTGCTGAAGGGAATGGGGCAGTAGTAGCAACTAGAAGTCACAACTGCTCCTGTGTGCAGCAGCTACCCTGGGCACTTGGCCATATGCTGCTGGTGAGGGAGGAGAAGGAGATGTGGGTGATATGTAAATGTTCTCTTGTGGGCTCAGATCAAACATAGTCCTATGCTTACCTGGTAAGGGAAATACCATAACCACTGACCTAGTCGTACCTGGGGAAGACCGCTTTACTGGCACTAGGATAGTACCTCCCAAGGTAATGTATAATAAACTTCCCACTTAGCTGCTGGAGTGGGAAGGTCTTGGCTTTATATATACTTTACAGAAAGGGGAGACTCCTCCTTGGCTTGCTCCTGTGGCCTTATGGCTGAGGGCAAGCAAAACTCAGGGGCATCCAAACCCCAAGCCTCCAGGCTTGGCCCTACAAGTAGGATGCCTGCCAAAGGATTTGGAAACATCTGGAGCACCAGATGGGGGTGGAAGATGTCTGCCGGTAGTAGGATGATTTATGGTTCTGGACTGACTCACAGATTTGGAATTTGATATAACTAATTTGGCTTGGAAAATGGAAAATTTAAATAAATAAATAATGTGTAAATATTAGCACATGGGATGGAGACTGAAGCAGTGGCAGAATTAAATGAAAGTTAGCTCTCTATCTCAGTTTATCTGGACAAGGTTTTTGGTTGTGTCAGAGAGCATAACCAGAGGATTTTATCTAGGCTAAAAGATATCCTTAGGGGGGAAAATGATTCTAGGTAAGACTGGCTAACACTGAATGTTAGCAGCATTTATGTTCTCAGGCAAGTCCTCCTCCTTCTCATGTCCTTGTTGTGACAAGGCATTTAGCAGAATTTGCAGATTTGTTGGAATCTGACAGGGCTGCACCAGGACCGCTTCTGCTACAGCCTCAAGCTTGCAACTCTGGGCTGTCAGCCATGGGCCTTAGCACCCACACCACCCCTGCCTCCTCAGGCAAGAGAAGTGATCAAAAAGACAAGAGCTAGCTAAAAACTGTAGAAAGGTCTTAATCACAGAGCAGAGGATTAAGGCCATGGGTACATGAATAGGTGAACCACAGCAAGTCAAGCTGTTTCAGTTTTTAAAAGGCTGTGAGCACAGTGTATAAGCAATGTAGGCTTGCCTCAACAGTAGCAAGTCTATCCCTATATGTATCAGAGTAAGAACACATGAGCAAGTTATTTCAAGGTAAAAGGAAAGTGGAGAATTGCAGCTAGTCGGCTGCTCCATAGCAGCTGCCCACATACTCCCTCTTATTTCATGATGCAATAAAGCCTTTCATTGAGGTATAGGGAGCTGTGAGTGAGCTTTCATGTACCTTGTGCAAAAAGCACACAGGGGCACATAAGTCATAACTGTGAAACAGCTGACACTACAAATCCCTGCCCTCATTTCCTTCACAGTATCTTCCTTGTGTGTCCATACCCTCAGGGACAATTTTCTCACACTCCCATGTTTGCCCTCCACTGCACAGTCTGTTTGTTTCTCATGCTTTTATATGCACATCATGTTCATTTATGCACAGTGCAGTGCTCTCTGGGTTTACGCCTGAAACTCAGCCCATGCGTCCAAGCCTACATTTGCCTTTTGGTAAATGTATGGTGTTACCTTGGCTAATCAGTGTATGTATTTACAACTGCCATAGGTCTCAAAATATTTCACACTCCAGTTCTTTGTGTGTGTCACTGGTTTTTACCTATTGTTTTAAGCTACTCAAAAAATACTACCATGAGTACCTATTCAACCTGTTTACTTCTACTGCGTGTAGTAATATTTTAATGGTGAAAGATATCAAACAAATTTTCTAACTTTCACTTTTTCTACGAATGAGAAATAGAGATGGGACTGATTTCTTAGGAATGCAAAACTGTGAGAGAATAATGATCTGAAGCTCTTATTATTTTCTCCAAAAGAGCAATAACCTCATATCCCTCACTGTGCCTTCCCCCTCTCCCCCTTCCTCTTGTTTCCCCCAGGAACAATTTTGATTTTTTTTTCATTTTTTAACAACATATTCAGTGATGAAAACATCACTGGCAGAGTTAAATGTGCCCTTCCAAACTGTCAAGTTCAGCAGTATTCAAACTAATAAAATGTAGGAAATGAAGAATTACGATCTTATGTATAGTAAGACGTACAGAGTTATGGTATGTGACCATGTAGTCTTCTTTGAACGATGCCCCAGCCCTGTGCTGTCACCACCGCCCTGGGAGTGCAGGCCATTATCACACTTCCCCTGGAGACCAGCCCAAAGTGATATGGGCAGGGGCTGCTGGGAAATGAAGTCCACCGTGGGCTCAATCTAGCCCGCAGGCTGGACTCTTTGCCCACCCCTGCTGGAAGGGGTGGTAGGAAGCTGCACTTTCAAGGATACTCTGCAGAGCCTTGACAAGGGGTCTACTTCAGCCCAAATGACAAGGCCCTCTCCCAGCAATTTGACCACTGAAAGGGCGGGTCTACATGTTCATTAATGTGCAGTAGTTACTGCATATTTAGTTTAGTACTTGCTAGTTATTGCACAGTAGTGCCGGTGCACAGGTTTTTTGTGACACTCAGTGCACAGTAGCCTAAAAACAATGCACAGTAGTGTATTAGCATGGTTTTTGACCAGCATGCTACTGTGCAGTGTTATTATGCTACTACACAGTGAGCATCTTGTGTAGATGTGCCCAGAGAGTATGAAAATGTGGCAGCAAGTCAAATGGGGAAGCTGAGGAAGAGAGCTGTGGGTGGGGTAAGGACTACCCAGAATGTACCTCAAAGTAAGAAAATTCTAGTGCTTGTTCACAACACTTCCATCCTGAAATCATTTGTCCCCTCTCCTGCCTGCCTCTCTCAGCAGGCATTCACATGTGTAATCTATTTTCTATCTGAAAACAGTGTGAATGTCCCAGAAACAGGACAAGTTGGCACAGTGCTCTGCCTAAGCTAGTTAGCCTGAGCAGGGCCCTGCACTAATATGGCTGTAGTGTTTCCAGTACCCAAGATAGCTCATGTAGCTCTACACAGCACTGCATTGTGCCATGTATTTGTACCCTCAGGGAGCCTAGGAAAATCTACTTCTAACCAGTATGTTCTCATGGCCCATTCATCTCAAAGTGGAACTCAGCTGAATGAGAGTATATCTACCCCAAAGAGGTGAAAACAGCCTGAAATTATATCTCTGAGAGATGGGAACTTCTCTAGGCATCTCAGTTGGTGTCTTCATTCACCTTCCCCATTGTCCATGCTTGAGAGCCCCTGGTATTCATGAGCCAGGCTTGTTATCCTCTCCTCGCCCACTTTGCTTGGGGCATGCTTCCAGAATGCCCTGTCTCAACTCATCTCACCACACAGGAGTAGGGAAAAAGAGTCAGAGGGACTCAAACTTTGGTATATACACAAGAGGAAGGAAGAGGGACTCAGACCTACCCAGAATACAGAAGCCTAATGGCTGTCAATTCATTTCCCAATGGGGGAGCATGCCTCTTTAGAGGGGCAGGAACCCTCCAGATTTTGACTCACCAGAGGGGGTTGGTGTAGAGGAACTCCATGCCCTTTGGCGGGGAAGGAGCCCTCTTGACCTGAACACACACATGTGGAATGGTAAGATGGGCTCAAACCCTCCTAAAGAGACAAGGTCCCTAGATCTAAGCCAGGGTGGGCAACTATTTTGGCTACCAGGCTACTTAATGACTCTTGGTGAGCTGTCGAGAGCCACATGCATAAAATCTTCCAGAAGATATAATTTTAACATTTTACAGATAAACAAATCATATACTAAAACTCAAACATCTACTATAACATGTTTTAATTTTATTTTTTTAAATATTTTTGTCCTGATTTATGGGTTTTTTTGAGTACTGTATATAGAGGCATAACAGCTCAAAATAAAGTCTTACCCTCATATATTGTGTGTGGAGGGGTGTGTGTGTGGGTGAGAGATCTGGGGCATGGGGAGTAAGGGGGCATGCATGCTAGGTCCTGGGAGTCAGCTGGGAGTAGGGCAAGTGAGAGGGGGCAGGGAGTGCATGCAGCAGAGCTCATCCAGGCAGTGCACTGTAGTCCACCACCACATTTGGCCCACAGCTGTCCTTGTGCTCCATATGGGGCTGAGTCTCACCCACTCCCGCTCGGGGCAGGCTGTACCACACTGTCACCTAAACCCACTGATGGTACCACCCCAGCTCTGGCCCCAGCACCAGCCAATGAGCACAGCTTCCACCCACTTAGCTGCCCACAGGTAGCTGAGTGCTGTCCATGGGTGCTGAGTGGGTGAAAGGTGTCCAGAAGCTGGAGCTGGAGCCCTTCACACTGGGGCAGAAGCGACCTAGCTACTGCTTCCCCCCATTGTGGCTGGGTGTTTAGTGCCTGGCATGCGCCCCCACAGTCACTCTTACTTCCCCATGCTACCTGCTGCCCAGAGCAGCACAGCAGAGGCAGGAAGAGGAGGAGGAAGAGCCACTGGAGGCAGGGGGAACTGATCAGTACCAGGGTGGGTGCAACAGAGGTGGCAGCAACCCTGCCAGAAACCTGTGCACGTTGGCCAGGCCAAGGCTGGAGTGGTGCCATTGATGGGCATGGGGCAGGTGTGGGCTGGATATAATCAGTTGGTGGTCTGGATCTGAACCATGGGCCATATTTTGCCCACCCTTGGTCTAGCCTCACATGAGCCTCTAGAAGGGTGGGGACTCTCAGATCTTGGCTTTGGGAGGAGGCAGGGAATGGAGCTGAGCCATGCCCCTTCCCCCTTTCAGAAAGGCAGGGCTTTTCTGGATCTTGGCAGGTACGGGGAATGTAAGACTATAGGGTTGACAACCAAACCTCATCTCTAAGCCCCCCATTTCCCTTGCCACCCAACCCTCTCTTACTGCTCCTGTTCGCCCATCCATTCAACTCATTGCAGTTTGCACCCCCTTCTTCTGTTCATGTGAATAGAAGCTCAGTCAAAATGTTCTTGGCTATTTCATCTGTGTGCACCTGTGCTCACGCACATACACACACACACATACACATGCTGTAATTCATTTAACTTGTGAGCATTAGGCATGCACATACCTAGACAGACAAACTCTTTTTCAAATACTATTTTCAATTTTGCTTTGCCACAAGAGAGAGCAGTTTTGTTTCACTAGCTGGAGTAAATTGCAACTGAGACTATTTCAGGTGTGATTAAAACCATAATTTGATCTCCCAGTCTGTGCAGAAAAACTTCTGGTAGAATCATAGTCATAGAAAATGAGAGTTGGAAGGGACAACAGGAGATCTTCTAATCCAGCCTCCTGTTCAAAGCAGGACCATCCCCACCTATATCATCCCAGCCAAGGCTTTGTCTAATCGTGTCTTAAAATCCCACCTAGACAAAACATCCAAGAATAGAGATTCTACAGCCTCTCTGGGTAACCTGTTCAAGTGCTTTACTACCCTCCTAGTGGGAAAGTTTTTCCTAATCAACCTTAGGAATCCATCAACCTTAAAAAATAAAAATAAAAGTATTTTCTTCCTTTTGTCCTCTCTCTTTCTTTCCAAAGAGGTTTCAACTTAGAAAACTCTTGACTAAATTGATCCTGATTTTAGATCAATAACTTGATCCTGTGATCCTATGAACTACAGCAAATTTTAAGGCTTTGAGGAAGGGCATGGACAGGTGGAGTAAGGACATTTGGAAACCATTTTAGGTGGTCCAGTATATCTGAACTGCAATAATTCATCATGAGGGGCCTGTGTACATTAAATGGTAACACTAACTTAACTTTCATTACTTTTGTCAACTCTTGTACAGTATACCAATGTAAATTACAGTGTTGAGAACAGGCACATGACTACCGTTCCTGGGGTAGCTGCTGCAGAAAGAACTATTACTGCATCTCATGACAAGCTGTGGGGTAGCTGTTATTTGGATTGACCAAACAGCTACCCAGGGGCTGACATAGATACACAACATCTACATCCTGATTTTTCCAGAGATAACTATCACCAGTTTCTAGTAAATAACATCATTTAAGACAATATGTCATGTGTCCATTTTTTTTTATGCTGGTGTGAGGATTGCTTACATCATTATAAATGTGTCTGTGTCCAGGCCCAGTGGAACCGTGGCAGATATGGCAGGGGTTGAATTACTGTGGTTTAGATTTACTTACTGTAGGATACAAGACAGAAGAAACTATTGCACTATAATTTCCCCATCCCTTTTTCTGATAGTCCTACAGTGGCAAAACAGAGTATAAAACAGCTGATGGACTGAAAAAATTAGCCAATGAAACAAGCTACATGGCAGGTTTCAGAATATATATTGGTACTGCAAACCCCCCCCCTCCCCGGGAGCCTGTGCTTTGGAGGTGCAATTCTACTACTTCAATCCTAGATTAATTTAGGTTTTCCATTCAAGAACATAGTGTGTGAACTAAGCTTTACACTATTTTCCATTTTTCTCTCAGGGAAAGCAGTATGGAGGTCACGCAGTTCCCCTTCTAATGCAGGCTTTTGCATATGGTTTCATGCTTATGATACTCTTTGGCAACAACTTTGTTAGATCAGGTAATTTTGTAATCTTTTGCCATTCATCATATGGCAACATAGCTAGAGGGCTGTGCTTTGGTATTGCCTTCTGGAAGTATGAAAACACGGCTCAGTATGGGTGGTTACTACACCATGCGTGCAGCTCATGGGTAGATTTTGCTGTTGCATTGCTGTAATGACATGCTATACTGGAGGTGCACACTGCTACAGCAACGTAGCTGGTGATCATGTATAGACCTGTGTGATTGCTATGTCCCTGTAGCATGTCATACAGTGAAGTAGCATGTCATTACATTGCTGTAGGGTGATGTGTAGATGCGCTCTCTGTTTTATATTTATCTGCTACTTCAGAGGCTGATTATAAGAAGATATGACCTGTACTTTAAACACTATGCAGATTAGAGGCAGGAGGACTGATTCATTCCGTCTATTACAGCGCCACTTCTGTTCAGGTCAACTAGGAAAGTTAAAACAGACTGTCACATTTAACAAAATTAAATCCAACAAAAAACCCCAGTTCCTTCTGTAGATTAAAAAGATCAACAGAACCAGTGGTCTTCAATGCAAAATATGTTTGACACCAAAAATATTTAGTCTTCAAATCTTAAGGATGTAAGCAGTGTGTTATCATACTGATTAACTGATATGCCCATTTGCTCTATTACCAAAGTCCATTTTGCCAAATGAAATCCATTTGGAACAGTTTGTGAATTTCATCAAGACTAGCTTATCATAATTAGTGTTTTCAGTACGCCTGATCATATGATATCTAAACTGCAATTTATTCAGGCTCAAGACCTTCAGGCATCTTTCAATCATAGTACTGTTTAAAAATATCTTTGTACTGGCCTGCTGTATAGCTTTATCAATTACAAGATTTTACAATTGACTTTCAGGGCTGTAAGTAGTTCTGTTCTTTTATGGTCACCTTATCTAATCTTCTCTTGTAATAGATTCAGAACTATTGTTAAAAATCTAAATCAAACATGTATCTAGTCTGACCCAGTTTTAACAAGGTGATAATGGAAACTGGAACTCTCTGCAGTTATGCTGATCTTTTACATAATGTGCTTCCTTTAACTATATAAATAATTAAAGATACATGGCAGGGCTAAGATTGTGTCAGTGCGTGTCTTTGTGACAGACTGTGGTATACTTTTGTAAAATTTCTTTTATAGAAAGTTAATTCTTTGGAGAGTACAGATAGTAAAGATTGGATCACAGGTAGACAAACGTTGATGCAGTGGGTGGTATTGTCTTGATTACTTTCTGTGCTCCTACCTTACCTCGTGCGAGGTACTTGTCATTGCATTAGTTCATTCTAAGGAGTCCCTAAAGGCCTGAACAGATGTAACATTTGGATTGCTTCAGATGCTTTCGAAGTGTTTCACAGGGCAAGTGGGCAGATGTACACACAGTATGAAGCATTCCAAAAATAGCTGAAGTACAAAGTTCTTGCCTGGAAGAGACAGCAACTTCTTTGAAGCACTTCTGTTATAAGTACCCATTTGTGGAGGGGGCTGCTTGGTCTTCTGGCCTCCCACAATGCTCCTTTCCTTCTGCTTCCTCACTATGGGGTTAGGGTAAACAGGATGGACAGTCAATGCACATTCTCCTGTGTGCTCAGCTCTCATTAGGGCTGGAGAGCTATGTGCCTCTGGCTTTCTGCCTCCAGTCTCTAGGTTCTGGTTGGGAGTACAGGCCTCTGGTTTCCCATTAAAGCTGAGGGGGGGACACCTCTCCACCTTTGTCACCAGAGGTACACAGGAAGGTATGCATTGCCATTTCCTATCCCCACCCCCTTCTCTTAAACTTAAAATAGGGGAGTGGGGAGGGACAGAAAGCAGACAGGAATGGAAGAGCACACAGATTGGATTGACAAACCCTACTGGGGTGAAATCATAAAATATGGGCATAAGTAAACAAGGAGGGAGTACCTGGATGAAACACAGGGAAGCCAAGCACAAGCAAATTCCTTTAATAATTAAAAGGTCACACAGAAGTAGCCAACCAGGCAACAATAAAAAGGATACATGCTTTTATACTAATGCTAGAAAGTCTAAGATTAAAGGTGGGGGAACTTGAATGCTTAGCAGTAAAAAATTATATTGACATAATAGGTATTTCTGAAAGATGGTGGAATGATGGGGGGTGGGTGGAAATCAATGGGATGCTGTAATATCAGAATACAAATTATACATGAATGATAGAGTAGGTTGGACTGGTTGGGAAGCGCTACTGTACATCAAAGACTGCATTGAATCAAATAGGATAGATTTTTTTAGCTGGTAAGAAAAGTACCTTAGATAGATCTATGTGGATAGAAATTCCAGCTTTCAATAGAGAAAAAAAGTACATCTAAGGATATACTATCAACCCACAGACAAGGACAGTAGCAGCAAGCTAGAAATATTAAGGGAGTTAAGAGAGGCTGCAACAGCAGAAAACACAATAATAATGGGTGACTTCAGCTTCCACAAATAGACCGGATCAATCTAAAAATCAGGCTGGGATCCAGAGACCAAATTTCTTGACATTATAAAAGACTGCTTCCTGGAGCAGTTAGTCCTGGAATCTACAAGAGGAAAGGCCATTCTTAACCTAGTCCTAAATAGTGCACAGGATTCAGTGCCATGGGTAAGTGTTACTGATCTGCTCTGCATAGTGACCACAAGGCAATTGGGTTTGACATCCATGTAGGAGGAGAGACAAAAAGAAAATTACCACAGTAGCCTTTAACTTAAAAAATGGAGACTATATAAAAACAAGGAAGCTAATTAGATAGGAGATAAAAGACTTCCCTAAAGTGGTAAAGCAGCATAGAAACTGTTTAAGAACACCACATTGGAGGCACGGAGCAAATACATACCTCAAAAAAATAAAAGAAAAAAAGGAAAGTGGACCAAAAGAAAGCCAGCATGGTTTAATGTTAGAGTTGCAGAGGCAATAAGTAGATCTGCCAGGGAGCCAGTTGGGCCTTTAGATGATCATGGTGTAAAAGGGACACTAAAGTTAAGTACAGACATTTGGGACCATTAGGGGAAGGTTAAATCAGTTCAAAAGGGCTGCCTAATATCAGGTAAGTCAGTATGGGGTGCTAACAGGGGGACTGGGGGGTCCAGCAGGCTGGAGGGGATTGGGGGTTTTCTGAGAGATGGGGGAGGTGTGAAACATGAGGGGATGGGGACTGATCTCAAAACGTGGTGGGGGCAGGCATGACCTGAAGGACTCGTGCAGCTGGGCGCTGGAAGTCTCTGGTGGTATATGGGGGGCTGTGGGGTCCACGGGGGAGCTTAGGGGGATCAGGGGCTACTTTTAGCCCCCCCAACCCTCCCCCAGTGAATCTGCACCCCCATTCCTTCTGCCTCTTCCCCCACTTGGACTTACTTGCTTGGCTCCAGCAGTGGTGAATGCTGATAAAAGCAGCTGCACCTTGGCCAGCTTGTGGAATGGGGATGGAGGGTGCTGGCTGGTCAGAGGATGTTGGCCTGGATGTTGGGGGGGAGGAGCAAGGGGCCTGGGGTGTAAAAAATAGCCCAGTGCAGGGGGTTGTCAAAAGAGCAGCCCCAGGACTCGAGGCAGTGGCTGGGTTTTCCCAGCCCCAGAACTGTGCAGGGAAAGTGTACCTAAATCGAATGAATTTGATACTACATAGATCTAGGTTTATCTTAAACCAAGTTCTGCAATTTGTAAACCAGTTTGTGTGCATGGAACTTCTGTACAGTTGCAGGTTTAGACTAATTCCAGGTCACTGACATCAGGCAGGTCTGTAAGTATAAGGTTGGCACCTAGATGAGCTAAGTTTAAACAAGCAGCCATTTTGAGCTTGATTTAACCTCTCCCAATAATAATTAAAAAAAGAAATTGTTTAGCACATGAATGAACATGACTTGCTGGGGAGCAGGGATTTATTACCCGTCGGAGTTCACTTTCCACAAAACAGTCAGTCCATCTCTGACCTCACTGCCCTTGTCCTCAGAAGAAACCTACACAACATGGGCCTGCATAAGATGGGCCTGGGTGTTAGGTTTAGAATGGGTTTTTAACCCTAATGCATTTAGGGATTGACACAACACCTTGTCCAAATAATGGCGGAAAGGCTTTATTCACTACATCACAAACATGCTTTATACAAAATGACAGAAAATCTCCTCAATATTCAAATAAACAAACTATTATCTAAGTCCAGTATATTTTAGCTTTAACAGGGTATCTCACCAATACAGGCAGGAAGTAATCTCAGTCTTTACAGCCTTCACCAGTTGTGGATGTGTCCCTAAGGGTAATTAGCTGGGTGTGGGTTATGAATGATGTTGCAGTTCAGTGATTTCTCTCTGTCTCAGAAGGCACTTTGCCAGCAGCTCCATTTCTTTCTTATACTCTTCTATTCTATGCTTTCAAAGCATTCTTTCCTGATGGATCAATGGTTTGAGTCCAAACAAAGCAGGTAGGGAGGGGTCATCATATTTTGGTTAAGTCACAATTGTTAGCCACTTGCATCCTGTTTGGTTCATCCAGTTGTGAAATTTGCTTTTGCAAGCTCTTGGTTGTCCTGGAGGTTACAATTTAATCAACTGAGATGGGGCTTGATTGACTGAACTGGACACCTTGGTACATTACAAGGCACTGTTTAGGGAGTTGTTTTAACAGTGAGGCAGAACACAAAATATCCTTGACTGGAGATGGAACAAACCTCAACAGACATTCTGTGTCTGCTTCAAGAAATCTGAATTAATCAGGGAAGGACATATGAATAAGGAAGAGACAATCACCAAGGAGGGGCACTTACCATAGTTAAACATTGGGTGTATCCGAAACCAGCACAGGAGATGGGATCAACTGTGATTGCTTCAGTTTGCATGGATCCAGTCATGATAATGCAATCTTGTGCAAGATGCACTGTTACTGTAATTTGGTTATTTAAATTTCATATGTAGGTCCAGCCTAGCTTCACAGCCTGCACTGGGTAACTTGACAGGATAGCAAAAAACATGGATGTAAAGTATATAATGGGTTTATGGTTCATCTATAACTTGCCCATTCCCCCTAACTTCTCTTTGTTCTACATGTGATAACAACCATCTCCCTTTCTGAGTGGTCTCTGGCTGGTTTTGAGTACATTTAACTAGATCAGCTGTTCTTTACTTGTTCTGTAACTGCTTCTCATAACTTCTTTTTGCTCCACAGCTTTATTGCCCATGTCCATTTATCAGCAATTGCTTTTATGAATAAAGAAGGGCTAAAAAAATACTTGTTCTGTAATCTGTGGCATTTTGGTCAAGTGATGATGCAGTCTGTAATTGATGAGGAAGCACAGCCTGCCTCTGGGTTAGCAAGAACAGGAGCCAGATAGCCTGCTCCCCAAGGCTGGGGGGGGGGCTATCTGCAAACCAGGACAAGCCTGTCCCAAGTTGGTTCTCTTCCTCCAGGAAGAGCCAGAGGTCACTAATGATGTGTCAAAGGTGTTCAAGATGTGGGTTATAGGTGACAATCAGAGGGATTTTGCTATTCTTGTCTCAGGGCTGGCAGATTGGAGTGAGGTCTAAGCCTGGCCCCATTAAACTGAGTGGCCAGAGTTCTGGGCCTGTACTGCAGGAATCCCTTCCGCAAATCTCTAGGGTGTGCATCCCAGTCAACAGAACCAGAGCAGACTTGACTGAAGTGCAGAGCCTGGCTGCTGATAATAATGGATCCAGCAGTGCACCGAGGGGTGGCATGAAGGTAACTGTGGTGGTCAGTATGCCCCCAACACAATGTGGTGGTGATGCAGCCGGTGTAAACCCTCACTGCAGTGTCCAGGAAATGAATTTGCTGGGTGGAACACCCTAGAGCCGGTCTGATGGAGAGGTGCAAGCTGCCAAAGTCCTGGTGAAATCTCTCTACAGACCCCTCACTTCCCTTCCATGCTCCCTTCATGGTAAATAAAGAAATCGTTGACACACCTATCACAGTTCTCACCTTTGCTTAATGACGCCTGGAAAGTTAATTATAACAACATCAGAATTATTAAAGCTTTTTATGAATCATCAGGGCCAAGGACTAAAGTCAGTAAACATCTTAGCTTTTATATACAAACCACTTGTGACTCATGTACTATTAATGAGTGTGAGCCATGGAAGATTGGGTCCAAGAAATCGATTATGATCCCTTCTGAGAAAGCTGAGAATTACCTGGGACTGAGAACAGATCTGTGGATTGGAACATCCAGGACTGTGTTTGCTGAGAAATTGGATGGGTGGATAGAGAGAACTGGCAGAGCACCTTTGAAAACTTTTTTAAAACTTGAGATTTTGGATGTGTGTATTTTACCTAGGATTATTAACTATGTAGACCATCAAGGACATGTAAGGAGTACTACTTTATCTACCATGGATGCTAAGACCGGGAAAAGGCAAAGAATAGATGTGCTTACCACCATGTCTATGTGAAGAACTTGGCAAGCCACAGGTTGTAATGTAAATAATATGCCCCATGTCACTAATCTGGGGTTTGTGCCATTAATATCTGCCATAGGCAAAGATAGTACCAACTTTCAAAATAAATGGGAAGTACCTACACCTAAAGTTAAATCTAGAAACACATGTAATTGGAGATTAATACAATTTGAGTGCTGGACAAGCTTGAATAGTCAAGGCTGTTGTACTACGCATTTTTAAAAAGATACTATAAGTAATGATTGGATAAGACACCATAAGAGCATTCAAGAAAGACACATTTTTCTAACTCAGGAATGTTCAGGTCATGGATATGATAGGGCTCTGAAGAACTGTAGGTACTGTTCAGCCAACAAAGGACACATCTACATGATGGGCATTTTTACATTTGTGAGCATTGCAGCACTGGGCGCTTTGAAAAGCACCTAGCCCTGCAATGTTTGCAGTTGTAAAGTGGTGAAATGTGTGTCAGTGCTGAGAAAATGGTGGTGGCACACTTTTGAACAAAAACACTTCAGAGATGCTTTAATTCAAAAGTGCACTGCTGCCATTTTCTGTATTCCAATGCGCATTTCACTGCTTATACAACTGTGCATGGCGCAACACAGTGGACATCAGCTCGCATACAGAGCAGACTCATAGAAACATAGAAGTCGGGTCGGAGGGACCTTGTAGATCTTCAAGTCTGACCCCCTGCCTGGGCAGGAGAAAAACTGGGCTCAAAAGACTCCAGCCAGGTAGGCATCAAGCCTCTTCTTAAAGTCCCCCAGGATAGGAGCCAGCACCACTTCCCTTGGAAATTGACTCAATCAAGTCTGCTCCGAAGCGGCAGGTCTCTGGCATGTCATCAAATGAAAAAGTATGTGTATAAATGCCCTACATGTTTCGTTAATGCACTTTAGGTCCTGCACATTAAATCTAGTATCTCTAAGGGCATAGCTACATGCGTGCTTTAATGCTCATTAGCCTATTTTAATGTGCATTAAAGCGTCACAAAAATGTGGACATTTATATACTTACCTTTGTCTGCTCCAATGTGCTGGAAATCCAGTGCATCAGAGCAGACTTGATTAATCGAGTCTGTGGAGCACTCAAGCTGGTACACCCAGTGCTGCATCACATGCATCTGTATAAACGGCAAAATGAGCATCAGTGTGCAGAGAATGGTGGCGGTACCCTTTTGAACTGCAACACCTTCAATGTGTTTTACTTCAGAAGCATGCCACCATTTTCTCAGCACTGAATAGCATTTCACCATTTATACGAATGCATGCATCACAGTGTTGGGCACTTTTAAAGCACTCAGCGCTGCAGCACATTCATGTATACAAATGCCGGATGTTCTTTAGCTAATGTGCATTAAAATAGGCTAATATGTCTTTTTCCAGTACTTCACAATGGAAGTACTACATTTAATGTGCATTACCTAAAGTACATTAACGAATGTACCCTCCACTGCGAGGTACTGGACAAATGCACATCAGCTTATTTTAATGTACATTAGCTAAAGAGCATGGTTTTTCTGTGACACTTTAATGTCCATTAAAATAGGCTAATGCTCATTAATGCACACATGTAGACATGCCCAAAAAGACCTGTTTGCATATTCTTGGCTTATGTCCTGCAGTTCAGGATGCATGAATAAATAGATATTATAAATTGTGTGGTCTTCTGTTTGATAAGGTTAAAAATATAGAATTGACTGTATACTAAAAGCCCCATCTAAGGGATGAGAATAATGAACTAAAGAAGCCAGACATCATTTTTGTTAGAGAGTGGATCTTACAGGGAGGTTTGAAAACAATCCCAGAATACTGGCTGATGCAGCTGTGGAAAAAGTAAAGAAATATAAAGAATTGCCATTTTAAATCTATCAACCAACTGGTGCTACTAACATTTCCTAATTTGTCTTCCCCCGCTTGGAGCACAGGGGAAGTGGTTTGAAGACAACTATAGATTGTTTGATACATTAAATATTTCTGCATCAAGACAAGGACAGCCCACTAAATTGTGCCCTACAGGAGCTTTGTTTATATTCTATTGACATCCTTAATGTTGTTACAAGTTGGGGCGAAACTACTACTCCCAGTTTAGCTCATTTTATACATATAATATAGAACCCTATCAAAAGTAACATCTTGCCTATATGGATATGTTTCTTCATGTGATGACATCATCACCTATTATGACTGCCTATGGTTGGACAGACCACCTGGGTTTACAGTCAACCCATAAAAGGTCCCTTAAACTGATTTAAAAATGCCTGGCTCAGCAGCTACTAGAGAATAGACCATTTAACAATATAATCAACTAATCTACATACAAGATACTATCATTGGCAGCAGCACCATCAGTTCCTTAATATAAGGATGACAGTCTTTCAGTAAATAGGAAATCATTGGTCTGTCCATAGATGACTGAGGAGGCTAGTCCAAGATCTGCATGTTCAACTGCAGATGGGGCAAATAGTTCCAGGAGGCCATTGTCTTCAGGCCCTGTCACCTAAAGATCCCATGCTGTCTCTGCAGCTCAGGAAAAATATCAAAGATGTCCCAGTGTGAGAGAATGCCCTGAAAAACAGATACTGCTAGACCAGGAAGGACAGAAAGCTGCAGTACTGAGAGTCTTGGGCACAGGCAATGTGGCCTTCCGACTGATATGAACTCTGCCTAAAATTTGGCTTTGGCATTCTGACTTAAGCACACTCTGCCTGCTGTATTGAAGTTAACCAGTGAATACTGTCTTGTTTAGTACAGGCAGCCTGCTTTGCTGCATGTGACTTTGGAATCCATTCCTTCCCCTTACTGAGGTAAAGACATTACCAGGAGCTGAACCAGATCTAGCTTACTGTGGGTCTGTGGAGATACCTCCAGAGAATTCAAAGACCTGAAGGTCTGGTTTCATTTTTCTGAGTGTAGCTTTGAGGAGTACTCAAAGAGACTATGAAGGCTGAACGTACCAAGCAAGAGCCCCTCTGTTGGATCAGTGGCAGTGTTGACCTAGTCATTGCTTGCCTAACTTCTGAATTGCCCTCCTTGGGCAAAAGTTCAAAAAGGCCCAGTTAGGCAATAGGCACCAAGAATTCCCATAGAGTTAATGGAGAGGCTTCAGAGAGAGCTGAGAGTGATTTAGGTTTAGGCAACTAAGTCAGGGGTGGGCAATTATTTGGACCGGAGGGCCACTTAAGGAATTTTGTTGAGCTGTTGCAGCATCCCCCCCCCACCCGCTCCCTCTGCACCTAAGTGCCTCTGTTCCACTCTGGGCTGGGTGGCTGGGATGGAGTGGAGGGCGGGCAGGGAGTAGCACCCAGGAGCAGCACAGGTGGGCAGGGCCAGGGTCACAGCCACAATCTGCTGCTTGCTTGTCCCTGCAATGGGTGCCTGTTCCATGGGCAGGGGTGTGCAGGAGCAGATCACAGCTCTGCCTCAGGTCCCAGCCCTACACTGTCATTGCCCAGTGATCCCAAGGTTTCCATGGAGACCACCCAGGACCTACATGGTCTGGGCACATGGCTGAGTAGATGGGATGGGGCCATGAGCAGATGGGGAGTGGTGTCTAGGAGTAGGATGGGCGGGCAAGCAAGGCCAGAGTTTGGGATCTTGGGGCAGTTACAGGGCAGGGCTGGGGCTCCTGCCTGCAGAACCAGTGCCTGTCATAGGGCCATGTTGTGGATAGCAGATTGTGGCTGTGCCCTGGGCTGTCCCATGATTCCACTCCATGATCATGGTCACCACCCGTGACCCCAACCTATCCACTTGGCTGTATGGCTTGGGTCCAGAGGCTGTGGCACCCAAAGGGAGCTGCTGCCACCAGGGCTGCTAGGAACCAAATCCAGCCGCTGCACCGCCCCAGCCCTGCTATGTGCCATAGAGTGCGCTGCCCCTGTACCTGGGCCAGAAGGACCCACTGCATGCCAGACAAAATCCCTTGGCGGACCGGATCTGGCCCATGGGCTGTATTTTTCCCACCTGTGGCCTAAGTGTTCCTTACAGAGAATTGAAATACACTTGGAGCTATTTTAAAGGGGAGGAAGTACTGCTGCTCAGGAGTGTGTAGCAGAAGTTACTTTGTAACAGTTATGTGTGCACAAGCCAGAAACAATACAGGTGTAACCCTGCTTATGTTCTGCAAGTTCAGCTGTGGTACAGTTCCACAATGATCATTTTGCATAGTCTTTCTCTGCATGCCCTCATTAGCCTGCATGCTCAGAGATCTGGGGGCAACTCGCCAGGAGGAACCAAGGCAGTGTAGTGGTGCGGACACACCCACTTTGATTTCTGCTCCACCTAAACTTGAAAACCACCTGCCTCTGGAGGCCAGCAGCATTTTTCTTCAGGCAGTGCTGAAGGAGTCAATTGACTTCATAGCTCATTATAATGTACCTGATTCCTGCTAATCTTGGGACCTAATGACCCTGTTTCCTTTTTAACCGTTTCAATGTTCCATTAATCAAGTTATGCTTTCTTCTACGGTGCTGGTGTCTATTAGCCATTCCTGGTAATCTCTGTCTTCTGCTTCAGAGCCCCACAGTCTGTTTTTAGTTCTAGCTAAAAATCTTAATTCAGGTGTTGGTAACTTTAACTTAGGGGAACATTAACTCAGATATGTAAATTACCGTGAAGTGTTGGTTGCACTGTAAAGATGCTCAAGCGGGCTAGATTTTGTTTTACAAATCTGAATAAAAGATGTACATTTAACTATAATGACTCCAGACCTAATAAAACAATATCTTTTGACTACTGTTGCCCAGTTTGTTTTATTTTTTAAATGTAATAGTTTTACAATCTAGCAAATTAGTGTGCATTCCAATACAGTTACATTCATTTTTGCTTTGATCTTAAATGGAATAATATAGCTATAGGGTCTAGCATATAATTAAAGCTTCCTGTTTCTTTTTACCTGGAGAAACATGTGCATGGTATTATGTGATGTTGCACCACACCATCTGCACCCCTCTTTTCAAAATCATAGATCTACCTGTGGCTACTCACTCCTGTTTTCACTATTTGTGGACCTGGGTTTTAGAAATCATAGAAACGTTCGGGTTGGAAGGGACCTCAGGAAGTCATCTAGTCCAACCTCCTGCTCAGATCAGGACCATTCCCAACTAGATCATCCCAATGAAGGCTTTGTTTAGTAAAGTCTTAAAAACCTCCAAGGATGGAGACTCCACAATCTCTCTGGGTAACCTATTCCAGTGTTTTACTACCCTCCTAGTGAGAAACTCTTCCTAATATCTAACCTAAACTTCACTTGCTGCAGCTTGAGACCATTGCTCCTTGTTCTGTCATTTGTCACCACTGAGAACAGTCTGGCTCCATCCTCTTTTGAAACATCCTTCAAGTAGTTGAAGGCTGCTGTTAAATCCCCTCTCAGTCTTCTCTTCTTTGGACTAAATAAGCTCAGTTCCCTCAACGTCTCCTCATAAGTCGTGTGCCCCATCCTCCTCACCATTTTTGTTGCCCTTCACTGGATTCCAATTTGTTCACATCCTGTCTGTAGTGGGGGGCCCAGAACTGAACACGGTATTTCAGATGTGGCCTCATCAGTGCTGAATAGAGGGGAAAAATCATTTCTCTTGACCTGCTGGCAACATACCTACCAATGCAGCTCAGTATGCCATTAGCCTTCTTGGCAGCAAGGGCACACTGCTGGCGCATATTCAGCTTATTGTCCACTGTAACCCCCAGGTCCTTTACTGCAGAGCTGCTGCCCAGCCCGTCAGCCCCCAGCCTGTGCTGGTACATGGGATTGTTCTGTCCTAAGGGCAGGACTTTGCACTAGTCCTTGTTGAACCTTGTGACATTTATTTTGGCCCAATCCTCCAATTTATAGGACACTCTGAATCCTAGCCCTACCCTCCAGTGTATCTACTACTCCTCTCAGCTTGGTGTCATCTGCAAACTTGCTGAGGGTGCACTCTATGCCATCTTCCAGATTACTGATGAAGATATTGAACAAAATTGGACCCAGGACTCATGCCTAGGGCACGCCACTTGAAACCGGCTGCCAACTAGATGTTGAGCCATTGATTACTACCCTCTGAGTACAATGCTCCAGTCAGTTTTCTATCCAAGCCAGTTTTCTATTTTACTGTGTGGGATTACCTTGTGCAATTGTTAAGGGCATGTGGATCAGATTTTTGTGTGCACTGGCCCTCCATTCCAATTTTATGAAGTTTGAAGGCACATACATTTTGTTAATGCAAAGTTGTGCAAAGGTTGCTAAAAGGTCACTGTGACCTGTGAAAAGATCTGCAGTGGGTTAGCTCTCAATTTTAGCACAGGGATGATCTGTGGGTAAAAAGCAGAAAAAATTCAGACAGGAATTACTCCTTGGTTTGTGTATCATTAACTGTAGGAGAGTCAGGTAGATGTCTGATACTTTCAACATTTAAAAAAAGTGTAATCCCTGAGACTGCTGTTGCATTAATCAGGGTCTGGAAAAGTTGTGGTGATGGAGGCAACCTGAAGGAGAGGAGTAGCAGTGACTGTTGGCAGTGGCGAAGGAGAACCAGTGACTGGCAAGATAGCAGAGATCCCCAGTGGCCAGAGCAATGATACCTATTAGTTCTCCCCTGCAACTAAGCAGCAACAACTCCAGTGTGGGCCTCCCTACCCAGTAGCTGCTGCTCTTGCTGGTGTAGGTGGGCAAGTTGCTGGAACAGAGCTTCAACCCCTGGAAGAAAGGAGCAAGCAGGGTCCTTTAGGGCGGGCCTCTCTACCCAGCACCTGCCACTGATGGCTAGCATAGGGACGGGGTAGAGTCTCTGGACTGCAGCACTGAGTGGGCTAGGTGGTAGCTCCTCTGAGTTGGTTTGCCAGTGACTGACTCTGTGACCTGTTTTGGGTTTCAGTTAATGTTCAATAGTTAAAGTTTTCTTTAAGGTTGTGTGTTTTTCCCCCTTTCTTCAGTAATCAACCCTGTTTTAGTTTAACATTGCTTGTGAGTGAGGAATGCTCAGTTAAAATACATTCCCCCAGGTTTCTGGGTAGGGACTTAAGCCAGACTTAGGAAGTTGATGTTAAGCCCCTAAATTTGAACCGAACCCTTGTTACTGCTATCCAGTGCCTGGCAGAAGAAGGCTTAACTGCTCCAACTTTAACCCTAAGTGAAGCAGTGTAAAATAAAGGTGTAGCATTTGCATCATTCTCTGCTTGCGCATACATTGGTGTTGGAACATAACATCTGTTGCACAGTTTGGAGCAACAGTCCTCCCTCTCCTTTTGAAATGGCTCCAAGTGTACGTTTGTTCATACTGTTGGCTGAGCACCTCCAAAGAGCAATTCAGAAAGCCTAGAGCTGTTTAGCAGCCTCCAATAAGAAATGCTTAATCATGAGGGTGTGTTCGAGCTCTCAGTTTTCTCAGGTACTTAGGTCCGTGACTCACTCATCTCTGTTCACTTGGACTCTCAACATGTAGACCTATTTTTTGCAGATAGCCACATAGTAGGTGTCTGAAAATAGATGGGATGATTTTTTTCCATCTTTCCTGTTGTCCCAGTAGCCTACTGGCTAGAACACATGCCCAGAAAATGGAAGATCTGGGCTCTAGACCTATTTCATATCTACATCTTCTACCTTTTGAGGCTATAGATTAGGCTGAATTTGTTAACTAACTCTTCTGTCTTCTTGAAAATGGGCCACTGGGCAGATACAAATACAAGAATAATGGGATCAGAAGGAGAACAAGCAAAAAAGTAGCCTTCCTCTATAGCCTGGTGGTTCAGGCACTCTTAGAAGAGGAGAGTGCTGAATTCTAGCTTCTGCTCCCAGCACTGTTTATGCATTTTACATTACATGATTTGAAACCACAAATTACCCTGGCAGCAGAGATCCAATCGTTTGTCCATAGACCCAGATTCCTTGCCTGCTGACTCTAAACTTCCACATATTTATAGACAGTCTCCTTGGAGGTCTTATAGATTCGTAGATTGTAAGGCTGGAAGGGACCTTGGAAGATCATCGGGTCCAGCCCCCTGCACCGAGCAGGGAAGATAACTGGGAGTCAGGTGACCCAGCAAGGTGACTGTCTAGTCTCCTCTTGAAGATTTCCAGGGTAGGCGATTGCACCACCTCTGGAGGGAGCTTATTCACAGTCTGGACACCCCTGACTGTGAAGTTTTTCCTAATGTTGAGCCTGAATCGATCTTCCAGGAGTTTGTGGCCATTACTCCTGGTTTTCCCCCCAGGTGCCCTGGTAAACCGTTTCTCACCGAGCCCTTGATATTTTCCCCTAGTGTAGCAGTAAACTGCTACCAAGTCCCCTCTCAGCCTTCTTTTCCTCAGGCTGAAGAGTCCCAGGTCCCTCAGCCTTTCCTCATATGGCTTGTCGTGTAAGACTGATCATATGGGTGGCTCTTCTTTGGACTCTCTCAAGCTTGTCCA
>NW_017728943.1:102415823-102440063 GCF_001723895.1 Crocodylus porosus
GGTCTCACCAGTGCTGAGTAGAGTGGAAGAATCACCTCCTTGGTTTTGCTGGAGATACATTGATTGATGCACGCCAGAGTATTATTTGCCCTCCTGGCTACAGCATCACACTCTCCGCTCATATTCATACTGTGGTCTCATATTACCTGCAGGTCCCTTTCATTTGTGGTGCTAGTCAGTATGGTGCCAGCAAGCCTGTAGGTGTGTTGAAGGTTGCTCATTATATATGTACTGGGAATTTTGCTCATCCCCCTGTTAAAGAAGTGTGGAGTACTGAAACTTAGGAAACACAACCTTCCTTATAGCTATTAACACAGTTAAACAGATTGCTAGCTGCAATACAAAACAAAATTTTAAACTACTTGAGTAAAAATCACTTTCCTTTACAGTTAATTAGGTTTTTACTTGTTGGTATCAGATACCACAATTCTGCTAATTCTCCAGCCGGCTGTAGTATCTTCAAGCAAAGATTTAATTTAATATTCATTTTAAAAAGCCCTGATTTTTTAAAATCTACTTAAGCCATCATACAGTATAAACAAAATAAATGTGAAAAAGGGAAGGCACAAATAAATAATCAGTGAGAAAAAAGAAGAAATGTGTAAGTGGAGGTGTTGAGGGATGGATTCAGCAGAAAGTGTCTTAGGCCTCTGTCAAGCAAGGAGGTGGGAATAGAGGACATATTGGAGTGAGAATGTACATTAAATTTAGAGGAGAAAGTAGGGAGCATGTAGAGGCCTTAAGTGTGTATGAGGAGAAAAGGCAGCAGATGTTGCACATTGCAGCCAGAGACACTTGTGTGTTGTCTTCCCTTTGGTTCGTATACGTCAACTACACAAACCCATTCTTTTCTCATACAAAAAACTAGAGCACTTGGTTCCAAAACGATACCTTTTATTAGACCAACTGGGAAATCACAAGAAAAATGTCCTTTTCTGCAAGCTTTTGAGATCAAAGTCCGTTTGTCAGGCTCTGGGAAAAGTATAGATGGTACAAGATGGTCAAAAATCCCCATAGGCAGGAAATTTTTGCACAGCGGGAGCTGAAGATGGAAGGCTGTCCCTCTGGGCAATGAGAATGTCTTTGTGACCTGTGCTGAGTAGCTCTTTGATGTGTAGATCAGATAGGATTCCTCCCCTGGAGGTGTCAGATGGCAGGCAGGGAGGTAAACAAATCTTTCTTGCTGGTCTGCAATTAAGTTTAAAATCCAAAATTTTCTTTTCTCACTTACTTGGAATATGGCCTCTTGGTGGCAGTGATGCTGCTATGATGGAGGCTTCAGCACAGACATTGCAATATCCTTCTCCATTTTGGGAATCCTAATTTACACTGAGATTAGGCAGTAGGTTGATTTCCAGTGCCTATAAGTCTGATGCATGGCAAATAACTAAGAATGTTTCTGCATGGATTTTCAGTCTGCTTCTCATTTACACTGTGCTGCCGAGAGAAGAGAATCTGACCTTTTGCTTTGATACTAGATCTCCTGGTTTAAGGTTACAGTATGGGTCATGGCTAGGACTGATAGAGATTTGATCTAGTTATTTTGATAAAACTGAACTGAGAGCACTAGGTAAATGTTTATGATGAATTGCTTATTTTCTTTCTGGTGCTAAAATCTGTCTTGCCCACATCCCTTTTGAACTATGAACTTGGTGCAAATTGCCTTAGATTAGTGGTGCTCAACCTGCAGCTTGTGGCCCAGATCCAGCCCAAGGAGCTGTGTCATCTGACCCATGGAATTCCCCACGGATCTGGAAATTTGGAAGAGGCAGAGTGGTGGCAGTGTTGATTACCATTCTCTTGCTGCCAGTTTTTGGGCCTGTTGATAGCCCTACGGACTGGATAACATGACATAGCCCTGTCCTGGAATGTGGGGTTGCTTCACAGCTGCCCACAGGTGCATGGGGCTGGGCTGGTGCGTGGCCACCTCCGTGTGCACAGGGCTAAGCTGGCATGCAAGATCACACCCATGAACAGACCCACAAACAGATCTCCTGACTCCATGTGGAATCTGGACTGCAGACTGTTTATGTGCCACTCATTTGGACCAGAGGGTTGCACACCATTGCCTTAGGTAAGGGCTGTTCAGCTTTCGAGTAGCTGTGGCAGGAACAAATGGGGAAAGGGAATGGTGGCCAGGCAGGAGCCCCCCTTTGGGGGGCCACATGGAGTTCATGGCCCACCAGTTGGAGACCACTGCCTTAGAAACGGGGTTTTCAACCTTTCTGGAGCAGTGTACCCTTGGCGGCTGGACATGGAGCAGTGTACTGCCAGCAGCCAGATGCAGGGGGGAGGGGTGGTGTGTGGCTGAACGTGGAGTAGCGACAACCATCACATGCAAACTTCCCCTGCTCCTTGCATCTGGCCGGGCAGGCGGTGCTTGTACGGCAGCATGGGATGGTTCGTGGCAGCGCTCCATCCCTGCCCACCCATGCGTACCCCCTAAAGCCTTCTCAAGAACCCCTGGGAGTATGCATACCCCTGGTTGACAACCCCTGCCTTAGAAGGAAGTGTTAACTTTCCCACAGCACATCTCCCTGTGCAGGGTAATATCAGCTTGAAACTCCATTTCCTCTGTTCTCTCAGCTTATTAAATTAAATGTAAGAATATCCCTCTTCTCTTCCCATCTTCCTTCTCCTGCAGATTCACCCTTATTTAATTAGTTCCAGGAAAGACACCATCACACAGACCAGACCACATTTGTAATTGGCACAACACCCACTGGAGTCCACAGAGATGAACCAGTTCCAACTGCATCAGGCCTTTACACAAACTGCTTAAAGTAAATTCAGCTCAGTGAAGAGAAAAACCGTGTAGTGCAGAAGCAACTGATTTTAATAGTATAGAAGGATTGATGGGTCTGGGAGAACTTGACAAAATTGTGTGAGATGCTTAAGTATAAAGTATTAAGTATAAAGTAGCATCATACACACACAGCTCTTTAGTGGCAGTCTCCACTTAGTCTCCTTTTGCTTCCTCAGAAGTGCAGAAAAGAGCACTTCAAAGTGCTGTTGTATTTCCCCCCCTTGTGAGTTTAATACATCGCTGATAAAGCCTTGGGTGAAAAGTGTTTGCCTCCTCCAGATGACAGCTGGAGGGGGTAGTTAGGACAGCTGCATTACAGTTCAGTTGTGTGCATGTTAGTCTCACTACAACAAGCTTCTTACTCTGAGCAGTGCCAGCTTGACTTACAGTAACAGCTTTCCAGAATCTGATTACTGAAAGCAGATAGCCCGAGAGATCAGAGTTCCAGGCTTTAAAGGTATTTGTCTTATTATCCTAGGGACACTGAACAGACCTTTCACTTCAGAAAGAGCTGTGCTGGGGTTAGGTCTTGACAGTGCTCACTGAGCTGTGCAGAGGTCACTTGAGGTGAAAATTATGAAAGCTCTAAATCTGCCGATAAAATTATATGGCAGGTATTAAGTACAAATGAAATGTGGAGTGGCACACATAAGAAGTGAAGATGACTGGTGTTCACACCATGGAACTTGAAGCTTTTACATAGGGGTAGGCAAGTATTTCTTTCCAGCATAATTCTTTACGCAAAACTTGTCAAGTGTATATTCTTAAGCAAGTGAAGCTATTTCTATGTACATTAATCTAAATAGTTAAACACAAATAATGTTTCTCTCATCCTTCCTCTGCCTCCTCACCCTCCCCCCCAGCCAAATCAATACGAGTATATGTATAACATTTTTATTTTATAAAAAGCAAGTCAACAAACCAATTTAAAACGTATTTATGAGTGTTAGATCATACAGCTACACAATATTTTTTTCAGACGTGTGTGAGGTTAGTTACATGACAAAGACCTCTTTTTCGCCCACAAATGGCTATCATAGTTCCTTTATGAGGGCATAATTTTGCCCCCAGAGTTTCTGAGTATGCAAAGGCTAATGCTAAATCTTTTAAATATCTCATTGCACTTTCTAGATGGGTAGGCAAAAGTATAAGTAGAAACATTGAAATTAATTATTCATTAATTATTTGCTGATGCAAATCTGGAGTCATAATTATTGCAGGCTGCTTTTAAAAACTGAGGCTTATACACTTGCTTCAACAGGGCCAAATCTTATGCACTTAGTGGGTTGCAGGCAATGAAGGACCACCTGGCTTTGAAACCACTCTGTAGCTGTTACTCAGCCTGTCATGGGAGGGAATGATAGGTCAAAATGAATAGTCAATTTACCTGTGCACTGTGATGCTCCTGGCAGGGAATGTGGTTATGGTAATGGTTGCACAACCTGTGTGGTCAAGGATACAGGATCCTGGGGCCCAGGCAGGGCATTAAATTTGTTATGTAACCCCAGACCACAGCTCTGCAGAAGCCCTCACACAAAAGAAAAAAACCCTTAATTTGAATATAGAGCCATACAGCCAGGGCCTCTACTGAACAAGAAGGAGCTATTTGTGACAGACAGGGGGGACAGGGCTGAGCTATTCAATGAGTTTTTTGCCCCAGTGTTCCTGAACAGGGCTCAAGATAAGCTTCCTAGTGGGTTCTTAGATGGGTATCAGAGGGACACCAGCCTACCAACTGTCAACACTGACTTGGTGCAGAGTCACTTGGAAGGACTGGATATGTTCAAGTCAGCAGGCCCGGATGAGCTGCACCCAAGAGTACTGAAGGAATTGGTGGTGTCATAGAAAAACCACTGGCAAGGCTGTTTGAGCACTCATGGTGCTTGGGTCAGGTCCTGGAGGACTGGAAAAGGGCCCATGTGGTCCCTATTTTTAAGAAGGGGAGGAAGGAGGATCCGAGTAATTATAGGCCAGTCAGTCTCACCTCCATCTTTGGAAAGGTCTTTGAAACGATTATGAAGGATAATATTTGTGGGAATCCAGTGTGAAAAATAATGCAGCTGGGAAACCAGCATGGATCTATAGCAGGTAGATCATGCCTGACCAATCTGGTTTTGTTTTATGACAGGGTCACAAAATGCTTAGATGCAGGAGAGAGGTGGATGTTGTTTACTTGGACTTTAGCGAGGCCTTCGATACAGTACCTCATCCCATTCTCATAAATAAATTAAGAGGCTGTGACATAGATATTTACATGGTTCAGTGGGTGGCAAATTGGTTCAGTGGGTGGCAAATTGGCTTAGTGGTCATACCCAGAGTAGACAAGTCAGTATTGACTTGGAAGGATGTGGGTAGTGGGGTCCCACAGGGTTCAGTCCTTGGACCTGTGCTCTTCAATATCTTCATCACTGACTTGGATGTGGGTGTGAAGCATACTCTGTCCAAGTTTGTGGGAGATACTAAATTGTGGGGTGAAGTGCACACTCCGGAGGGTAGAGAATGATTGCAGGCAGACCCGGACAGGTTGGAAAAGTGGGCAGCACACAATAGGATGCAGTTCAACAAGGCCAAATGCAGAGTGCTGCACCTAGGACGCAAAAATACGCAGCACACCGAATGGCTGGGAAGTGACCCTCTCAGTAGCACAGAAGTGGAAAGGGATCTCAGAGTCATAGTGGACTCCAAGATGAACATGACTACTCAGCATGACAAAATCATCACCAAAGCTAACAGCACTTTATCGTGCATTAGCAGATGCATGACAAATAGAGCCAAAGAGGTGATACTTCCCCTCTGTGAAGCATTGATCAGACTGCAGTTGGAGTAGTGCGTCCAGTTTTGGGTGCTGTACTTCAAGAAGGATGTTGATAGACTCAAAAGAGTCCAGAGGAGGGCCACTCATATGGTTAGAGGCTTACAGGACAAGCCCTATGAGGAGAGACTGAGGGACCTGGACCTCTTCAGCCTCCGCAAGAGAAGGCTGAGAGGTGATCTTGTGGCCACCTACAGATTCATTAGGGGGACGCAGCAAGGGATTGAAGATACTCTGTTCACCAGGGCACCTCTTGGGGTAACAAGGAACAATGGTCACAAACTGACAAGACAGCAGATTTAGGCTAGACATCAGCAAGAATTTCTTCATGGTGAGGGTGGCCAAAATTTGGAATGGGCTTGCAAGGGAGGTGGTGCTCTCCCCTACGGCTGGATAGACATCTGTCTGGGGTCATCTGACCCTAGCACTCTTTCCTGCCTAGGCAGGGTGTCGGACTCAATGATCTGTTGAGGTCCCTTCCGACCCTAGCATGTATGTATCTATGAACAGACTTAGCCAAGGCTGGCTGAGCAGTTGGAGCAGGAAATAAGGATCTGTACATCTGTGTGGGTTGCTTTACCTACCACAGAAAGGCAGCCAGTTCTGAGGAAGAATGTGGCTATTGTTTAATAGTGTATTAAAAGCATTTTAACACAAGTTAGGTAAGAAAAGGTACTTCAACCAATGGAAAGTAAAAAGTAAATTTAAGTGGCAAAATGTAAATAGCAAGCCTGACTAGGGCAACAGGGCTATTACCCAGTCTGTGGTTGAAACTGTCATTGGATTTTAATAGCCCCTCATGATCAGAGCTCTAGTTTTAGATTTTATCCATTAACAGCACTTTCAGGAACACAGTGACCCTCAGCACTGCCTCAGGGATTAATTCATTGCTGACTCATAGGCAGATGTTCCACATGCTGAATCCTCATAACCACTTCTTGCAGCAGCTTGAGTTTTCCTTAGAAACCAGTTACCCAGACAGTGACACGGTGCAATTCTGTCTGGCTTGTAAGATCTGTTGAGATCAAAATCTGAAATGATATGGACACAGGCACAGCTTGACATCAGGACTGTCTAACTTCTAAATGGCTGGGAGCCATATACTGCTTAGATCCTGTATTGTTGCCAACTCTCATGATTTTTGGTGTTCTTAAAGTCTACGCTTTGGGAATATGAAAAATGTGGCTCTTTCTTTTCTCTCTCGATATAAATATGAATATAGGTAAAAGAGCTACATTCTTCAGATTCCTGCAGCATAGACTTTAAGAACAATGCCCAAAATCATGAGAGTTGGCAATACTGGTCCTACTAACGTGAGCCACAGACTCCCGGACCACCCCTCCCCTATTTCCTGGGGACTGAGGCACTGGCCTTTTGTTTTCTGTATGCTGTGGAATTCTTTCCTCGTTTCCTCCTCCCAGAAGGAGAACTTGATCTCAGTCCCACCAAGGTGGAAATAATCTTTCTGATAATCAAGTAGGTCAAGGCTGTCCCACTTTGGTGTGGCTGGGGGCTGCACACTGGGTGGGCTTAGGGTTGCCATACCTCTGGGTTTTCCCAGACATGTCCTCTTTTTGAGCCCTCTGATCTCAGTCCAGGCAGGTTTTTTTAAATCTGACCAAATGTCTGGGATTTTGCTTTGCTCCACTGGTGGGAGTAGGGGAGGGCAACTGGAGGCAGCAGGGAACACAGACATACCTGCCTGCAGCTGCAGAAGCGTGCAGAAATGCATGTGATGCTCCTTGCTGCCTCTGATCACCCTCCCCCTGTTCCCACCAGTGAAGTAAAGCAAAATCCCAGACGTTTGGTTATGGCAAAGGCTGGGGCAGTTTCAAGTTGGGAGTGAAGGGCAGCATCACAGCCCAGGGGGTCAGGATACTGTGGTTTGGGAGTGAGGGGTACTGACAGGGCCTGGGTCAGTGGGTTGGGAGTGAGGGACAGCAGCAGGGCTGGGGGCGCTGTGGCTTGGCAGTGAGGGGCAACAGCAGGGGCAGGGGCAGGACACCGGCATGTCACTTGCCCCCCCACCATCATATTCCCCCTGTCCCCCCGCAACAGGTGTCCTCCTTTTTGGACCTAGAAGTATGGTAACCCTGAACACTTGTACTTCTGATATTCTTTTTCCCCTGTCTGGTTATTGGACAGGTAGGGAAGAATGCTTCTCGAGTTGCTTCTCACTGTTATTTCTCACAGCACATCTTGCAAGGGAGAGAACTACAGACATACCATGGCAAACGTTCTAAACACACTGGAACAATTGTGTGGCTTTCAGCACACCCCAGCCAGGGCACGGCTTCTTTAAGCATGACTGAACTATAAAGCCAGTCAGCATAGGCTCTTCTCCACTCTTCCAGAACAGGGAAGCCAGGGAACAGAGTCTCTGAAGGAGGCCAAAAAGAACACAAATAATGCAACATCTGATCGAAAATCAAAGTATTCAGCACCAATTGTGACAAAAAAGCCTGCTTTGCTAGGAGAATTCTGCAGGTGTCCAAGAACATAGAATCCTTGGATCCCAGATCCTGAAGCCCCTGTGCCTGGCATTGCAGCCCTGTTGTTTCCATAGCCACTCCACTTCCCTGTCTCAGAGAATCAGGGTGCTGTTGTGTAATAACAATCATTTTATTTGTAGATGGACCTTTAGGCTAGAAACAGACATTACACATAAACCGGTTGAAGTGATCAGAAACTGGTTTAAACTTGTAACAGAACAGACATTCAGTCCCCATAAACCAGTTTGAAAATGGCTGAAACTGGTTTGAGATAAACATGGTTGAATGTAGTATCAGACTTAACTGATTAGGGTCAAACCAGTTTATTCAATGTCTGTCCCAGACCCCTTCCTGGTTCAACTTAAACCAGAGTCCCCCAGCATCCCAGATGCTTTGTAGCCCTGGGCAAGACTCTCTGCTCCAGAGCAGGGTTGGCTCTGCTCCTCTGCTCCCTAGCTGGAGCTCCAGCAGAGACTGCAGGCACAGCAGCATCTGCCTGGCTTCCTCCTGCCCCACTCCCTGCTCAAGTAGGGATTCCCCCCTATGAAGGAGTGAAAGAGAGTAAACAAAAGTCCCAAGGTGACTTACATGCTGGGCAGAGGAGGTCAGGAGAAGAAAAGCAGCTGGCAGCAAAGGACAGAGAAAGTGAAAGCAAGCAACACTTACAGCATGGAGGGCCAGCAGGGCTGCAGCTGGAGGCCGGAAGGGAAGAGAAGCAATTGCTACATTTCCGGAGCAGCATCTCACTTCAGATTGGAGGAGGGAGGCTGCTCAGAGGTATTTCTGGCCCCGGAGAGGGTCAGAGGGCAGTCAATTCCCTGCAAGCTGTAGAGAGAGGAGTGGCTGAGCGGCCTGGCAGGCAAAACTTGCAGGAGAAATGCTGTGGGTGTGACCCTGAGAAGGAGGCAGGCAGAGACCTGCACACACACAAGGCTTCTGATAATTCCTGGAGAGGAGTGACATCTGAGGATCTCGGGGAGAAGTGAGAAAAATTGCTGTTTCAGGTTAGAGCCTCGCTGCACATGGGAGAGAGTAAGCCAGGGCAGGCCTGTGCAGAGCAGTGACTGGACTAACTGATATTTTTTGTTGTGAGTGGGACATGAGAGCCTGACCCCAAGTGAAGGGGACATGGACTGAGTCTGACGAAGAGACTGAAAGCAGTTGGGTTTTGCTTTCTCTTTTTTGGGGATATTTGAATGCAGGCCCAGGCCAGCCCTGGAAGGGTGTGAGCTTAACCAAAGCCAACAGTCACCCTGGTGGCTGAAGGCAAAATAATAGACCAAAGGCAGCATTAAGATCTGGCTGTAGAGAACTATGAGTGCCATCTGGAGAGGCTAGGGTGGGGTAAAGGGGAGGTTTGGAGCCCCACAGAAGAAAACAGGGATTGAGACCAGGTAGGATCACCTTGGGCATTGCCTCTTAGCAATATAATATCATCAAAGTCGTGGCAGGAGAGAAATATAAGACGAACTTCCTGGCAGACCAGGTGATCCGAAGCTGAGGTCCATCCTCTCACTGCCTGTAGGAAAATGAGCTCAGGGCAGTGGCCCTACAACATCTACAGTCATCACACCCCCGTCCCCTCTCCCACAGCACGGACTGTAGCCAGTAGGTGGTATGCTATCTCAGGGGTTGTCAACTGGGCATACACATATTCCTGGGGGTACTTGGGACAGCCCCAGGGGATACACGTGGTGGCACAGAAAAGTGGTGCACAGTGCTTAGGGCTTTTTGGAGGTAATCAACAGGTCATCTGGTAATGTCCCTCAGTTCCTTCCTTGGAAAAAGTTGTTTAAGAACTAATGAGCTTGAACTAATGAGAAAGGCTTTTGTTTCCTTGATGGGGTGCTAAATGTTCTGTAACCAACTCCCTGCTGGCCTGGTCAGGAGCAGGGGGTGGGGGGAACCCTCCGAAATCAGAGCATCCTGCCAGGGCCTGGCCATAGAAGTCAGGTTGGAAGGGACCTTGTAGATCTTCAAGTCTGACCCCATGCCCTCCTTCAGCTCAGTACTATGGAAGGGAAGGGAGGGCTGCTCTAACACCCCCTGGCTTCTATCCTGAGTCACTACAGGCATGTGTTGGCATTTCCTCAGTGCAGAGGAAACGTCTGTATGGTTACCAGGGCTGTCCCTGCCGTGGGTGCAAATCAGGATGACTGCCCCAGGCCCCACACTTTGGGGGGCCTTGTGGAGCCAGGTGGAGCAGCCGCAGCAACTTCGCGCTGCTGCCAGCTTCACGTTCAGCTGCTCAGCCCCCACCTCCTGGTTCCCCCCCACTGCTGAATCCACTGCTAGCTTCCTTGCATCTGGGGGCAGCATCCCACACAGGCTGATTTGCCCTGGGCCCCACACACTGTTTGGGTTGTCTCTAACAGTTACAAATGGGTTCAGCCTAGCCAGGTTAAACTAACTTGCAAAGATTGAACCAATTCAGGCTCAGGCTTTTTGAATGTCTGTCCCTAGCCTTAGGGATTGGAGGCAGCAGCCTTGCAAAGTTGTTATTCTGGAAAGGGGGGCTGCAGAAGCAGCAACCAGTCCTGCATATGTGGCTGCCCTCCCCTGCTCCTGGCTTCCTGCTGCCCAAGGATGGGCACTGCGGGGACTTTTTCAAAGTTCCCAAATCAGGTAAGACTCCCCCTGTCCCATTCTTGACACTCCTGCCCTTCCCTTCCCCTCCCCTCATGCTCAGCAGCACCTCCCTTTCATTCCCCTCCTCATCCTTTTTTCTTACACTTCTGGGCTAAAGAAGGAGAGATCAGTAGTGACATCAGGCAGTCCTGACAGCTCCTGCCCCTCTCCAGTTGGGGCTGTGAGGAGTGGCTGAGTGGGGAGCCAGGCTCCAGTAGATGAAACCTACTTTCCAGGCTCCATTAGCATCAGAAAGGTTTGCCATTCCCTGTGCTTGCCCCTGGACTGGTAGGGAACAGTTAGGGGCTCAGAGGGGGATTTTGCTGATAGTCCACTGCATAGCTCTGCTGGAACAAGGCATAAACCATTCTGCAGCTCCCTTTACCTCTGGGTCAGCTGAAGGAAGTGGCAGTTGTGGGTAGGAGAGTAGGAGTGGGGAGGAGAGGTGCCACTGACCACAGAGAGAGAGGGAGGAAGTTCTGAGAGTGGGAGGATTCTTTACCTGCTTTGGGGACTTGTTTTAAGTTCTCAGGTGCTCCCACACCATGGTCCAAAATGGGAGTGCCACCACACCCTTCTGGATCCATCCCTGTACAATCCCAGAAAGAAAATCTACTTGCCTGTTCATTACCATGTTGCAAGCTGCATTGAAAATCTTTGTGATGCATTATTTGCCCACCTTTTGGGTGAAAGGCCAAGGAGAATTGTATAAAACTGGTCTGTTGCATAGTTTGGCCAGCAGAGTTCTCAAGCAAGAAAAACCTCTACCCACACCAGCCAGGGAAACCATGTAGAATTATAGTAAAAATAACAAAATATAATCATGCTTGCAGCAATCAAGAGTTCCTCAAGAGTGTGAAGGAGGTGTGACCATTAAGAATATTCAAACTTGAGAAGAGGATCTCATGACTACAGAGATATTTCCAACGAGGTAACAACCAAGGGCTGGATTCAGTGCTAGGTCAAGGTAGTATAACTTTAGGTACAGGCCTCATAGTGCTAGAGACACTTCCAGGAAAGGAGTTTGTGACATTGTAAAAAAACTCATAATCATGGTGGGGTTCTTCTGGGATCTTTGGGACTCTTGCAACAAGGTGACACAGCTCTAGAATAGTTATACTGACTGAGAGGGACATATCAGAGGTAGAAGTACTGAGTGAATTAATCTCTGGGAAACCTCCACCAGCAGGAGCTCTATGGAGTCCCCGCCTCTCATTAAGCCTCTTCTTCTTTGACAGATCAAACGGGAAAGGTGGAAGTGCATAGACAGCATGCCCATTGCCAAGAGTGGACTGCCCTGTGGAAAAGGATCCTGTTGGTGTGAGGTGCAATGTGCACTTTCTATTTCAGTGTAAGTCATCTTCCACAGGTTTAGCATGGAGCAATGGGAGCTAACCTTTTTTGACAAGCATGCCACCAATTAGCCCTGCACCCTCCCCAAGTGCCACTCCAATCCCCTTTCCATGCCTAATCCGATGTTCTGTCTTTTGTTCCCAACCCTGTGCTCCCTACCCAATCTACTGCTTTGCTTTCTGCTCCCTGCCTAATCTGCCATTGTGTTGCCTGTTCCCTCCCCAGTCTGTTGCATGCCACACACATAAGCTACCCGCTACTTGTGACCTGTGCTGTGATTTGGCCACCCCTCATGTGGCTCATGGTTTCATATGCAGCAGGTTCAAATCATGTTATAATTCAGTCTTCATACTGCTATATTATATGTTGCCTAGATAGTGAAAATGGCAGCATAGACAGGGCTTGAGGCAAAACATAGCTTAGAAATGAAAGTATATGAATCTTTCACACCCCTCTGAGAGGTATATGATGATAAGCCATTCACACAGTAGGAAAGCTGTAAAAGGTGAACATCTGAGCTGATGGATGGGCTTGAATCAATCAATACATTCAATCCATCCTTATTTATTGGTGTAACCAAGCAAACATACAAACAAGCCCAGGAAGAGGAACATCAATATATTTTAAACTATGTTTCACAAGTCTGACAAAAAAAGAGTCCTGTTGTCTGGACAGAAGTGAACCACACAATGCCTTATCTTCTTTTGCTAAGAAAACTAAGGAAAGATAATAAGCTATGAAAACTTCTAGAACAGCTGACATCAATAATATACCACGTATACCTTATCATTTTAACACTTCAGTCATTAAAATGAATACCAATAATATTACACTGCAGAAAGGCACTATTTCCTAGACTGCTACTTTATGTATGGTCTTGTGCACTAATAACTTTAAAACCAATGTATAATTGTAGTTCAATAACCATATCAATATATCATTAAACACTTAGAGTGCGATTCATCCTTGCACAGAATCAACATGGGGCCCAAAGACAACTCCAGTTTTATTTTAGCCTGTCAGAAATCTGTGCATTTTTCTGCAAGCAGAAAATAGCAGTGGAGAAAGTAGTACTTTTGTTTCAAAAAGTTTATTTATTTATCAAAAAAAGCAGAAGCAACAACTGTTCTTCAACAACAGTAGTCACAGCACAAGTGGCTTGTATTCTTTATCCATCATTCTTTAATGGCATTTATATTAACATCTACAAAGTTTATTTTTGTTGAACCAGTCCTATTATCTGTGATTTTGTCTGGATAGTAAGAGACAGGAAGATATGGAAAGGATAACTTTGCACCAGTCTTTGGTGAACCAAAAACATCAGACCTAGCCAGATTTTAAAAAGGCCATACTTTATAGGTGCTTTGACCACAACTTCATAACTGTTTCAGAACATGATCACTTTAATGCCTTCTCTATAGATTTGGTCCAGGATATTTACTACTTGTACTTCCTTTTTGTTTCATGAAATATTGATACTTTCCTACCATTCCATTAGGTGATGCTGCCATGCAGTAATATATGTCTGTTCTTCATTTACTGTGCTGCTGGGAGTTGAGAGCTCTCAGCCTTTCCTGAGCATGCCCCAAGGCCCTGATCTAACTCCCATTAAAATGTCCGAGAATCTTTTGATTGACAGCAGTTTCAGTGCACATTGGGAGCCTGAAAGGCAGTTTGCCACGGTACAGGGCAGGGTTTATGTTCTGAATCATGTAAATGCCACCCCAATTGTCAAAGCAGGTCTTAACAGGACTTCAGTTGGGCATAGGATTGTGCTGGTTCTCTTTGCTGCAGTGATTTTCATCCTAAAGTCCTGGTTAAGTGAAGGAGTCAAGCTTGTGTATAATCTCATTGAAGTCAGTGGGAATTAAGCAAGTGTTTAATGTTAAGTATAAGAGTACTTCCCTGAATAAGGATAGACTGCTGAACTGGAGCTTTACTGAAAAGGTTTTAAGAGGGGCTCTTACTGCCTGAAGCAACTGGTTTGTTCAGTAACTTTTGCCTTGGTCTAGTGCAGTGGTTCTTCAGCAGTGGGTTACAACACCTGTGTGGGTCAGGAAAGGCCATCAGGGTGTCACAAGGGTTGAAAAGTTTAGTACAATATAAAGCAAAGAGAAACCTAAATCCACAGTTCCTGCTCATCTTTATTTTTTATGGGCAAAGGTTTTCTGTTAACCTCTCAAAACATATACCAAAACAAATCACACAGGTTTACCACTGTAGTCATGGATTCCTGTTTTGCTCTGACTTGTAGGAAATACATTAAGTTATGAATATTTTTTTATTTCAAACAAAAGATTGCAAAATATTGGTTAAATGCATTCATTCAGCAACACCGATTCTTGTAACTCTTTGTAATACATTGATTTATAGCAGGGGTTGACAACCTATGGCATGCATGCCAAAGGTGGCACGTGAGATTATTTTGATTGGCACCATATGGGCTGGGGCTGGGGCTGGGGCCAGGGCTGGGAGACAGCTGGGGCCAGAGACACTCCCATGGGGGCCACCAGGGCTGGGGCTGAGAAGGCAGCCAGTGGCTGGGGCTCTGGCGGGGAGGCAGCCAGTGCCAGTGCTGCTCCTGCTGGGGCTGTGCACGCCGTGGCCAGCGTGGCATGGTGCTGGGCAAGGCCACCCTCCCATGGCTCTTTCCCTTCCCCCCCACCTCTTCACCCCACAGACTTTCCCACCTGGGGTCGGGGGTGCCCCCAGATCCTGCCCCAAGAGCTCAGCCCTGGTGCTCGGCACCCTGGTGCTGCCCCTGTCCAGGTAGGATGGGGTGTCCATCTGCCCCAGCCCCAGCTAGGCCCTCCCTCTCAGCTCTGGGCCTGGGCTGTCCTCCCTCTGGGACCATCAGGGATGCCTGAGTGCCCCAGTCCTGGCGGCTGCTGCTTGGGTATCACTACCTCCCTCCACCGGACACTGCCCTGGGCTAGCGGGCCTGAGCCACAGCTGGTAGTGGTGGGAGACATTGGCAGTGAGGGTCTGTAAGAGGGGACCTTCTTGGGGCTGATTTCCCTGTGGCCCACCCACCTGTTTTTGGGCTAACCACTTGCCTTCTCACCCACCATGCCCTATTGTTAATTATTTAACTGATGTTAATAAAGCGGGAGGCTGCCCATTTCTTGCCCTGATTCCAGGGGGCACTCTTTGCAGCTCCATTCCTCCCCTACACCGCAGCCCAAGCTCTGCAGATGGCATCCAGATGTTATCCATATCACTGGCCCCACACTGGGCCCCAGAATCCTATTAGTTGAACCCAACTTAGATCCCTCCATTCAGGCAGCCTATTCTGCCTTCATTCCTGGCTGCATGGCTCCCTGAGCTGCTTCCCCCTTATGGGTGTGGTCCCCCTGGGACCTTCAGCTCTACCAGCCCTGGCCCACCTCCAGGCCAGTCAGAGGCCCTGGCCCTCAGCTCTGGCCGTCCCTTGCAGTGGGCCCCTGGCCCTTCAACCCTTCTGATCCTGGCCCCAGCTTGGACCAGTTGGGGCATGCCAGGACAGGTTAAGAGTCTATGGCCTGACTCTCTCGCTCTCTGGGGTCCATCTTCTAGACCCTACAAAGAGGGTAACCCACCCAGTTGTGGGGGCTAGGGGTTAAGGTACCCCAACCCACCTTTCACCAGAGTGGTAAGTGGCCTGGCATTTCCTGGGGGCTCCCGCACCACTGGGAGCCCCACCAGGCCACCCACTCCCAGCAGGGTGCAGCTTTAGGTCATGCCCAAGACCAGGAGCCTCCTAGCTATCCCCTACAGCTCCTCCCTTACCTCCAGATGATACCAGCAGCCAGACCATGTTGTTGCCTCACCTCCAGTACCAGAACTGCCCTGTTTATATGGGCAGCCCTAAATCTAAAATGGCTGCCCTCATCAGGCACCTGTTGGCTGCTGTGCTGTCCTCTGGCCCCTTAAAGCACAAACACCCTCTTTCTTTTTTCTTTGTCTCTCTTTTTCTTTTTTTCTCTCTTTTCTTTTTTCTCTCTCCCCTCTTTTTGTCTCCTTTCTCTTCTCTTTCTCACTCTTCTCATTCTCTTTTTCTCACTCTCATCACAGCATGCTTAACAAAACAAATACATGAGAGCAAAGGTAATATAAGAAGTTTGATTTATTGTTACCAGGTTTAGAATTTTTAGAAAATCTGGTACTTACTGTAGAAAAGGGCAACATTTATGATTATTAACTATACTAATATGCAGGGCATCCTGCCATGTACTCCCTGCCCTCATTTGGTTTTTTGGCATGCTGGCACTCAGGCACCTTCCAAGGTAGACAGCATGGTTTTTTCAGCACTCTGGCCAATAAATATTGCTTACCCCTGATTTATAACATATCTGTAGTTGTACCAGTGCACTGAAGGATTTGTGAGGCACCTGTCCCATGGTGTTGCTAAGTGCATAGGCTTACAAAATACTTTGAAATGGCCTGCATTGTGGGGTGATATGAGAAACACCTGCCCAACTAATGCAGTAACAGTGCTTGTGATTTCTTGGTCCACTCAGGGAAGAGCCATGGTAGGCTGAGCTATAAAGTTCTTCCCAGATATTGCAACTAGTGCTTGGAAAGCAGCTGGGGCAGTTATTATGTGAGGGCATGGACATATCTAGGATTTTGAAAAGGAGGGTGCAGGTGGTCTGGCACTTCATTGTATACAACACAACACATTTTTCTCCAGTTCAAGAGAAACTAGAGGCTTTAGTAATGAGATATAGAAGACTAGCACTATATTATTCAGTGTAAGATCAAATAAAAAACAAATATAACTATTGGAATGTGCACTAATTTGCTAGATTTTATATCAAGTTTTAAAAAAAATAATGAATTAGGTAAAATAGTCAAAAGAAATTATGTCCTTAATCCTGCAGTTAGTATAATTAAACGTATATCTCTTATTCGGCTTGAGTGTCTTGACAGTGCATCCAGTACTTCACTGTTAGTCATGTCTACATCTGAGTTAATATTACCACACCTGAATTAAGGTTTTTAGCTAGAGTTAAAGCAGTCTGCAGGGCTGTGAAATAGGAAAGAGACATTACCAGAAGTAGCCAACAGACAGAAAAATTGCAGAAGAAAGGATAGTTTGAATAGTGGAACACAAAAATTCTTAAAAAAGATAGAGGATCATTAACACATGAGTGGAAAGAGATCAGCAGGAATCATGGACATGTTAATTAGCCATAAAATCAATTGACTCGTAGTGCTGCCTGAATAGAAATGTTGTTGCCCCTCCCAGGCAGTTGGTTTTAAAGTTTGGGTGGAGCAGGAATCAAAGAGGGGTGCAGCTGCACCATTGCAACTCCTTCCCCCCACCTTCCATCCCTGTGTTAGGCTATAAGATTTTTATATAGAAGTTCTTGCAAAGAACTTATTGCAGCAGCAAGGGCTTGGCGTAAATAGGCCCTGCTACACTCACTGTGATAGAAGTATCTCTACTGGAGCCTTTCTATTGGTGACTCCACCCTCCTGTTGTGGACCAACCACCTGCTTACTTGCCTGCCATGCTTTGATCTTAATTGATTAGTTAACTGATATAATTAGCTGGAGGCTGTTCACTTTATGCGCTCTGGTGCCAGGGGCGCTATCTGTGGCTCCTTTTCCATCCCTACACCGCAGCCCAAGCCTTGCAGATGGTACTGATGTAGTTTTTGACCTGGGCCCCATTGTGACTTGGCCCTCTTCTTTACCTCCTTGGGGCTTCTCGCTGTCTCCCCCCTTGCTCTGGGGCTCCTTGCTGCTCCCTTACTCTGGGGATTTTCACTCGTCGCTGCCCCCTTTGTTCTGGGGCTTCTCGCTGCCCTCTTTGTTCTGAGGCTTCTCGCTCCTCACGGCCCTCTCTCCAGGCTCCTCCCTGCCCCCCTTGCTCTGGGGCTTTTCACTGCACCCTCTCTGGCGCCAGGGTTCCCACACTACTGTGGAATCCCTATGAGGCCTCCTCCAACCCCTAATAGCCTCACCCAGTCCTCCGGTGAAAACAGCAAACACAAAAAACACAAAGCCCCCAGGCTATAACATAAAAACTAAACTGTCTGGCCAAACAACATTCAGTCCCTACCGAGAAATACTCCGACTCATAGCAGCAATCAGGAGATGCTCATGCAGTTGGGCTTCTCCCCTCTGTCTGCACTGGCCAGGTTCCCCCTTCCTTGGCTGCCAGAGGGGAGCTGCCCTCCTGGCCTCACACCTGGGGCTTAAGAAGGACCAAGCCCTGCCCCTTCCTGTCAGCTGGCTCCACAGGTTGCCCTAGCAACCAGCACCTGTGACTCCGGCTGCCCTGGTGACTGGCAGCTGAGCCTCCCCCTTCTTGCCACTAGGGGTCTCCCCCCAGCTGTTTTTCTGCTCTCAGGCAGAGGGCACCTGAGTGCTCTGCCACACTCACCTTAACTCCATTTGGTAAAAGCTTATTTGGAGAAGGAAGGATTTAGTATGATTGCTGTCATATGTACTGTTGGTTCATCTAAGGAAAACTGTAAGTTTAAGACAGAAAAATTAGGGTGTGAGGGAAGAAGATCACTAAACTGTATACTAAAATGCTTGTGTTAAATTTTATAAATGTTTAAGAAAAGTTTTGAGGGAAAGCCATGACATAATGGTAAGGAGGGTAAGAAATAAGACATGTTGGCAGGATGCTTGACAATTATGGTTGTGAATATTACAGTTAGAGGACATGGCAGCCTGCAGCTGGTAGTTAGCTGGGACATTACTCACTGGCATATGGTGCAATGACAGTTCTTACTGGAGGCAAGAACCCCAAGAGTTCAGATAGTGCATCTTTACAGTGGTGGCCCTAGACAGTTCTCAAGACACAGCTCCCACTTGCTTACCCAACTGGGCTCCAGCCACACTTCCGTAGCTTTGTGTTAGTGCACCTTTTTCTGTTAGCAATGTGGAAATATCTTTATATGGGCAAACTGAATATCTATTTTTGGCCTGGTCATCTTTTTACTTCAATATTTACCCTCATAAGCAAGCAGAAGTGCACTTACAAATCCATTTTGACCTTGGTCATTGCAGTTGGTTTTATGTAATGTACTACTCTAACTGAAGGGGAAAATACAAGGAGCGTAAGGTCTCCCAGCTGCTGAAGGAGTTTGTTCTCCCATACGTATTTCCCTCAGGAAGATGCTCTGCTGGGTGGAAAGACAGCTTGATCCAGAAAAAACCTGATTCCCATGGGTGGCTGATCTCAGATGGCAGTGGAACTGCATGCTGGCAAAACCCTGCCCTTTTCATTTGGGCCTCTCAGATGGCAGAGGCCACATGGCCCAATGAAGCAGCAGTTGGAAACCTTTTCTGGTGGCAGGCTGGAGGAGCACAGCTCAGGTCCAAAGAAGATTAGTGCTAAGACCTAGCCACCGCCACTTCCTCTGCTTCTCCCCATCACCATTTCTCTTCACTGCTTGGCTGTGGCATAGTATGGGAAAGCTCCCTGCTGCCCACCTTCCTGGCTGTGGGAGAGTTCATAGGATTAAATTTAGCAGCTTATTATTTACCCATCATGGTGGGGTATGGCATGACATGAATGAAGCCCCTGTTGGCAAACACTGCTAAAGCTCCAGCTCTATGGGTCAGATCCAATGACTCTGTTGGCTGTATCTAGCCTGTGGGCCATAGGCTGCCAGCTCCTGCAGTAAATCATTATTTCCCCTTTGCAGCAATATATTAGCAGTATAAACAAAGCCTTTGTGCTAGTTTTGCTCAGTAAGGATGGAGTGTTGTATAGATTAAAAATAGATGGGTAAATAATAGGCTGCTAAATTTAATCCTATGAACCAAACATAAACAAAAACAATCTAGGTAAAATGCAGCTAAAAATAGTGGTGTTGGTCTTCTAATCTGTAAGCCTTTTATGATTATTTGACAGCTATATGAGCTGTCTCTCAGCAGAGTGAAAAACAGTACAATTTATTGTTAATTCTCTGTTTGCAAATATGGTTTCTGTTAAGTGGGCTCTCTTCTTTAAGGGATGGGATGATGGAGAGTGTCCCTCCTTCACTTCTACTGTTCTGCCCTTTGGTGATGAGGTGTCTCTGGTGAAGGGGTGGGCTTGAATCTCCTCAGGCCAAAGAGGGCCTTTTAGTCCTTGTGTCACAGTTTCTGACTGAGTGCCTCAACTCCCAGGCTCTTGTGCAAAAGGTGGCCACCGGTGCGTTTTTTAATGTGACCAGATCTGTTGTGCTCTGTGCTGAAATCGGTGCTCGTGTGAGGTAGGCGAGGGGATGCAGACAGTATATGAGCCCCTCCAAGCACTTGTAAGGATTGCACCAGAACATAGGTAGGAGTTAGGTGCCTAAATGGTCAAACTAGATTGCTTCTAAGCACATTCAGAGAACAAGTGGAGGCACCCAGAGAATTTTGCAGTCAAAATTGTAGGCCCCAAATGAATTTAGATGCCCGATGGGTTGTGCACTGCTGGAGCAGGGACAGTTTGGATGGTTCTTTGTAGGCACCTAAATTCCATTCAGCCTAAATTCCACTATGACTCCAGAACTGATCCAGCCCTCAGTTTGTAGCCAGTACTTTGCAAATAACCAAGTTAGACAGAACTTAGCTTAACCACTGCCATAGTGATATCAGGAGGCAATCATATAATGTCAGTCATGAACAGGGATCCTGGTTTTCTCTGATAAAAAAAATCAAAATTCTCTGATTTTAAAAAAATCCACATTTTTCTGTCATTAAAACAGAACGCTACTATGTATTATTTGGATTGATATGGTGTTCTGTTTTAATCATGGAAAAATGTGGATTTTTGGGGCGTTTTTTAAATCAGATGATTTTGTTGGTTTTTTATCAAAGGAAAACAGGATCCATGGTCACGACAAACAAGGAAATGGAGATCCAAAGAAGAATGTGCTTCATTCTAAAGCCTGTGTAAGTCTGTTTGAACAATTCAGTTGATCCAATAAAAGATACCAGCCACAAAATCCTTGCCCAAGGTTATGGAGCAAACTTAAATCTGTGTGGACTGCCTTGATTTTAAACTCCTGTGCTTTTAAATTTTTGGGCTTTTTGTTTTCAGCTTTCTGAGGTCTCAGCTTCACTGGTTTGCCTCTCTTTATTTTTGCTTTTAATTATCACGTACCCTTTGGGATCTTGCTGCTCAGTTTAATGTGCATTACCCTTGCATCTTAACCAAGTATTTGTCCATGAATTTTCTTCAGTTCCTTCAAGCCCCTTTAAATGAATCTCTCTGCAACACTTTCTTGTGCATAATTGTCTCCAAGAGACTGAATGTGTTTTTTTCTAGGTCTGGGAAGTTTTAATGTAATGTCAGCCATCAGGGGAACCATTGTGGATCTTATTTTCTCCACAGGAGTCCGTGCAAAGCTTATAATCTCTGCAGGATTCCCTGTGACCCACAATGTTCATAATTGACAAAAGGGGCCATGGAGGTATTATAAATGCAGCTGGAGTCTATGCATATTTCATCACCTCCACAGGGGTCTTGGTAGGACTTGTGAGCGCTACAGGAGTCCCTTATAGGACTTGCAGCTATGACAACCTGATGATGAGTGGGGGGACAAGAAACATAATGGCAACTTTGAGGTAGGGGTGGCAATGGAAGGGGGGATTAGAAAAGAGAAGAATATCTTGAGGAGGCTCTTTCAATAGATTAGAAATAGGAGAATGGGACTTTGGTGGAGAGAGCCAAGGGCTGGGTTTTGATGGGGAGGAAGTAAGGTGAGTGTGGAAGGTTTGAGATTTTGAGTAGGACAAAGGAGATATGGAAAGAAAATATGCAGGTTTCAGGAGCCTGAGTCAGGGGGTTTGAAAATAGCAGCGGGAAGAGGGGAACAAGGCTCTGATCCATACCCCAGTTGCTTTTCTGCATCTTGTATCTAATATTAATTGGATAAATGGCAATGGGAAAGTCTCAGTCCCAGTTGAGGACAGGGCAGTGGCCAGAAACCACAATCCCTTCCTTTCCAGGCCTGTGTTCATCTCAAAGTTCTACATACCCTCTGGCTTGCTCTCTTTCTCTTGGCTCTCCACTGGGCCACCTTTAAGAATTGGGCTGGAGTGTGCTCTGAGTAATGCCTAGGCGATGACTGGGAAGTGGGAGATGCAGGCTCAGACCTTCTACAGTTAAGAGGAGAACACAAAGCACCAGCAGACTTTCCTTGCACCCAAAGAAGGGTGTTTGTGCCCAAAAGCTTGCAAAGAACATTTTTTTTCCAACTTTTTAGTTGGTCTAATAAAAGATACCACATTTATCCAAAGAACTGCTGCTAACATGCTGAAGGAAGAAACTGAATGGGGTGGATGGGAATGGATATCTTTTTCACGGGGCAAAGAACTTTTTTCTCTTTGTCAATGATAAAGGATGCAATTTTATGTGTATTCTTGTTATGTTATACACATGCTTTCTGAGTCAAATTGGATAGGATGCATTTTATAATTCTTAGAAAGAAATAAGAATGCATGTATTGACACTGCACAACCCCAGTGCCTGTAACAAGAGTGCAGCTCTTTATTGGGAAGTAAAATGCAACTGACATTTGTGCTTGCTTCTTCAGATATGCTACACAGATTTAAAAAAGTAGTCCTTGAAGAAACAGATGAATACATGTTCCTCAGAGATTTCTTTGTGACAAGATTTCAAAACACGTCAGGGAGTGGTGTTCAGAGTTTGTAGCTAGAATCCACAAAGACATAACAATTCTTGTGTCTACAGGGATTGCTGTCACAAATTGGCAGACTGCTGCTGTAATGCTGAACAGGAGAAAGAGAAAGTGAAAGGCATTGGGAAGTGAGTCAGCCATTTGGTACCAATCCTGCTTACAAAACAATCTTAGCCCTTCTGGGAGCTCAGAAGATTGGTACACATGTTCATCTCTTCATGGGACATTTGGGAAATGTAGATCCAAAAGGAAATCTGCAATAGGAGATTTCCACACCTGCCAACATTAACCCTTCAGAAAGACTGCTGACTAAATATGCTAAACATTTACATTACTGTTACAAAGCATTTAACTGTTAGATATAACATCTTATCTTTGCTTCTTTTTCTTTCCTTTTGGCCTCAGTCCCTCTTGCTGTCCTTCTTTCCCCACCTCCCCCTGCCTAACGCTGAAATGAACCCCTTGGTATACTTATGAAAGGGAGACATATTGGGTCAGGTTCTAGTCCACCTGTTAGACATGTAAGTAAATTTTGATGCCTAAATGTTTTCTATTCCACCATACTTGAATCCCTGAAAAGCTTTTAATACTAAAAGTGGCTTGGTCCTTCTCCTCCCTGCTGCTTTTTTTTTTGTGACTCAGTCTTAAGGGGCAGAAGATGGTGTACTTCAGACGTAGATACAATATGGATTTTTAGGGACTTGAACATTGTGGAATAGAATTGAATTTAGGTGTCCATGTCTATTACATGCCTAATAGTTGGAATAACGTTTAGCCCTTTGTCTTCTCACTAATCCCTTTTCCTATCCACCAGTCTTCTTCCTGACAATCCATCTCACTGATGACCCTAATCAGTTCTGTTGTGAACAAGGTAAATTCAAATAGGGGGCTGCTGAAATATGCCAGTGTCAAACAGCGTGGCTCTGTAATCCCATTTAGCTATGTTGGAGTTCATTTGCCTGGCACAGTTACAATAAAAGACTTTTTCATAGATTGCACAGACATTAGGGCTGGAAGGGACCTCGGAAGATCATTGAGTCCAGCCCCCTGCCCCAGGGCAGGATATCAGCTGGGGTCATAGGATCCCAGCAAGATACACATCTAATTTTTCTTGAAGGTGTTCAATGTAGGTGCTTGAATAACCTCCGATGGCAGGCTGTTCCAGACCTTGGGGGCTTGGACAGTAAAGAAATTTTTCCTTTGTCCGGCCTGAAACCGTCTTGCAGTAGTTTATAACCATTCAACCTTGTCATCACTTAGGGGGCTCTGGTGAACAATTGTTCCCCCAGATCCTGGTGAACACCCATGATAAACTTATAGGTGGCCATCAGGTCACCCCTGAGCCTGAGCTTTTCCAGGCTAAAGAGCCCCATGGCTCTCAGCCTGTCATCGTAAGGTCTGCTTTCCTGACCTCTGATCATGAGCATGGCTCTTCTCCGGACTCTCTCAAGTTTCTCCACATCCTTTTTGAATTGTGGAGCCCAAAACTGGACGCAGTACTCCAGCTGCAGCCTCACCAAGGCTGAGGAC
>NW_017728943.1:102440238-102477157 GCF_001723895.1 Crocodylus porosus
CGCTCCTGACTCTAATGAAGATGTTGAACAATATGGGTCCAAGGACAGAGCCTTGGGGGACCCCACTGGTCACAGGACACCATAACAATTAACTTCCATCAACCACCACCCTCTGGGTCTGACCACAGAGCCAATTCCCTAGCCAGTGGATCATGGTGGAGCTGAGGCCGCAGTTGGCCAGTTTTGCCAAGAGGTGATCATGGGATACCAGATCGAAGGCTTTTTTGAAGTCAAGATATACAACATCAATCTCTTCTCCCTTGTCCAGGTGATAGGTCATAAAAGGAAATGAGATTGGTCAAGCAAGTCCTACCTGCAACAAACCCATGCTGGCTATCCCTCAGGATGTTGCCATCAGCCAGTACATTGAGGATGGCCTCTTTGATGTTTTTTTCTAAGACCTTCCCTGAGATAGAGGTCATACTGATGGGCCTGTAGTTTGCCGGATCCCCTTTCCTATCTTTCTTGAAGATAGGCACCACTTTGGCCTTCTTGCAATCTTTGGGCACTTTACCAGAGTGCCAGGAGCTCTTGAAGATCTGTGGCAGGGGCTGAGCTATGATGCTAGCCAGCTTCTTGAGTACCCTGGAGTGTAAACCTTCAGGGCCGGCTGACTTGAAGGTGTCCAGCCTCTCAAGGTGTTCCTTCATGAGGTCAGCACTGATGTAGGGCAGGGGATCTCCCTCACCCGGACCTCACTGTCCTGTAACAGGCAGGGGCAACCCATGAGACTGATGAAAAACTGATGCAAAGTACCCATTAGTAGGTTGGCTTTTTCCTGGGCTTTGGTTGTCAGTTGTCCCTTCTGGTTTAGCAGGGGTCCAATGTTGCCCTTGCTTTTCCTCCGGCTCCCCATGTATCTAAAAAGGACTTTTTATTATTCTTGATACTTGTAGCTAGTTGGAGTTCAGTCGCAGCCTTGGCTTTCCTCGTTCGCTCCCTGCAGGTCTGGACCATTGTGGAATATTCCTCCTTGGAGGTGGATCCCGTCCTCTATTCTTTGTAGGTCTTACTTTTTAGCTGCAGGAGGTCTGCTAGTTCCCTGGAGAGTCAGGGGGGCTGCTAAGCCCTTTTACTGCCTTTCCTCCAAGATGGAATAGCATTAGCTTATGCATCGAGGATCGCTCCCTTGAGGAGCTACCACTCTTCCTGGGCTCCTCTCCCCTTTGGGTCATGGTCCTTTAGGGCATCACCAACAAGCCTCCTGAGTTTGTCAAAGTCAGCTTTCCTGAAGTTGAGGACTTCTGTATTGCTGACTGTCTTGCCAGTTTTACAGTGGATGGTGAAGGTGATTAGCTCGTGGTCGCTGTCACCCAGCTTCCCATCGATGTTAGGTTGCCAGTTAGGTCGTTCCCGGTTGCCAGACCAGGTCGAGCAGCGCTTTACCTCTCATTGGCCTGTAGACCTCTTGTGTCAAATAGAGATCATCCATGTATGAGAGGAAGCTTTGTGACTGCTCAGATTTAGCTTAGCACTCTTCTTTTTCTCTATAAATAAGGCACTTTCTGCTTCTGCTTCTCTTTTTTTGGGAGATCTATACTGCAGTAGTAGGACAAAACCACTTTTGGGTTAGGTTTTTGGATTATATTAATCAGGACCATAAAGCATGCCCACGTACTGCTAGTCAGTTGAAATAAAAGAGTCTTTGATCAAGTCTGCACTTTTCTTCAGACATATCCCTGGGATGTTTATTTGTTTAAATTATCCTGGCTGTCTCCTTCATGATTAAAGATGTTTCTTTTGCTAGAATTTGACATAGAAACTGTATTGCCTCTTAATCGAGTTGACTGTAACTCATCCCTAAGTGTATGTAAAGAAACTTCAAACAGAAGTTACTTCCTGACTGAGGTACTGCCTTAGTAAGAAATATATATTTATTGACAACTGTGCATGAGAAGTTCTGTATGCTTGTGCATCACACTGTAATTGTACTGTTTGTACAGCTCCCTTGTCATTATTTTTCACATTCTAGATTTCAGACATGTGCATCTTCATGTTTTTAATATAGATTTGGAATGGATCTTTGTCAAGAATGACAATAATTTACAATTTCAACTGAAAATCTCAAAGCATTTGACAAATACTGATGAATTCTCCCAGGGGTCCTTTGAGGCAATTAACTACTGTAATTGTGGTATAATAAAGATGGAGAAATATGTAAAATAGAAAGTATAAAGTAGGGAGATAAAAATCAGAGAAATTCAAGTAAAAATACTGAAAGGGGCTTAGGTGGGCACTGCACATGTTTTAGCTATTCAGTAGCCTCAGGGTTAGCAGCATGGAGTCTACGAAATCTTTGATAAACCATGAGGATATGAGCAGCCATTTAGTAAATGTGTGAATTCCTCAGCTGGTCTTCTCTTACCCAGAGGGTTGCGCCTGAATATTCAGGGCTGGTCATTTGCTGGGAAGATATTTCTGCATGCCATAGTGGGATAGTGTATAGCCTGGGGGTGATCACTTACACAGTTCAGATTCACCTTCTGCTTATGAGTTGGTGGGGATTACCTCCCAAATATATCTGTAAAGAGGCACTTGTAGCCTCTCTTGAATTGTATTAATTCTTTGCTGAAATATGATGCCTGATGCAAGGTGTTATTTTCCAGCTGAACAGCAGAGACCTACTGCCAATCTGTATAGTGTTTACATATTAGGTCTTCTAACTAGCTGAGCTCACAAATCTATTGAAGAGGCCACTTCTGCTCTTAATCTTTTGAACTGCCTGAGCTATGCTGCTACATTCCCATCATACATGCTGTGAATACACTTCAAGAGAAACCAAAAGAGCAAACAGCAGACCAAATACAAAGAATATAGGTTGCAGTTCGAATGGTACTGCAATGATACTCACTCATTCTTCACTATCCATTTAACGCAAAGATAACTCAATCAATTTTGAGGGGCTATCTTCTCTAAAGCTTTCATTAATAGAAAACCTCATAGCTTGTCTCAAAATCATACATTTCTTGGAGACAGATAATGTTGTAAGCTCCTGCTTTGCCCACAGGCTGACTGTAAAATGCTATGACATTGATAATTAAAGTCTGCATGGAAAATATAGCAGAGCTACTTACATGAAAGCCAATACTGTGACATCTATGCAGAGGCCCTACAAACTACTCCTCCCCTCCCCATGCCATTATAAGAATTGGGCTATGAATGTTTACAAACCTCCTGATGAAGCCTTGAACACCTCACTTTTACCAAGCCTTTTGCACCCATTCACCCATGTTCAGGTTCTTACCAGCTACCACACCTCATGGGGATACCTAGAATCTGGCAAAATTAGACTGTATTTTATGAAATGGGCTTCTGTAAATTGTATTCCATTCTTTGTTCATTTACTGTAACCATGAAACAAGTGTGCCAAGTGCATTTGAACTACTCATTCCTGGCTGCCCTAGTAGAGAAATACTCTTGTCTATGTGTCTATGAGTGTTTTGCAGACCCAGCAAGAGCAAAGGCTTGAAGGACCTAAAGTTCTGACCATCTGAAGCATCTGCCTCTGTCATCATGGTACACCACAGTATGGTGTGCAATATCCAAGGGACCAACCTGTCATAGCATTCACATGTGTACCCCGGGGTGGGGCTGTTTATATTAGTAAACCCATTTTACTAGGTCACAGGATCTTACCTGTGGTTGCGCAAGTCAGCAACTGTCAACTGCTTCACAGAGAACAGTCCTCCTCTATCTATATTAATTCAGCCACAGATTTCTCTTTAGGTTTTCTGATCATGAGGCTCCTTGGATACTGGATGTTTTACTGACATTTGTTTAATATAGTTTACTACTTGTGCCAGTGACACTCTAGTCATCATGGGTGGTAAGGATCATTCTTTGTTCTTTAGTCATATTAATTTTTCTGTCTTTAAATTGATTTAGAGGTATTAAGGTTACAATTACGTTTCTCAAAGCTTCACTTTACAGCTTATTAAAACTATAATATCTTTTGTGACAAATCATTTCTTTTTGTACCTCAGTGAAAATAGGTTAGTTCATATCATCCTCTTTAGTTATGTGTGTTTCAAAATACCTTTGTATCTTTCCTTAGTTGCTTGCCCTAATTTACCCCCAGTATTTTACTCTTTTTCTTTTCATTCACTTCCCTTTTCCTTATAGGAATTGAAACAATAGCATTTCTTTCCAGCAGACAGTGTAATTTGCCTCTTTTAAAAATTACCTGTTAGCTACTGCTTCATTCATAAATCAGGTTTATATTATGAATGGACTGGTTCCCAAATGCTGATGGCTCTGTACAACACATTAATTCTATGGCCATGCCATTATGTATACTATAATGTGACACAAGATTACCAGACCAGAAAATCCTGAACTGCAAACTCAGTCAGAGAGGTACTGTCTGTCTTAGGCAAAAAAGTACTGCAACCATCCTTGGATAGAATATATGACATTTGCATGCCTTGGATAGGATGTCTCTTAAATCTACATTCAGCTATGCTGGGCTTTTCTGAAAACTATGTTATTGGTTGAATGAAACATCTGGGACTTTATATTAAGTCTAACTGAACCACTAAAGTATCTCTCCCAAGTCTCTCCCACAATGCAGTCCTTCCTGATTCCCAAGTACTCTTTACCAGGGTCCTTCAGCAATTTGCTCCACCTTCTTTGATTAAATTAATTCTACCTGTATTGTAGTATTGGTTTCTTATCTGTATACAATGTCTACAATGTTCTACTGTGTAGTAAAGCACACCCCTGATTGTGGATGGGCATAAACTCCTTTGAGATAGAGGAACTTGTGTCTTTATCCTTCAAGGGAAGTCTCCAAAACACCTTCAGAAGACATACTTAGTAACAAAATATCATAATCTTACTGGACAGTAAAAACCCTGTACTAAATGTAGACAATGGCTTTATGGGTCATTACAATCTACCTGCTATCTCTCCTAACCCATCTACATTCCACTGGTAATAACAAACCTTTTCCCTTTTCAATGGTCTTGTTCTTCCACATAATTATGTTATCTATTTCACTGCACTTCTCTTGGTTTGAAGATACTCTTGACAATGTTGCTTTGCAGCCTTTCTCCATTCCTCTAAATGACTGTTTCATTTACATATGGCATTATATACAAGTCATTTTTCTATCTGATATTTAGTTCAAGCTGTATCTACTTCTTTCTCAGATCTAAGGAAGAACACTTTCTGCTCAAAAGCTTGTCTAACATCTCTCCTAATTACACAGATGATCCAACAAAAGATATCACCCATAAAAGTTCTTACCTCTTGTATATTATATGACTTCTGGTTCCTAAAATGACTCATCCAGTAAATACCTTCAAGCTTGATTTGTAGGTAATATGAGAGATTTGTTGGGGAGCTGGAAAAATGAAGGGAATCTTGCCTCTTTCATCCATGAGTAGTATCGATGTATGGTTGTGCTAGGGGTCAGCTATGTTTTCTGGTGGGGAGGTGGTGTGAAAATGATCAAGGTCAGGTTGGAAGAGAGAAGGTATTGGGACCCAAATGATGCCACTTCTTCCCACTGTCCAGCTGTGGCACAATATGACTGGAGATGAAAGCATCCACCCAACTGCAGTGCAGCACAGCAAGAATCCCCCACTGCCAAATGCCACTGAAGGCACAACTCTGCAGGCCAGATCCAAAGGCTTCACATGCTAGATCCACCCACAGGTGGCAGGTTGCTGACCCATGGTCTACACCAATGGGGCAGAAAATCTTGTTGGATTGAATACAAAGTGCAATGTTAAGCAGCGTGGGGACAGAATAAGGGGGGTGCTGTTTTGGTATAGTAAGATTTAAAATGATTAGCTACTTTTGGGCCTGCCCAAATCTTCTGCTCTTGTTACAATGAAAGGAATATGTCCTTGAAGGGAATAAACCAGCCTGGTTTGCTAACAGTTTCAAATGAGGATGAATACAGCAAAGACAAGGAAGGATAGGCACCACGAGACCCAAGACTAGAGGAGAGAGCCACCACTGTGTCAAGAGATGACGTAGTGAGCGAACACCCCACCTCCAGACTGCTGGCATGCTGCCATCTGACACCTAAGAGAGAGCCTCAGAGTGAAGACTGCATCCTGGCCAGATGTACTTTGACACTGATGACAGCCCTAGAATTGGCAGATATCCAGAAATGCTTGATTGGTTGCATTGTTTTTTTTCTGTTATCACTGTGTATTAATACATTTGCCTATTATCAAATGGAAAGGTGGAAAGGTTGTAGTCAGTCTGAGGGAGGATGGGTGTTTCTCCCAGACCCTCCCAACTAGGTCCTAAAACCAGAGCCAACCATTATCATCGTAAGAGTAGCAATGGCTGGTAGTAAGCCCAGAAGGATCTTGATTCTCAGAGATAGACAAAATGATGACTAGACAATGAAACTATTATCTGTGTTGTTTGTTCTTGGATTAAAAGAATGAGTTGCCCTTTGGCATCTTAAGCCCTCTTATTTTCACAATAGTCCTGTTATCAGAACAAAGCTATCTCCAGGCACCACCATTTCTGTCAATGTAAGGATAGAAATCCCTATACTACTGAATTTTTACTTGCTTTTCTGCACTAGATACAGGCCAAAAGTGACAATTCAGTGCCACTAATATGAAAAAAGAGATATAACAATTTCCAGATACAAATTAAAATCCTTATGTTCATCTTGAGCTGTTTTGGCATGGGACGTGTGCTAAACAAACCAGGGTCATTTTAACATGGTTATTCTCAGCAGCCCCCTGGCAGTTCAGAAGCAGGTGGATTAAACTGCATTTTCTGAGCCAACAAAGAAAGAAAAGCTGTAATAAAGCAGAAAGTTCCCTTTGTACAGAATGATAACACTGGTGGCAGAGGCTGAGAGGAAAGAGAAGAAAATGAAAGTTTGACTGACTGAAAAGGTTAAGTTGAAAGCAGAGTACTGAAAAGAGATCAGATGGTCACGAGACAATTACATCACAGGGTCACTATCCTATTATGGGATCAAAAGAAGACAAGTTGTGAATTAAAGCAGGATACTTCAAATGGAGAAGGAGAAGGAGGAAGAGATTGTGTAGCACAGTGTACAGATAGGGTAGGCTGCCTAATTTGTGGGAAAGGACACTGGTACAGCTCTGTTTCAATCTTAATCTTATAAATCTAGTGCAAGGAGAGCCAGAGGTATACTAGGAAGACAGAAGCATTTCTCAGATTAGAAAAAAAGATTTAAAATGAATAGCTGTGATTTAAAATGAATCTGCTGTTTGGTCAATGCAATAGCAGTGGCCTCTTTAAGACCTCTAGGGTCAAGCTGTAGAATGATAGGGAGCACTCATGCCAGCAATACCCTTGCTTACAATGGCACTATTTGTATGAATAAGTGCTCATCCGTCCATGAAGTCAATGTGTATGTAACTCTTCACATCCATGGATGAACACTTATCCTCTCAGCCTTTATAAATTAGTCCCTTCAACTCCCCCAGTCATTATTGTTCATCTAGGTTTCTCCATCTTTCTTGGTAGGTGGTTCCCAGCACAGAACACACTATCCTATGCCACTGCTCAGTCAAGTAAGCCTCTTGTTACTTTCTGACTGTGAGGCAATGCCTCTGCCAGTGCAGTTGATGACTTCATCTTCTTTCTTTGTTGTCCTCTCACTGCTAACCTTTTATTTGCTAACTGTGCCTCCCGACAAATTAATGTATTAGCTGTTTTCAGGTTAGTTCAGTGTAAGGCATGTATGTGATATATAATTTCTATTAGTATTTTCTCTTTGTACATACATATTTATGTAGCTATATGTGTGTGCACTTATGCATGCATACATCTTTGAAGCTGTATAGTTTCAGAAGCGATCCTTATTCATTCCCGCTCATATTTTTTCTTCAGGAAAAGGATGTTTTTCTTCTCATAAACTGCATACCCGTAGAGGATTTTTAGGCAACTAGCCAATTCAAAGTAAGATAGTGGCTGCTATGGGCTAAGTCTCTTATCTGTCCCCTTCAGCTGTTTCAGTTCTTTGCTGTTCCTAGAAACATAAAAATAAATGATCTAGACTCACAGGCAGCTACCAAGTAAGAGGCCTGCAAGGAAAAAATTAGGAGGCAGATTCTGATTTCAGGCATCCCAATTTGACTGTTTCCATCACTTCAGTTGTATAACTGCAGACGCACACCAGGTGAGCTGAGAGATAGCATCTCATCAATGTGATGTCATTTTTTAAAAATACACGAGGACACTTGATATCTTATTTCACTCTTATCCTGCTGCTTCTTTTATCTGTTTGGACATCATGCCGCATGCCCAAACTTGAAAACAAAATACCTATGTTTTATTATGAAGAAATGAAGGTTCTGGCTCACTCTGTGAAGAGAAATGATTGAGCAAGACAAATGAACAAAAGGCTTGAAAACAAACCAGACAGACCTAGAGTGCTGCACCAGAAGTACAAGGAGGGTTTGACCCCCTACACATACCTGTTTCTTATAAGTCAGGTAATTGTAAATCACAGGTAATGCTATTGATCTCAGAATCCTTACAGTAGTATAATGAAGAGCAAAGTAAGAGAAGAATTGGGCCTGATGGGCCACACTCTGCTGTACTTCTCTCACACACGTCCTCTGACTCTAGGTGGTTGGAACCTGCTCCTTCCTTTATCACAGCTTATAACTGCTCTAAGTTATACTGACCTTATTTGGACCTCAGTGGTCCACCCTGCAGCACAGAATGCAGAAGGATCCAGTCATATATACCCCTCTTTCATACCATCCTTACCATGCCCTCGTACCTGGTGTGGGGGGTGAGATGTTGCATGTTGCATCTGATATTACCATATACTAGCAGATAAAATCCTTGGTTTAAGGACCTCTCTTTAGGTAGGACATGCTGCCCCTTTTATAGCTCCATTATAACACCAGAATATCATGGAGACCAGAATTGCATCCCAAGTATCTGACTGCTTGTTTTTCTCTTTCTTTGCCCCCCAGGCCCTGCCCACAGCAGCACCATTCAGGCCTTGGTGGGGAGCTAGGATTCAGGAGGAAGAACTAGATAGGTGAGGGGGACAGCATGATCTGATACATCCTGCTCAGTCACAAGGCTAAATGCCAGGCCACTCTCCTTTGTGGGTGAGAAGAAGAAAATTCTCTCAGTACATAAGAAAGCTGTAAGCAAAACCTCTCTCCTCTCAAGACAAGAGCCCCTTGCTGTGGTCTGTACTGAGGAAGCAATAGGCTGCTAGAACAGTGATGTCCATCCCTGGATGCGGGGGCAGCTCTAGGTGCCACTGTGTCAATGATGGGGGATATTTTTCACACCCCACCAAGGAGGCACTTGGGGGCACCCACCACAGTTATGCTACTGGGGTTCCTCAAACACATGGAAATTTGGTGGGAGGGAAGTGGGGGCAGTATTAAAGCTGCAAGTGCTCCCCTACTGCCAAAGTTTTGGTCCCACAGAGAAACCAACAGACCAAATGACACAGCTCAGCACACTGGATCTGGACCATGTGCTATAGGTTGAGAACCATGGGGCTAGAAAAAACCTCTGAGAGCTGTGCTAACCCTATCCCACCTAGTCACTTGAAGGCAAAATTAGAATGGGGGATTGGCTTGCTATGAGGTAGGGAAAGAAAAGTGGTGGATACAAGAGGTTATGTGTGAGATGGGTGGCAGGAGAGACCAAGTAATGGGTAGAGGATGGAGACAGAGACAGAGATGGGTGGAAGAAAAGCTTGATTAAAAAAGCAAATGAGAGTGAGTATGGGTGGCAGGAAGAGAACAGAGAGGAAAGCTATATAAAGGGCCAATCAGGGAGAGTTAGAAAAATTAGTCAAAGGGGGGAAATGTGAAAAACACACAGCTAAAAACTGATTTAAAAGCAAAAACAAATGTTGCAAAGAAAGGAGAACAAAAGTGTGAGGCAGGCAAGTTATTTTTCAGATCAGGATAAAACATAATACTGAATTGAGAATTGGGGAGCTCAACCCCGTAATGGGATGCATCAGTGGAAAATGAGCAGGGTTGAGAGCATCACAAGTAGCTGTACATCTGCATCTGGCCCCAAGGATTTGTTCCAATGGCCCAATTGGTCCTCTGTGCCCCTGCCTACTGGGTCTGTTTCCAATCTCTTGGCTTCCTAACTGCAGTGTCACTGCTGCCTCTGTCAAATCTGCTCCCTAGCATTGATTTTACTGGGATATCCTTTTTATTGATGGGTCTGTGATCAGTAAAAATCCATCCTCCCCTAGCTTGTATCTCATGTCTTATGGCCAAGTCAGGGTTGTCTGTTTCGAAAGATCAAACGCTGTCCATTGGTCTTTCAAAGGCAGCACCTGAGAGCACGCCTTTCTAAGTGTTTGTGACAGGTGCTGATCTCTAGCTTCTTTAGAAATGGACAAAGAAAACCAGTCGCTAAAGGTTATTGGTAATTCACTTTAGCTCCAGTTGAATTTCCTTGTTGGCTGTCTCTTGCTGGACAAAGATGGTGATTGCCATCTATTCTTATGCACAAAGCTGTAGAAAAGCTTCTTAAGTCTCCTTTCCTGATGAGTCCTCTTCTTAGTGAGTCACAGATATATCAACTCCCTGGCTCAGTTCTCTGATTATTGCCTTCATTTTCAGGTGTGCTAAATGTCAGGGGCAAAATTCACCATTCCTTTCACCATAGATGCAACTCTCCCATGCCTTGTGTAAGATAGTCTCACACAGAGTGAATGCCAAGTCAGTGTGATCTTCCAAATCAGAAAACTAATGATTTACACTGATTTAAAACTGGACAAGACAATGAAATATCAAGCCTAACCGGCTTCCTTTCCTAGCTGTCTGTTGTTCTCTCCAGCAATTTTGCTTTCTATTGGATTATACCAGTGGTTCAGTGTTAAAAGTAACTTTATCTCCTGCTTCTTTTCTTCTGGTTAAAGATTTCTTTTTCATCCTTACTTACAATGTGCTTGCTCTTTTCTTGATTATTTTCCATGTTTTTACCAAAAGCATAGATAGCATTGTATCATTATACCATTTTGCGGTATAATACTTTGGCTAGGTAAATAGATTATGCTTATCTCTATCTGGGGGATTCAAATGGAGTAGGGCATACAGAACCTTTTTCCCTCCTGTTCAATGATCAGTCAGAATCACTATCCTTATGCTCAGTGAACACTAAGGCTTATTGAGGCAATGAACATGTACATGTGTAATAGGGAGCCAAAGTCAGCTGAGTCAAGGACTGCACAGCTCAGACTGAAGCTGCAAAAAAGGGGAAGAGAAGGGCCTAAAAGGGCCTAAAGAGAAACATCTGTGTGGGCTAATGAGTCAGATGACTCAGAAATAGCAGTGCTCTGGGGTAGATAAGCATGAAGAAAGGAGGGGTAGACTGGTGCCTTCTAGGGAGCTGAGCCCTCTCCAGAGAAAGCAGACGTATGATAACCTCCCACAGGCACAAAGACATTCTGAAGGCAGAGAAGTGAGAGCCCCAGGGGATGAGGGCTGCTTAAATGTTTGTTTACCCAAAGTGGGGAGGTTTTTGTTAAAGCCATAGCTTACTTTTTTTTCTAGTTCAAACCAGCAGACTGGGCATGGCTATAAAGGTGTGAAGAGGTGGCCACAAGGGGTGTCTGAGGAACACTGCAAGATGTAAAGCCTTGCCAGGGGCAGGGCATAAGAAGTAGGCGGTTTGAGGTTGAGAGGACTAAAGACTGAGCCTGAGAGGAGCAATAGAAGTGACCTGAATCTGGGAGTGTCAGATTTGTAGCTCAGGGGGGCCAAGGATGGGGCCAAGTGTCCAGAGCCTGGGGAGGGTGAGACTAGGGCTAGAGGGGGCCCAGAGCCTGGAAGTGGAAAAAACAGGACCAGGGGACCAGAGCCCCCAAAAGGGTGAGACTGGTACTGTAGCCCAGAAGCTGAGGTCTGGTGCAGTGAGCCTAGGCTAAGAAGGCACATCTAGAGAAAAGAGGTCAAAGCTGGGAAGGCCAAAGCTCCTACAAAACTTTTGAAGCCCAAGAAGGACAATCATTGTGGTGGGGTTGGGTGACCTCTTTGATAAGGTATTGTGTACCATCTGTGAGGCAGAGGCATGGCTGTAGGGGCAGACAGAGGTCGTGAACACAGCCCTTAATGCACCATTAAGGGCACCAATACAGCTGGAAAGGTAATGGAAGGTTAAACAAAGGCAGATTGGCAGTGGACTGGATTCCACTGGGGTTTTGGGGCATCCTCCAAACCTTTTGTTTATAACAACAACAAGGCGTGGCAGGTAACTGTTAGGGAAGGGCACCCAGAGGGATCAGAAGAGGCAGGAGTTGTGTGGCCACCAGAGGGCACCACAGCACCACTGGATGTGAGACCTAGAGCAACATGTAAAGTTCTTCAAATTCCACCTTTTTTAAAGGCTTTTTAATTTACAGCAGAATAATGACATACAGCTGTGCCACCCCCTCACCACTGTACCTGGCATTTAGTATTCATTAGTAACATGAACAGTGAGCAATGGGGAAGGAAGAGTTAGATTCTGGTGCCCCATCCTCTTCAGGGAAGCATCCATCTCTCTCTCTTTGAATCATACACCCTCTAATCTTTTATCATCTTCCTGCCTCCAACATATCTCCGTCTCTCAGCAGCTCAGTAGGTCAGCTTCAAAAGGCAGGCTGCAAGAAATGCAGCTCCAAGCCCTCTCTGTGTGAGGAGACCTATGACCTGAGTCTCCCACTCCTTAGGCTTGTGCCCTAACCACTAGGCAAGGGTGTGGTACTCTTTTACTGTGGTGGGCTGGAGCTTGTGACCCAGGTCCCTGATGTGGGACAAAAATCTCTGTCCTTTCAACCCCACTAAAGAATTCACACTGTCTGAGCTTACCTTCACTGAAGATATCTCACCACTGCAATGAGGTCAGTGCAGGCACAGGAGAGCATCAGGGATGGGTAGCATGGTGACGCTGCATGCCACCTGATCCCTGTGCCACCTGAGGCTGGGTCAGACTTTCCTGAGCTAGGTCCAACCTTTTTGCAGACTGGATCTAGCCCATGGGCCATAGGTTGCTGACCCCTGAACTAGACTATTGGCCTAAAACATGGGAAATTGTTCTTTTCTTCTTTACCATGAGTTTCTACAGAACTATAATTTTGGGACTTACTGACTGTATGTGTGTACCTGAAGGATCCTGTTTTGCTGCATGCATGCCTAGCTAAAGTGGAGCCCTACTCTACTGGGTGCATGGGTACTTGTGTTCCCAAAGCCAAATCAAAAACTGTCCCTAAGTGCCAAAAAATGCAGTTCCACAGCTGCATACCTGCCTTATAGATGCATAAAGTGAAAGGATTTAGCCCAGAATGTACCTGAACTAATTCTAGTGACTTGTAATATATACGTAGGGTGCTTTGGGGTCACACACACACACACACACACACACACACACACACACACACACACACAGTGGCACAGCTTTAGAGGTGCTACCAGGAGATTTTTTGTCTTTTGTGTTTTCCAAGAAATTTCAGCTGGGTTTTTTTCCATAAATGTGTGTTACGAGAAATTAGCCTCTTTTTGTAATTTTCCTATGCCAGCCACACATTTTTGGGTGACACATACTGCTAAAGCAATATTGCTGTCTACACAAAAATTGGCAGACAGGTGAATCTAGAGTAGATTTAGTTGAGTGAGCACTTCCTGAAAAGAAAAACCAATGACCAATGTTAATTATATCATTTTTAATCATAACAAAAATATATGATGAACAGTTACCCACTGAATCGAATTTCATTATATGGAATTTTTTTCAGGTCCCCCATTCTTCTGGCAGATTTTATCTTCTGACGAAGAAAATTTTGTATTAATTTACTGGATAAAACTTTCTCTGTTAGTGAGCAGATAACCTTTATCAACAGCTTTGCCAACATCTGCCTTTGTTGCCTCACTGAATGCTTCAACCTTCAACTAGAAGAGAGAATTTGGACAACAGTTGTGTGTAGAAGGCTGAGTTGTGAGGAGAGAGTAAAGGTGTTACGGTCCACTGTCTGTAGTAGCTATGATAATAGTAAACTGCCATACGTATTTATGCATCACAAACATACATACTCTTGTTTAGACACTGGTTTCATACTTAGAGGTGCTGGCTATTTGCAGCTCTCATTAATTTCAGTCATAGCCATGAGTTGTCAGTGCCTCAGGCTACATATACATACCATAGTGCAAAATCACCCATGTTAAACCTCCAGAATTGGAACAATTGTCTGATCTTGTCTGCTTTATGGACCCTTTCTCTGTAGCTGTTTCTGCAATTGAGCATGTACTCATGGAGTGTATTCACCTGTTCTTCTCTGCTCCAATTTCAACAGCATGAGTGATAGCCCTTTAACAAGAGAAAGGCTGTAATGCTGGTACCAGGAGGCTTCAAAAGGGTGGGAAGTTGGCAAAGGGACTTGGCCAATGGAAAATAAAATCAGAGGAAGTGCAGCAACCTTGGTAGCAGCCTTTTGGAGCAGACTGGCTGAGAAAAAGTAAGATGAAATTCAAAGGAAGGAGGGGTAAGTGTGTAAGAACATTGTATGACATGAGGGGGGGAAGGAAAAGGAGGAGAACAAAGGAAGAAAAGAACAGAGGAATGGATCAGGACCAGAGAAAGGAGATAGAGAAAAAATCCACCCAGCAACATAAACTCTTGGCTGTTTTTCTGTCTCTGCACTGTGTTTGAATTGCTACCTGACTTACCTTTTATTTAAACAGAGAAAAAAAACTATTAACTTTTCTCCAGTGAGTAGATTCTAAAAGATATTAATGAGGGAGAACTAATAGAGGATAAATGATTTAAGGAAATGATACTAGTACTACTGGGGTATTTACATAATAAGTAAAGACATTTATGATCAAAGTCAGGACTGCCAGAATAAGGGTCTGTAGGTTATTCCTACACAGTCATGTTTCTATCGAATTAAAGGTCCCTTTGAAGGCAAAAATGATCAGGAATCTTTGAATGCTTCTGCCTTATAAAAACATTGTGGATTCTATTTAAGGTCAAATTCCTACACACCTGCTCAGACTGAATAGCATCTTCCTTTATGAGTAGCCCCAGTGAAAACCAAAGCAGGTACTTAAGAGTAATTTGTTACTCATCATGAGCAAGTGTTTCAGCATCTGGCCATTAGGAATTACAAAGTGCACTTTCTTATATAATCTAAGTGCCATTTTTCACTGTCCATATTAGTTACTCTTCTGCCCTCTAGAGCAGTAAAGATGACAGTAGCATAGTAATCCTTCACCATCACATCCCTAATGTAATTATAATTAGGCATACACTTGCCATAAGGGGAAAATGACTTGTTCTGCTCCCCATCTTGGCCCTAATTCTTCCATTATCAGCCCATGGTGTCATTTTGCTGAATACAAATGCAATCAGCCTCTAGAATTATTTTTAAACAGAACCCTTTTGAGGCCAGTAGGCTGTGTGAACAAGTGCATCCTCTTAAATTGCTCCTCCTCTCTGAGACTTAGCTGTCATCCTGCCAAGACCTAAATGTATGAGACTGACCTTTAAAAATGTAGAGCAAAGACCTTGAATGAAGGACACAACACCAAGTTGGAGAGGGAGAATATTGATATTATGTGGATTGATTTTGAAATATATTACTTTTTCTGTAATCTCCATTTCAACAGTCATAAATTACAGAAATAAGCAATGAGAGAAAATCAGATTTGTGAAGAAAAAGAGATAATATTCAATCCAAGGGAGAGTGGTGTTTGTGTTCACTAGGTGCCTCTATTTAACAAGTACACTTGCTTCAAGGAAGTGTAGCATAATTCAGGGGTCTTTGTTCAAGCACCACTTGCTCCTGCCAAATCAGACAACGAAGCAATCCAATCAGCATTTTGTGTATACTTTGGACAATTGATTTCCTCCTACTTTTATTGTGCCATGGATCTCACAAATGGGATATGCCATTACATCTGATATGAGATCCAGAAACAAAAAACCCCCTAAATTCCAGAGGATTTGTTGCTTCTTAGAAATTAAATGGTATACTGTGATGTGTGTGACACATCATGCCAGAAATACTCCTCCTATAGTTATTTGTTCCCATTGATGGCAGATGACATAGTGGAGATCCACTTCAGACTATGAAAATAATAAAAATACCTTAATTACCAAATGATAAAAATTGCCCACAGTTTTTCCCCCATATGTTGTGGAACAAAGCAGTACAAAGCAGCAGGAAAATCAGTTTAAACTTCTACCTCAGAGATTAAGGGAATTCCCTTTTTTCTACATTCCTCATACCCTTGTCCCCAGAATATACATCACACTGAAAAAAAACCAAACATGCCTGGTGAGGAGGCAGCTATTCCTTTCTCTGCTGGACCAAAGCAGCCATCTCGAGGTTTGCTTAACATGATAGGGGCGAAACCAGCTTCATTCAACATTAGACAGAGAATGTACAAAGGTTTAAAATCATTTTGGCCCTTTCTAAGTCAGCATCAAAGGCAGCTGGGCCAGGCTGGAAAATTTAAGCAATTTAATTCAGAGGAAAAGTGTATTGTGTTTAAAGAATGAATCCAGTTGAAAATTTTAATTCCACAACACCACACAGATGATCAGGTTACTCATCTGTCTCTTTTTGTCACATGCCTCCTCATCAACTTTATCCTTTTCTGGAGGACTGCTAATAAAAATCTCTATTTGGTGAATATGGTGTTTCTCCCATCTGGTAAAAACAAAAAACAAAATTTGTGAATGCCCTCCTGCCTAATGACACACATTAAGCACTAAAATCTTTGTGACCCATCCGGCAAAACAATGTTGAGGTGTTTCTATTGAATATGCTTTTCAGCTATCACACTTCAGTACTGCCTTATGTTTAAAATAGATACTTTGGAACCACCCGGAAACATGTTAGGCCACAATAACAAGGCGTCTCTTGATAGGACCAAATTTAATATCACAGTGGCTTTTAAGTAAACTATTCTCTAAATTAGTATGTGGCCCACAAACCATGTAATCTATCCACAGTAGAGGAATCATTTCTATTAATAATCTCTCCATTCTGTAAATAAACCGCCTTTACATCCACGCTAAGCATATGTGGAGCAAACAGAACAGATGGGGGGGGATTTCCCGCTGCAGGTTTCTCTTGCTTAATGATGGTTATTATCAATTCACAAAACTCTCAGCTGTCACCTCTGATTTATTTTCACAGCAAATTTCTGTTTGGGTTCCATAGCTCCTGGCTCTCCTGATGCCATGCACTTCTCCACCCCTTACACCCTCTCCCTCTTTCTGCGCCCAGAAGGGTCAACCTAGATGCCTGCTTATAACACAGCCCCATTTTGCATCCTGCGGCCTAATCACACCTGACATTTTGTGCTCTGCATTTGTGTCGAGCATGATAGGGCATGTATGGAGGGAACCAGATTTTCAGGTTGTTTCCAGCCTCCTTTCCTTGTCCTCTGAGGGAAAGCGTTAGGGATAAAGACCCACCCCCACCCCCGAAGTTTAATCCTCCATATAAATAGTGGAGGGTTTAACATATAAAGACAATTCAGCACGGAGCCTTTAAAAAATGTTTCCTTTCGTCTCAGCTCTACAGCGAGCGATGCCTTATTTGTTGACCAGACTTACGCCCGCCCCTTTTCACTCCTCTCCTTCCTCCTCCGTGCCCCCCACCCCCTTCTCTGCACATTACTCCATGCCGTGCCCATTGACACAGCCTCACTACGCTCCCTGCGCGCAGCAAGGGCAAGGAAATTCCCTTGCAATAAACAATACCCTCTTCCATCTGCCAGGCGGCTCTTCCCAAGGTCAGCCCTGCTGCGGCAGCAGCTGCAGTGGCGCGGAGCCCCGGCGCGGGGCTGAACCCGGCGGCGGCGGCGCGGCGAGGAGCTGTTCATCCCCGCTCGGGCGCTGCAACCTCGCTCCCTCCCGACATCTTCCCAGCGGCAGGCCGGGCTATGGGGGGACCCGGCGCGGGTGAGCCCAGCACCGCTTCGCTCAGGCCCCCGTGCCCCGGGCTCGGCTCCGACCCTTCTTCTCCCTGATCCCTCCCTCCCCCAGGTCCCCGCTTGCACAAAGCCGTCGCGGCCATGGAAGAGGAGCTGAAGTGCCCGGTGTGCGGCTCGCTGTTCCGGGAGCCCATCATCCTGCCCTGCTCGCACAATGTCTGCCTGCCCTGCGCCCGCACCATCGCCGTGCAGACCCCGGACACCGAGCAGCACCTGCCCCCCATGCTGCAGCCCCGAGGACCTATGCCAGGGGCAGCAGCTGCTGGGTCTGGGCTGGGGACAGGGCCAGCAGTGGGCTCCGTCCCTGCCTTTGACTATGAGTGCGCAGCGGGTGGCAGTGGGGACCACGCGGACAAGCTAAGCCTGCACAGTGAGACTGACAGTGGCTACGGCTCCTACACCCCCAGCCTTAAGTCGCCCAATGGGGTGCGGGTGCTGCCACTAGTGCCAGCCCCTCCAGGCTCTTCAGCAGCCGCGGCTGCAGCAGCTGCTCCCCGGGGTGCTGCCACCAGCTCGTCCCTCACATGCCCGCAGTGCCACCGCAGCGCCTCCCTGGACCAGCGTGGCCTCCGTGGCTTCCAGCGCAACCGACTGCTGGAGGCCATTGTGCAGCGCTACCAGCAAGGCCGTGCCGCCACCTCCGCCAAGTGCCAGCTCTGTGATCGTAGCCCCCCGGAACCGGCTGCCGTCCTGTGTGAGCAATGCGAGGTGCTGTACTGCGCTGCCTGCCAGCTCAAGTGCCACCCATCACGGGGTCCCTTTGCCAAGCACCACCTGGTTCCACCGCCCAGCCTGCAGGGTGCCCCCAGTGGTGATGGTGGAAGCAGCAACAGTGGGGCGAGCAAGGCAGTGGCAGCAGTAGGAGTCGGGGCAGGGGGTGCCCGCAAATTCCCCACATGCACGGACCATGAACTGGAAAACTACAGCATGTACTGTGTGAGCTGCCGGAGCCCCGTGTGCTACCAGTGCCTGGAGGATGGCAAGCACAGTAAGCATGAAGTGAAAGCCCTGGGTGCCATGTGGAAGCAGCACAAGGTAAGCATGGCTATGAGAGAAATGCCCCTGGGAGCTACCCCCTTTCCTTAGGCCCATGCCAGGCTGAGGTGGGAGAAGGAGATAAAAGTGGCCCACAATAACCCTCACTTTTCCCCCTACCCCACCTTGGGGCCCACAGGAGGGCTATACTGGCTCCTGGCTTAAATAGGAGCAGTCACAGGACTGCTAGAATTTATCTGTGCAGCAGATATCTGCCTTTTCCCCAGAGAAGGGTTATGTGAACCAGGGATTGGTACTAAAATCCACCTTCCCCCCAAAAAAACCTCCAACAAACTACCTCCAAGAGGTCTCTTCCCCACTCCAATTATCCACAAAGTCAGCCATATGCCAGGGGTTGGCCTCATGTTGGTTACAGGCAATATGCCTCCATCTTGACTTACCCAGTGCTAAGGGAAACTGCTCTGACCCCCTCAAGGCACTTGTAAGGTTACTTCTTCTGATCAGATTAATCAAGTGTGACTATTATGGACCAAGGATCTAGCCCTACTCTGAGGAAGTGCTCTATTACCTCAGTGGCAGCTTCTGGGGGGATTTTGACTGACTCATCCTGAAATCTTGTGGTTTATCTCACCACCAAGGCTACCTCATTTCTATGACTCTCTTAGAACCTTCAGCATATTTTCCTTCATGCAGCTCTCCAACAGCCCATCATCTTTCCCTCATTTTTCACCAGTCCTTGGGTCTCATGTACCTAGATAGTACATAACTCAAAGGATCCCTCCAGGGACTTTGAAACAGCGTTAATTTATCAGGCTGAAAATCTCAAGTCAAATGTGGCTTCTGCTGTTTACAGTTCTGGTCATCCACATCCGAGAAATAGGAATTCACACTGGAGCAGGTGCAGAGAAAGCCAGTAAGATTATTAAGGGAATGGAGAGCTGTCTTAGGAGGAGTCAAAAAGAGCATGCTTTTGTAGCTTAGGAAATGAAAGCTAAGAGGGAAAATGATCACTGCTTTAAATATAGAGGAATAAACACCAGGATGGGGAGAAAAACCTATTGAATATGATCAACTAATTCACTTACTTTTAAAAATCTTCTTCCTTGTTATCCTTGAACTATGCTTATGATCTATCACAGTACCAAAGCTAAAGGACAATGTAAGTGGAAGAACAAATGGGTATACACTAGTCATGAATACATTTAGATTGAAAATGAGAAAAAGGCTTCCACCCATTCATGCAATGAGATTCACTACCTGGAACAGTCTTTCAATAAGAGTGTGAGGGACAGAAAACTGAAATGCTTTTAAGACAGACCTTCCAGTCCAATGTTCCCTATGAAACTGGAGAAAATGACTGTTGTTGGACCTTTATCTGTCATACCATTAATGATGATGCATCAGTGGGGGAAGGTGTAGGCCAGGGAATGTTTGGCTCATTGATTGATTACAGGGTGTCATCAAGTTGCATCCTGTACCTTTTGGAGAGTTGGGGGAAAGGAGATTCCCCAGCCATGCTGGCAGTTAAGGATGGAGGTGTGGGGCTTTTACTGGTTAAGGTTTTGTTGTGGGGCAGGTCTCAGTTTTGACCAGTTCACAGATTGTTCCAAATTGATCCATCCCTCATACTGACACTTAGCATATCTGTAGCCACTCAAGGGCTTTGGAAGACAGTGCTTTCAGGACTGGCCTCATATCAAAGAGGGTTTGTTGACTTCTGTGTGGAACATGGAGCTACTGGGCACATCTACATGAGAAGTTTACTGTGGAGTTGCCTAATTAGCTCCACAGTAGAGTCTCAGTGTTTTCACATGCAGCCTATTAGGCTACAGTAAACTAATTAACTCTGCCACATTGACAGGGCTGGCTGGGACTTGAGGGTGTTGCAGTGCAGGGGTTGCCTGCTGGCTAGCCCCACACTAAAGCACCCTCATGTTGGGTTGGGGTGGAGCAGCCCTGGACTAGCAGGCTGACCCCCCTGGGTCCCCTGCCAGCTGGGCCTGGTCCAACCTAGCTCAACATGCTGCTGTATAGGGTGCATATGTAAACACAGCATCCAGAAGCAATAAACTCTAGCACAAACTGCACCAGAGTTTATTGTAGCACACTAATTGCATGTGTAGATGCTCCCTCTGGGTAGTTTGATAATGGTAGCTCTGTTTATAAAAAACAGTGTGATTTCATATCTCTCTTGAATGAAGAGGAAGAGAAGATGATCCTAAAATTTATCTGGAATGACATAAAATAAAGTTCATTCTTGCTAAGAAACACAGACATGGAATCAGTTAATAATCAGTCATTACATGCATAGAGTACATTAATTCTCCAGTACTGTACCACTACCCATACTGCAACATGGAAAGGACTCCTTCCAGGGCTCTCACATATGCATGGAAAGCATCTACTATAACACACCTCTTTAGTGAGTGGAGAATGATCCTATCTGTATGTGTAGCTGGCTCTGTTTGCTACAACAGAGGGAAGGCAGGACCATAACCACTCTTCCTCTTTAATCCCTTTTGTGTGTTTAGCATATCTGGGGGCACTAAAAGGTGTTTCCAGCCAGTGAACAAGGGTAGAAAATGTGTGGTTGCTTGCATCCTTCTCCCTAGCTTAATCACATAAGCCATGCCTGTAGAACCTGGGACTGCCTCCAAGAAACAAGACCTACCCATTGGCTTCTTCTCTGCCCATGCCCAAGCCTGACAATTAGGCAGTGTAGGTGGCTTAAAGGAACTCTGAGCAAGTACTTCAGCAAGGAAGGAGAGCCTGAGAGTGGGATGAGGGTGTGCACTCAGGACCCCTCCAAGCCTTATACGCTGCCTAATTGCCAGACTTGTGCAAGCAAAAAACAGAAGCAAGTACAGGCATACCTCATTTTATTGCGCTTCGCTTTATTGCGCTTCTCAGATATTGCATTTTTTACAAATTGAAGGTTTGTGGCAACCCTGTGTCGAGCAAGTCTATCGGCGCCATTTTTCCATCGGTGCCATTTTTCCAACAGCATTTGCTCACTTTACAATTAAGGTATGTACATTGGTTTTTTTAGACATAATGCTATTGCACACTTAATAGACTACAGTATGGTGTAAACATAACTTTTATATGCACTGGGAAACCAAAAAATTCGTGTGACTTGTTTTATTGCGATATTCACTTTATTGTGGTGGTCTGGAACCGAACCCACAACATCTCCAAGGTATGCCTGTATGTAGGGTTTTTTCCTCAGCAGCAGTGCTAGGCATGACAGGGAAGTGGCACAGGTATAGCTGTAGTGACTGAGAGCCATAATCTGTTGATAGGAAAGAGAATTTTAATTTTTAAAGGTTCATGAAATAAATTCTCATGTGTCATAAACTGCATAGAACTCTGGTTTTCAACCTCATAAAGTTGCAAGTTGAATCATCCCCAGCAGTACTTCAATCAGTGTTTCCAAGCCTAGGTCTTTCCAGCCAGGGGCTTATATTACTCAGCCATTTCCTGAAAAACTTGATTTCCGTGTGTGTTCAGGAGACATTCACTTAACTCATAAGCAGCGGATCATAAATTCACAGCTATTGCGATTTATGCAAATGACAGAATCTGATTTTGAGAATGTTTCCATCAGAAAGCCCGCTGACTCCCTGATGAACATGATTGCTTTAAATATTCAGGGGTGTTTGTCCTTTGTAGATTGTGAAACCCATTTGTGTTGCATGAAAGTCTTCTTTGAGCTACAGCTGATTAACACCTTTTTGAAACAGTGTGATAAACTGTCCTGCTGATCCAGATACATATTAAATTATTTCCTCTTCTTGTTACAAATTTTGTCAGATGAATGAACTAAATTATGTTGTTCTGTGTTTTCACTGCATTTTTCTCCTAAGAGAGTGGTTTCACAGAATGCGATTTCCCCTTGTTATTTATTGTTTCAATCTCATGGTAAAGGCTCAAATAAGAATGGAAAAATAAAATAAACTCATTTTGTGACTCCACTAAACTTCTCTTCTTCTTTCTGTGTTCATTAATATTCCTAGAATGTTATAATTTGCAGGAAATAACTATAATGAAACAACTATTGACCACCAGCCTATATCCACATCTCAAGTCCATATTTTGAAGTAATTCGTTATTGTAACTGGACACAAGTATTCAAATGCTGCAATCTGCCTTATAACTTTGGTCATGGTTAGAAAGAAATATCATTGCATTTACAACACCAGTCACAAGGGAGACTTGATCAGCTATAGTAATAATAATAATGCTGACAGATTGTGGTCCTTTTGACTCATGGGTGTGGGGAAAGAAGGTGATACATCTTACCTCTGTATGTTCCATGTAAGCAAATGTATAACGATTTTCATGTATGATTTTGTAGCAGGGGTGGGATCAAAAACTTGAATCAGATAGGGGTCTGTGTAGAGAACTGAAGGGCAGAGAATAGGGAGGTCAGTAGGTTGCTGAGACTAAACACTGGGGGAAGGATATCCATTTAGAATGCAGGCTTCAATGATCCAAAACAAACTGCACCCCATTCACAGAAACTCAGGTGCTCTATCAGAATTTGATGCTTATATCAGGTGATTGAATCAATGCTTGATCTGCTACTGAGGACAGATGGCAAAAAGAATGGTAAACGAGGAATGAGTTATTTTCATAAGACAAAAAACCCACCTGTCTCTCTAAAATGAGGAGAAACAAGTTTCTGTGCCCTTCCAGATTTGATTACTTGTTCTCCACACTATCTATCTGTTCCTGTATTTAATAAGAGCAGAAGCTTTCTATCCATCTACAGAAGCTTGTTTGATTGTTGGATCCAGTTAAGATAAAATTAAGATACTGGGGGATAGAATAATGTTTGTCAAGAATTATTAATTGTCTTAGACAAAGGAGATTGTAACTTGCAATTCAGCTTCAAGCAAATGCTTCCACAACATGAAAGAGAGCTCTGAGTGTACAGCACACTTTTTTATAATAGTTGATGGAGGTTTTAGTCAAGTGAATCCATTTGATTTTAATGGGAAGTATACAGCTAAATCCATTTGCTTGAAAACTATCTTATAAACGCTTTGATAAACAAGGCTATTATCTCAAATGGGTTTAAGGATCAGAGAGTGGGCCTCCTTCTGGGTTGCATATTGCACTTGCATTAGCACAACCACAATTGTCTAATGAGCGCAAGGGTTCGATCTAGAGCCATTTGATCAATATCTTTATCACATTCATATTGAAGTTCTTCAGGGGGGTGGTTATGCCAGAGACGAAATGTATTGTGCCCAGTGACATCAATATCCATGTTGATTGCAATGTGTCTGGATTAACTTAGAATGGTACCGCTGGTGTGATAACCACAGGACCAACCCTATGTAGCATTTGGCTCCACCTACCCTATGGAATCTGATTCCCTTCCCCATCTGATGTTAGGGAGGGGATAATATGTTGGAGAAGTAGGAATTACACTTCTATTAGGGGCCAGTTATTTTCCTTAGTTTGAGACTGAGGCACACCTGTCCAGTTGGGACCATAATGCCAGCTGGAAAGTGGCAGAAAGTGGCTCATTCCAGCCCCCTCTCTCCATCCTTTGTCAAACCCCTATTTCTCCACCACCACCACCCATGGCCAATGCATGATCAGTACATGCCCCATATGCAAGGTGAGGGGTGTGACCAAAAGGAGTGATAGAAAATGGATATAATCTTCATCATGCCATTCAGGACTAGTTATTCACCAATGTGATTCCATGGCTGGCAAAGCAAACCAAACTCTGGCATCCATCCAACAGTGTATCTCAAGCAAAACCAGGGACGTAAAACCTCCCACTTTACTCAGCCTTAGTGAGGTTGCAGCTAGAGTACTGCATCCATTTTTGGGCCCCCCACTTCAGGAGAGATGTGGATAAGCTTGAGAGAGTCCACAGGAAAGCCACCCACATGATCAAAAGCCAAGAGAGCAAGCCTTACAAGGAGAGGCTGAGGGACATGCAACTCTTCCGCCTGGAGAAGAGAAGGCTCAGGGGGAACTTGGTGGCAGCCTACAAATACAAAAAGGAGGTGCCCCAGGATCTGGGAGAACAGTTGTTCACTGGGGCTCCCCAAGGGATAACAAGGTCTAACAGGCACAAACCTCTGGAAGCCCGATTTAAACTGGACACAAGGAAAAATGTCTTTACAGTCCGAGTGTCCAGGGTCTGGAACAGACTCCCCACTTCAAATGGTGTTTGGATGCTTATCTTGAGGGGGTCATTTGAGTCCAGCAGACTTCCTGCCTATGGCAGGAGGGCTGGACTCGATGATCTTGCGAGGTCCCTTCCAGCCCCTAACGTTTATGAATCTGTGAAACATTCTACGCTGATCTGGTAGCACATAAAGCCCTTTGCAAGAGACATGGATCTGCTCCAATAACCCTGGATTTGGTCCAGACACTGTTTCATTAAATTTTATGAAATACTAAGAATTTGAATGGGTGGATGAATAAATGGATGAATTTAGCATCTCTAATGTAACATAATTATTGTTCTGTCTGTTAGATCAATTATAAGTGAATTATAGTGGACCATGTTCTGTTTTCAGATTTGACACAAATGCAATCCTTATAAATAGTCTTAAAGTAGAAAGACTCCATGAATATAAGAGAAAACTGATTCTTCCTTCAAAATTCACCTCTGGTTCCCATTGAGGGCTAGTTTGTACCTAGCTCTAATGAGACTACACACAGTGAGTAAGACCCTTCCAGGGCTGTTAGGTTTCCCTGACTGATCGGCTGAGGTATGGTATGTAGGTCAAGAGCTGCATAACCAGCACCTCTCCTTTTCCACTTAATCAAGTGAGTAGAGGGGAAGGAGATAGAGGAGGTGTAGAGACCAGCAAGGGTTGAGATTGAAATGAGCTTACAGAAAGGGGATCTAAGCCATGCTCTTTCTGAGGCTGCTGAATTTTTCTTCCCTTGGGAATCCCTTTGGAACCAGGGAACAACTGATGACATCCTAAGTTACAGTTCATTCCCAGGTCTCTTCCTAGACCAACACATAGCTATGTGCCTGTCCATGTAAAACGCTCCGTCTAAAGGCCAAGTCTTATCCTTAGGAATGTAAGGGAGCCCAGAACCCATTGGCTTAATGATAGGTAGTAGGCTTTCCAATTGCTGACATGTGTTGCTGTATCTTCTAATAAGGACAGTTAACAGGGTCCTAGCAAGTCCAGCAGGCAAAAATTTAGCTAAGTGCAGACACTGTGTCAAGAGATCAAGAACCTGATCCTCAGCTTGTGTAAATTGGCCTAGTTCCCTTTGCTTCAATGCATGAAAGAATTAACAGCAGCTGATGACCTGGTTCATTGCCACATTAATGAAGTACAGCTGATAGTTACAGTTATTGGATCATAGAATCAAGGGCTTGGAAAGGACCACAGAGGTCATCTAGTCTATCCTGTTGTATGGGTGCAGAATTAGCCCCTTCTTGAAAATCTCCAGTGAAAAAGATTCCACATTATTTGAGTTCTTGAAGTCTTTAATTCTTGCCAGATCTTAGTGTCATTTAAACATATTCTAGACCCCGACCCTGCTATCACATCAATAATGGAATGATAGTCCCTGGGGCTTTTCCTGGAAGGGGTGCCAAGGTCCATTTACTATTTTATGGCCTTTATGTGTCCTGTCCAGGGAAATAATTTACGTGAGCTTTTTCAGGTACTACATAACCACAGTTGTACAAGATGCTATACGTGTTTCAGGTTAGTTGGAATCGTGTCATGTTTTATGCTTTGTGAGATAGCACATGCTCATGTAAAGATTACTGTAGTGCATATGCACAAAGAGGTGCAAGAGTTAAGATCCGCTGATCTTGCAGTTAGAACTGATGCTTAATTATCAAGTTATGCAATCCAGCCAATTGAAGCATACATGAGTAAAATGTTATCTTAAAGATGTCTTGCAGAGATTCAAGTTGAAATATTTCTACTTTCAGCCCATAAGTCAAAATGTTTGAAGAAATTTTTCTATCACTTTCCAGAAATATTCACCTCCAGGCTAAGTGGAAACATGGAGAAGTTCAGCCTCATAGGAAACTTTTTTTGTAATGTTACAAAGGTTGTGTGATGAAAGTTGTATTATGTCTTAGTTGTGGCAGATGTTATAAAGCTAAAGATCTCAGGTTTATAGATAAAAGATTGCTAGTTCAGGAAGCACTTCCAGATTTTTCAGCATGATAGCCACTATATAAAAGTAAGACTATAATTTCCATGTATATATAGGCAGCTGCTGGCTTTTGTAAGTGTTGACTTAATTAGTCATTACATTAACTTAGAATATGTAGACATAATATTTGACTTCCCACACAGTTACCCATTTTAATTCTAATTAAGATTGAAATCCTAATGTATTCTTTTCAAGAAAAATACTTTGTGCATGTAAGAATGCATGTGACATTAAGTAAGCTTTTTGTGTGCTGTTAATTGTAAGAAGTAAGAATTAGTCAGAATCTATTTACATTTTATCTCTAATTTACTCTTTTGAATTCTTTTCCTTACAGGCACAGCTGTCTCAGGCGTTAAATGGTGTTTCAGATAAAGCAAAGGAAGCTAAAGAATTTTTAGTTCAGCTGAAAAATATATTGCAGCAGATACAGGTAATTGCATAATTCTAGCTGTTTTGATAATACAATAATCAACAGAACTGAATGGATAATTTATTCAATGACTTTAATCTCCTTTGCCATTCCTAAATAACCTGAAATAATCTTCTCTTTTCTTGAATGCATTTGTTAGGCAAAATTATTCATCAAGTAATGTATGTAAACATTTCTTGGCCTGTAGGTTGTTTGTGTGCAGTTTCTTGTAACAAAAATTGGATATGAGCTGTGTTGATTAGTTTTTGACTGAATTCTATGATCATATAGTATTGCTTATACTCCTTCTATGAACGAATGTAATTCCTAGGGGTGGGAATTTGATATAAAATTTACAAATTCAAAATTTGCTCCCTGTGTCTGGTCAAATATTTTCTTTAAATGTACTGTTTCTAACACCCCACTTATAAAATTGTTTGTTAGGAAGTTTGTGGAGAGGCAAAACAGAAAAAGGACATAAAATGCTGGTTGCCAAAATGAATTCACTTATTTATTTGAGACAAATTATTTTTATGTGTGCATTTGGTCAGCTCTGATCATTGGATTTTGAATCATAAGAAGGACAAGTCTAAGCAATGCTTTTTAAACGATTTACAAAATACTATTCAATGAGTTTTTTGCCACGTTGGTCTTGAACAGGGGTCAAGATAAGTCTCCTAATGGGTTCTTAGCTGGGCATCAAAGGGACACCAGCCCACCAACTGTTGATGCTGATTTGGTGTAAAGTCACTTGGATGGACTGGATGTGTTTAAGTCAGAAAGCCCGATGAGCTGCATCCAAGGGTACTGAAGGAATTGGCCGGTGTCATAGCAGAACTACTGGCACGGCTGTCTGAGTGCTCATAGTGCTTGGGTCATGTCCCAGAGGACTGGAAAAGGGCTAATATGGTCCCTATTTTCAAGAAGGGGAGGAAGGAGGATCTGAGTAATTACAGGCCAGTCAGTTTCATTTTCATCCTTGGAAAGGTCTTTAAAACGATTATGAAGGATCATATTTGTGGGAGTCCAGCGGGAAAAATAATGCAGCTGGGAAACCAGCATGGATTCATAGCAGGTAGATCATGCCTGACCAATCTGGTTTTGTTTTATTACAGGATCACAAAATGCTTAAATGCAGGAGTAGAGGTGGATGTCATTTTCTTGAATTTTAGCAAGGCCTTTGATACAGTATCTCATCCCATCCCATCCTCATAAATAAATTAAGAGGCTGTGACAGATTTTTACACAGTCCAGTGGGTGGCAAATTGGCTTAGCGATCTCACCCAGAGAGTGGTAATAGACAGGTCAGTATCAACCTGGAAGGATGTGGGTAGTGGGGTCCCGCAGGGTTTGGTCCTCTGTCTTGTACTCTTCAATGTCTTCATCAGTGACTAGGATGTGTGTGTGAAGTGTATTCTGTCCAAGTCTGCAGATGATACTAAATTGTGGGATGAAGTGCATGCTCTGAAGGGTAGGGAATGATTTCAGGCAGACCTTGACAGTACACAATAGGATGCAGTTCAACAAGGACAATGCAGAGTGCTGCTCTTAGGGTACAAAAATATCCAGCACACCTACTGGCTGGGAAGTGACCCTCTGAGCAGCACAGAAGCGGAAAGGGATCTTGGAGTCATAGTGGACTCCAAGATGAACATGAGTCATCAGTGTGGTGAAATCATCAGCAAAGCTAACCGCGCTTTGTCCTGCATCAGCAGATGCATGACGAATAGATCCAAGGAGGTGATACTTCTCCTCTATGCAGCATTGGTCAGACTGCAGTTGGAGTTTTGGGCCCCGTACTTCAAGAATGATGTTGATAGATTTGACAGGGTCCAGAGGAGGGCCACTCGTATGGTCAGGGCTTACAGGACAAGCCCTATGAGGAGAGACTGAGGAACCTGGATCTCTTCAGCCTTAGGAGAAGACTGAGAGGTGATCTTGTGGTTGCCTACAAATTCATTAGGGAGACGCAGCAAGGGATTGGAGATGCTCTGTTCACCAGGGCACTTCTTGGGATAACAAGGAACAATGGTCACAATCTGACAGCAGATTTAGGCTAGATATCGAGAAGAACTTCTTCACAGTGAGAGTGGCCAAAATTTGAAATGGGCTTCCAAAGGAAGTGGTGCTCTCCCTTACTCTGAGGATCCTTAAGAGAAGGCTTGATAGGCATCTGGCTGGGGTCATCTAACCCCAGCACTCTTTCCCACCTAGGCAGGGGATCATACTTAATGATCTGTTGGGGTCCCTTCCAACCCTAGCATCTATGAATCTATGAAACTTGTATTTCACAGAAAAAGAAATCTGATTTAAATTTGCTTTTTTCATGGGAATGTAGTGTTCATAAATGTTACTGGATTGATAGCCCTTTTCAGTCTGGCACATCCAACATTAGTTCAAGATTCCCCACACTGGCCCCACAGGGCATGAGAGAAGGAATGGTATGAATCTCATCAATGCTCTGTTTCAGCAAGCCTTCTGTGGGATGCACACAGATAGCTATCTACTCTTCTTCTGGCCCCTTTGTCCATCAGCTACCCTTCTTCCTGCATCATACAGAAATTGAAGGCAGGTATTCAAAAAAAATCCAGATTTGGTCTAAAATGAAATTGTGCTTAAAACGTTTAAACCAAAAATGCCGCCAGCATGTGAACTCCTCTGTCACCCTTCTGAGAGTGCAAATAAAGGCACCCACTAGGATTTAACAAAATGAGGACAATTGGCTGTAGGAACTGGTGTGAAGCCACCAATTTCTCTCCCTTTTTCCCAAATGGCTGTTAGTGATAATGAACTTCAGCCAGTCATTGTGAATATGGGACAGATCTGCAGTACTAAGTTAGAAGTGAAAGACTCCTTAAGCCTCTGCTGCACATTAACATATAATATGCAATTAACTGGTTAATCACACAATAAACTTACACCAGCCACACATGCAAAATAATTAACACACCATAAGGATGGCCATCCAGCTATAAAAAAAAAAAAAGCCAACCAACTATAAAGTTAGTACTTGAAAATGTGTAACAACTCTATAGCTGATTTCTGTCCAACTTGATTTTGAACATGTGGCAGAACCTTTAGTCCCTGATCATGTGCGTTACCCTTCCCCACAAAAACGCTATTCCTCTCCTTCACAAAACCTAACTGTGAATATTTACAAATATAAGGCTATGCTGTAAAATCCTTAATGCATACAAATAGAAACACTGGCAGAAAGATGCTGCTATAATTATAATCAAATGGCCAGACATTTTCCACTCTGGTACTCCTTACTGAAACACTAGAGGTGTACCCAAACTAGAAATCTAGATCTAATATCCATCCTTTAGCTAGTAGGAATATCTGGATCCAAAACTGATCCGAGCCTTATATCTTCAGCCTACCTTTATCAGGCCTGAACTAAGACATTACATCTGAACAAGCCAATACACTGGGACTGCTTGGGTACAGATTCATGCTCAGAAACATACCTTTCAGGTCAAGTTACCTGTAAACTCAGTGCTGCAATCTCTCCCATAACATATTTACCCCTAGCAGAACTATTTTAGAAACATTTATAAAAATGAAATAAAATGTAAGTAGTTTTCCTTATTCCATTTAAATCCAGTGCAAGCTGTATAACCATGCAAACCTTGCTGGGCAAAACAGAGCTAACAGGAGCTAGTACTTATTTTGCCTGGGGGGGGATTACAGTGTCACAACCTATGTTTCCTGCCCCTCTCCCCCATTCTCACTTTCTCCCTGGGTTTGTTAATATCTTCTTTTGATTCTCTTCTTCCTCCTGTCTTTGGTTACTTTCAAGTCGCCTACTCTGTTTTCTCAAACACTTTACCTGTCCACAATTTTCACTGCATTCACTATCTCTTTCCTCTCTAAGGGGCATTGTTGCTGTCACTATATTTTTCTCACTTCTTTCCTTCACTCCCAGGTGCTACAATTCTTCTGCTTTCAGCCTCACATTCCTTTTCATTATAAGGAGACATAATGCAAGACATCCTGTTTGAATTGTTTTGTAGAAGAGGGTGAATTACCATCTCTTATAAACTCCATTCTAGCAGCCTTTGGACAGAAACCAACACTTCCAGATCAACTTGTTAGAGAAAAAATGAGGATGGAAGGATAGGGGGACCCCAGCAGAGGTGGGACACACCAAGTAGGAAGGGGCTGGGGCTTACCAGCCATCCAACTCATTGCAGTTTGGTTGTTCACTTTGCCTGGTAGCACGGGGTGGGAATGTTATAGGCAGTGCAGTCAGTTCCCAGGGCAAGAAACTACTAGCCCTTAGTGGAAAAGGAAGAAGGAATACAATGGAGAAACACTGACAAACTTGTTCTGAAAAGCCTGAAATACACAGAGGTGAAGAGAAAATCAGAAATGTAGGGGGGAAGAGAGAAAGGGGGAAAAGAATAGTTTTAATGTAATAGATAACCACAGAGACCGTGATTTTCCTTTCACACTCTCTTTGTAGTGAGACAGTTATCCTGACTTCAGCATAGATACTTCTGATTCATACTGGTGCAGGTGAGAGCAGAGGCTTAGTGATGCTCTATCATAGGTACACATCAGAAATAACTTTCCAAGTCAGTAGATTTATACTGGTTGTAAAAGTGGTGTGAGGAAGAAGAGAATGGGGCTCATCAGCCATGGAGCTACATCCATTTTCCTTTTTTTGTTTAGCAGTTCCTTCTATAACTTGGATCAAGTCAACTAGAATAATAGATAGCAAAGAGTAAATGGTATAAATGTTTGGTAACTATCTCAAAGGGGGTACTGCTTTATAGAAGAGATGGCCCTTGCATCTTAAAGCAAAATGTCCATCTAAACCTATTCTACATCAGCAATGGAGAATGAAATGAAATTGATGAATTCATTGGGGGGGGGATTTCAACATGGAAAAACACAACATATAAATAGTCCCTGTATTTTTAAAAACTAAAAGCATTCAGTAAAAGTAATATTCATAGGTCTCATGAGTGAACCAGGAGAGAACTTTGTTAAAGCAATGAATTGGTTCAGGATAGTTCCCCAACTTGTAAGCCCTTTGGTGACTGTAGATATAAGATTATATTTGTCTGAGATCCCTGGGCCTGATTCTCCATTGCCTTGAATTCTGGGGAGTCACTTAGCTCATGGGCACAACCCTCCCCAAAGCAAAAAAGTAGTGTTTTCTCTCTGCTTTGCACAAATGTAAATGACAGCCCGAAGTGCATTGGTATGTCTGCTGACAGACTAATTTTTCCTGTAAAGTCAAGCACATGCATAAGTGCTTTGCCAGACTAAGGCCCCAAGAGGAAGAAAATGGAGAACATTGCCAGTTACACTTGTCCTGGGAAACTGCCTACTGATTTATCCAACCTGTGGAGGATGTCTCAAGGGGTATTAGTGGTTATAGCAAATGGAGTCTATTGTCCTCAAGTGCTTAGGAAGGCAATCACATATATCTAATTTTGGCCGAGTGGCCTCACAGTATTTGTAAAAAAATTCCAGTGTGGTAATTAACTTTGATGGGACTCACATATATGAATAAAATTAAAGATGCATTTAAGTGCTTTGCTGGTTCCGAGGTTTGGAGTAAAGAGTGTGAAGAGCTTAAATTCTCTCTCCCTCTTCTGGTCTCAAGAACAGCCAGACACCTTGGCCCAAGTCCAACTTTACCTTTACAAGTAAGTAGCACATCCACAGATGATGTGAGCTATGAAAGTGTAATTTCAGGCCACATATATTGATTTTAGAACCTAGATCCCTTTGGAAGGCACATAGCGCTGTGGAAGTCACGGAGACTAGCTGAGGAGAACCTTCCTATCTTTCTTTCCCAGCAGCTTACTAGTTAGGGTACTCACCCAGGGAGTGGGAGACCCAGGTTCTAGGCCTCCCTCTCCTAGAGAGGGTTTATGCCTACAATTCCTATTTCCCAGGAAAATACCCAGCCACCAGGCTGAGCTCTGGGTATTGCCAAGAGCTCCTACTGTTGAAATTGGCCCACTGGGCAACCAAGAGGGGCTAGAAGGAGAGCAAGCTAAAAGAAGCATGGCTCAGGGAGATAGTCACTGCCCTTGAAGGGAGGGGAGATCTAGATTCTGACCCCTGCTCCTGTCCTCAGTGCTGGTTCTGAATTTTGCATTTGTTAGTTATTATATAAAAGAAATGGCAGCAGAATAGTTTTTGCCCATTGCAGAAGGCAGGGGCTATAAACCAAGGCCTCCCTCCTCCCCTAGGGCAGTGATCATTTCACTGACTGACACCCCTTCTGGCTTGCTTCTGACCTCACATTCTGTCCTCTCTTGCCTATGCCAGTTAAGCAGTTACATTAAGTCAGTTTTATGGTATAATCATCTTGACAGCGTCCCTTTAGGCATTTTACAGGAAGCAGATATTAATGATGCAACTTGTAATGGAATCACAAAGGAGACTTGACATGCCAAGCTCTTAAAAGGAAACATTTTCTAAATGCAAAATACATTTTAGTAAATAATGGCTTTTGTTGTAAAACTTTGTTTTCATTAATGGATCTCACTATTGTCATCTTCCAGGAAAATGGCTTGGAATATGAAGCCTGTCTTGTTGCTCAATGTGATGCCCTAGTGGATGCATTAACTCGGCAAAAGGCAAAGCTGCTCACTAAAGTTACCAAAGAACGTGAGCACAAACTAAAGGTGAGCACAACTATTATGAACTAACTACATTTGCTCCAGAGAATGTCACCATTGATACCCTAATGGTGGAGGCTAAATTCCTATGACAGTAAATGCCATTATAATTCCCACAGACCAAATCTGATGTATTTTCAGGCCCAGATGAGCAACATACTTAAGTGTGAGTGCAGTGGAACAAGTCAGGAACTTACTAAATCACGGGTCCAGTCTTCACTGAAGCAAAACTTCTATTTGAAGTTTATGGGCTGACTGCTGAGAAGTGCTAAAAATAATCCCAATTTCACATCAGTTAGTGATCCCAGTGCTTGATACCTCTCTGGATTTGGTCAAAAGAAGGAGTCTTGCCTGAAGAAGGATTTACCCCATTCCTTAATTCTTCAAACTCCTAGGATGCCTATCTACTTGCAGTAAGGATGCTCCAATGTGTTGTAATTAAAGTATATTAGAGCAGACTTGATTAATCAAATCTCCTGGAGCGTGGTAATTACCATGATCCAGCAGACTCCAGCGTCTCATGTATTAGCATCCCACACTGAAAAATGGCAGTGGGGTGCTTTAAACAGAGCTTGTTCAAGGAAATTTAGTTAAAGTGCCCCGACTGCTTTTTTCAGCATGGGGACACTGATACACAAGGCACTCCAGGCACTTTAATTAGTGCAGCTCTTGGAGCCATGCCAATTAAAGCATCACACCCCCCACTCCTGAAGCACATGTATAAATACCCCCAAATTTCAATGAGCTACACCTGGAGAGTCTTATTTGCTCTCTATGGAAGAGAAATAAAAGAAAGGGGAAGAAAAGAACATTGTAACTGGATTTAGAATAAATGTCTTGCAAAGCCATAGCTTTGTATCTACCAAGTAGCTATTACAATGTTGATGCTTTAGAAATATCTTAGCAGAAATTTAAAAATCTACTTCACATTATTTCAGAAACCCCACACTTTCAAGTACCTACATTTGGTATATCCCAGTAGAGGACTGATTCTTCTCTCACTTACTTATATAAGTCTTACTATACAACATTTCCATCGGTTGCAACATTACAGCAGTGTAAGTGCACAATCATGTCCAAAATGAGAGTAAATGAGATGTGCCTGTCCCATTACTTTTTCTAGAAATCCATCTGCTGGGGAACAATGATCAATGGAAGATTCTGAAGGGAATCCTAGACCAATGGTTTTCAACCTGTGGTCCGTGAACCCAAGGGGGGCTGCAAAGTATGTCTAAGGGGTCTGCAAAAGATGGCTATGATCAATCAAAAGTATCTGAATACCCAGACTTACAATTCAAAGGGGTCTGCACTTTCATGCAAATTGTTTTAGGGGTCTGCAAATGCAAAAAGGTTGAAAACCACTGTGCTAGACTATGGTCTGCACAGAAACAATCCTCATCATGAGTATGTTTAATAAAGTGGGGGCCTGGGCACATGAACCAGGACCTGTGAGGCAAATGGGAATGGGGATTTACCACACAGTCTGCTCTGTAGGAACTGCCCATCTATCTGTTCTTACCCCGCAGTAAGTGAAAGCTGACTCTTGGTAGCTTAATCTTCAACAAAAGAGGGATAAGCTGTCATGGCTCAGATTCCATTTACCATGAGATAAACGCTTGTGCATGAGCTGTTACCACAGAGCACATGACATATCAGTGCCCTGGTTTAAGTTAGAATGTTATTAAAATGTTAAGTTGAAGTGTGGCTGCAAAGACAGTCAAGAGATTCTACACCCATGAGATCTTAACTCCTTTGGCCATGAGCAGATCCCAGCCAAGAACGCTTAATCTTCTTTGAATATTAAGATTCCCTGTATTGCCAAACTGCTTATCAGTATTTACAATGCAGAGCAAATAAATGTAGCTGTTATAGATAGGGTCATGCCCACATGGCAGCTAAAATAAACAGCTTTAATATGCACTTCTGTTCCCTGCTGTTACTGCTTCTGAAATAATGTAATTGTTCTCTGAAAGCTGAGATTATCAGAAGTACTGATGCTACTTTTCCAGGTTGTTTGGGACCAGATAAACCACTGTACCCTGAAGTTACGTCAGTCAACAGGGCTCATGGAATACTGTTTGGAAGTAATCAAAGAGAATGATCCCTCTGGGTTTTTACAGGTATATTTCCTTCTTGTCTTTCTAGTGGGAAAGAAAACCCTCAGCTAGGATAAGCATCTTTCATCTCTCAACTACCCTCTTAATAAGGACCCAAAGTTCTTGCAGTCTGATGGGCAGTATGAAATAAGCTCCGTTCCCTTCCCAGTGGATTGAAGTTTGCATCCCAAAAAAACACCCTCATACATAATAGTTTCAGGAGAGGCCAGGCCTTTACAAGAGATAGAAAACTCAGTTCTTCTTTTTGTACAAGTTCCTCTCTGTGAAGACAAATGATGTAGATGCCATCAGGAAGCTGGTCATGGCTTCCTCTCCTTGGCCACCACATCTCTTAATCATCTCTTAATCTTCCAACATGTCGCTGTGAGAAACCAGTAACGACACTGTGTTGATTTAACTAGAATGGTGAAACACCATTCTTTTGCATACTGCCCTTCTGCTGTACAGCACACCATCATTTACAGCTTAAGATATCTTGTAAATGTCATTTAAAGGATTTTGCACACTATGGGTGCTTCCAGGCAAGCACACACATGCACTTTGCAGCACCTCAACGGCTTTTGAGGCACTGGAAAATGCATGTGGCACGTATGAATTGGTTCTTTGCATTGGCAAAATTAGACTCCAGGAACTCCCACTGTAAAAAAA
>NW_017728943.1:102477257-102490138 GCF_001723895.1 Crocodylus porosus
TGCAGAGGCATTCCCTGGGGACAAGTAGCAGTGGAACAACTATGTGCTGCTGCTATTTGCCCCTAGGGAAATGCATGTGCACACTCATCTGGATGGATCCAATGTGAATTAAATCAGCCAGAGGTCCCCAGAACTCCTGGTAGGGCTGCCGGGGTCAGTCCAGGTGCTGGCCCTAGTCTCCCCTACCCCACCTGGGGCAATTTGCCATGCGCCAGAGCACACATGCAGAGGCATTCCCTGGGGACAAGTAGCAGTGGAACAACTATGTGCTGCTGCTATTTGCCCCTAGGGAAATGCATGTGCACACTCATCTGGATGCACCCTATGTGAATTAAATCAGCCAGATTTTTAGCATTAATACTGGAAAAGTTAAACTTGTATCACGTAATAACCACAAAGTCCCTCAACGTGACTGATAAAAAGCTTAAAACCTAGGTCTCAAGTGCCCTAACACAAACTTCACCGCCTAATGACAACATGCACCAAAAAAAATGATCTACACTTGATCATGGGATGAACAATGGCTTCCCCTACCCCAAGTAGACTTTAGAGGTTAAATTCTCTTCTCTGACCTACACTGAAAGCTAATCCGCCCTTTCTACATATGTGAAACTCTCGTTGGGAAGGGCTCCAGATATTTATTGATTCAGAGGGTGGAATCCAGATTTCTTTGAAGTCAGTGGCAAAACTCGAATTGACTTCAGTGGAGTCAGGAGGTCACTCATAGATTTTAAGTCCAGAAAGAGTCCTATAATCATCTCATCTGCCTTTTTGCAAGCTGACATTTTTGCATGACACAGGCCGCAGGTGTTCATCCGACAGTACTGAGCCTGGGCACTTGTTGTTGAACTATAACGGAGCTTTAAAAATGGGATCTGATTGTGATTTAATGATGGGAAATCCATTGCATTCTTTGGAGATCTGTTCCAATAGTCAATTATCCTCCCAGTTAAAAGAGTGTGCCTTATTTGCAGTTTGAATATTTCTAGCTTCAGTTTCCAGGCATCAGAGAGGAGAATTCAGCCAATACATCTGATACACATCTCCTGTTCAATACAGAACAAAGTTTGCCTTCAGAGAAAACTTTTCCATTTCCTCCTCGGACAGGGATTTGTTCTGAAAAGACAGGGCAAGGTGCAGCCCACACAGAACTTACTAGACTTGTAGCCTGCCTCCTCCTCTTCCTTAAACCTTGCATTGTATTTCATGTCAATCTGTCTTTTTTAGCTGGTTCTGATGCATTTTTGCAGCAGCAGTGGCACTACAAAGCCTAATGTTCTCTTTAAGATTTCAGATGCTTTAATCAAACGTGTTCAGGTGTCTCAGGAACAGTGGGTCAAAGGAGCCTTGGAACCAAAAGTATCTGCTGAGTTTGACCTGACTCTGGATAGTGAACCTTTACTGCAGTCAATACACCAGCTGGATTTTATTCAGATGAAATGTAGGGGTGAGCTTTCATGATTTGATTTTCTCCTTATGTTTCTCATGTGTGTTTTGAAATGGTACGAGAAAGGGGGAGGTCAAGGAAAGGGGAAAGAGATAGAAAGAAATGTTATAACTTGAAATTCATGGAGAGTTTTTTTCCCCCCTTTGTTTGTTTTAAAAAAATATCTTAAACATATTACCATTTCTTTCCCAAGGGAAGTGTGCACCTCATCTTCGGGAACATGAAGAACCTCAGGCAATGGTATTAGGTGAAGTTAACTGTCTAAAAAGATAAGTGCATCAAAGTGAGACAGCCTGTCAGTGTGAAGGGGATCTGTGAAAATGAAAAGAACTTTGGTCCATTCTATAACATTAAGAGATGTAACACAGTGTATACAAGATATATGTCAGTGGCAAAAATATATTTCTAAGTGAGGAGAAACCACTGTGACATTTACACTCAATGGGGACACTGCAGCTGGCACAGTCCAAGAGAAAAATTTTGGGAGGCAGGCATAGAGAATCATCAGTGGAAGGTCATTCTTTGGTGGATTTCCTTAACATTAGATATCTGGATGAGCCTGAATTTACCTGTCATTAGGACAATTGCAAAAACCCGTCTTTTTATGCAAGGGCTCCTTCAGTAACCATGGGAAAAGAAGAGCCACATGTTGTCTTGGGACCAGAAAGGAGGGGGAGAAATGAACAGGCCTCCAAATAAAGTTACTGAAAGCACGGACCAGTGGAGGAGAGGTAGAAAAATATAATCTATATATATATCCAGGATGAGGGACATATCAAAATGTATGTATGGACAGAAAGACAGACATTCTCTAAAGTCTTCATCCAAAGCCCATTAGGTCAATAGAGTCTTTCCATTGTGTTCAATGGGCATGTGGATGACTGGGAAGAGTCCACCCATAAATATTGGATGAGTTAAAGATATAATGGTGTTCTTTTTCCTGACTGCATTGTAGCAGTTCATAAAATGAGGGTTCCTGCTCAGCCAGACTTTGTCTGTTCCCTGTAGGCTTAATTCTGAACTCAAGAAGCGCAAGATAAAGTAATTAGAGTGGCTAACTTGACAGATTTCCTTGGAGAAACAAATGGATAAATAGTTAAAGGCCAAAGTCTGCTCAGCAAGAAGGGATTGCATCTTAGTATAAATGAGTTATAATGTATTAGTGAAACCACTCTGAGAACATCTGTAAACTGCCCTTTAAAATTTTAATATCCAGAAAAACAGCAGTAAGAGCAGAAGGCATGAGATTTAAAGTGTAACTGATAACATTTTTCTGAATGTTTTCTGTAGAGTAGTTGGTTATCAACTCAAAGAGACTTAAATCGGGTTAGATTTAGTACTGGATTATAGTCCCTTTCAGAATAGCTAATCATATATTTAATTTAGGCCCCAGACAGACATGTTCACACTGTTACCTGCAGCATTATGCTGATGATTCATACTTCTAATCTAAGGTAACTTCACCCAATCCAGTGGATAATTTATCTTGAAATGGAATAAAATGCCACCAGTGTCAGTTACACTGGTTTACATGTCATCCATCTATGTCCCAACAAAGCCATTCACTGAAAGAAAATAGGCTATTACCTGCTCTCCTGCCACCTAGTGGCAACTCACAGCAATAGCCACCTACCACGTGCCCAAAAATAGCTGCATATCTGTCTGTTTACAATGGTATACAAGAAGCAATGAAAATTCTTATGGGGAATTTGTTCATCTTTCTTTGCCCTCAGTCACCCACCCAGTTCAATTGGCTAAGTAACCCACAGCTCATTGAAATATGAACATATTAGGTTTCTGGCTTCCAAGCACTCCTTTGTTTTTAACTTTAAAAGAAGAAGGATTTCCCCGGTGAATTGGGTCTCTGCTCATGACACTTTTGGCTGTTCTTAGAGGGAGATAATGTGGCCCATTCACATTCCTAGTTGTTATTCAGCCATAGTTTTCTTATGATAGCATGCTGGATGCTATACAAGATGTAGAGAAACAAGGCAATTCAGTCTCCGTTCCAAAAAGCTTCAGGTCTGAGGGCTGTGAGGTCCTAGCCCAGAGCTGTGGGGTGCCATCTCAGGAACATGCTAGGAAAAGTACTGTAGTTGAGGAAGCCATAGTTCTCTTTCTGCTCTTCTCTGGTTCTAGGCAGGCTAGTAAGTTTGACTGACCTATGCTCACAGCAGATCGCACCACCTCCTCCGAAGTGTAAGTCCATTTCACTAGCTAGTCCAGTAGGAAGAGAAAGCCAAGATGTGCCCATGTCCCATCCACCCACTTTGAAGGAAAGTAGTGGTCATGTTTGCCCTACACACCTGTACAGAAGGACAGGCAGCCTTTGTAGAGGCATGAGGAAGGTTCTTACTTCCCCTTAAGTGCAGGCAAGTAGTACAACAATAGTCTAGTCCTAAATAAATGCTAAGAAGATACAAATTGCTCCAGCTCCATCCTGGTTCCAGTCATTTCACTTGGCTGACATAGACCTCGTAAAGACATTCACTTTCTCCAGGGAAAGTTGCTGCTCTGCCACACGTGTATAGATGTTCAGGCTTTTCCTCTCAGAGTAAAGATGGCCACTCCCAGGGAAAAATAACCCGGAAACAACCATGGTTAAAACACTCCTAGGAGAGTTTCTCCTGAGACCGCAAATGTCTGCACGTGCTGTGGCTTCTCTCAGAAGAGAACATGGTCCTCCAGGATCCCTCCTCACCACCTCTCAGGGAGACAGTGTGTCACTCTCTGGACTCTTCTGCTCCAGCAGCGAGCAGAACATGCCCCTTTCACAATGCCCATATTGTGCTGCAAGGAAACACAGGCTGACCATGCACAGCCTGAGCCAGCCAATCAGGGTAGCAAACTTTCTTCTCTGCCCTGCTGCTGCACCTTCTTGCCTGGTTCATAGACAGACATTTTATAATGTTCTGCTGTTGGCCATACTCCCTCTTACTGACACCGTGGTATTTTTCTTAGAATGCATCTCCTCCCTATCCCAATCTAGTTACAATTACCATTCTGTTCTTCACTGGACAAAAAAATATGTATGTTACTTAGGAGATATTTTTGTTCAGTTTGCCTGCTCCTCAACACCTTGAGGTTTCTTTCAGAAAGCCAATTATTTTTCTGTGCTGTCATGTGATTCCAGGTGAACCTCACCTCTTCCCTCTGAGGTCTCCCTTCTCCCCAGCCCATAATTCCAGATGCCTAATAAATTTAAAACCAACCTTACACTATCATGATCTCATCCCTATGACAAGCAACCAGAGGTCCTCTGTCTGAATGGTCCTGCATGTAGAAATGGAAATATTTCATAATAAATGACTCTGTGGGCATCTCAACATCAGGTTGGACAGGAGTGTCACAATGAAAACTATGCACAGTCTTGTACCATGGGCCAAAAAATGTCTTATAGCTGCTATTAGAGTGGTAGTGAGTGCACAAAGCTCCACTGTCATGGGATCATCCAAGACTCAGGGTGTGCAGCCAACACTCAGGGTGTGCAGTAGGATACATATTGGCTGCACACCAAAAAAGGTGTTACATTATATTTTTCAGCTTGTGGAGCACAAAGTGAGGAGGAAGTCGATGGAGCTTGCTTTGACAGTGTCACACTCTAGCATGAGCCAATGCACAGAAGGTGAAAGTGTGATGTATAGAGGCATGATGCTGAGTCAGCAATACATTGGCTGGCATGTCTCTTTGCTAGCCCTTTAGCAGGAGTCCACAATATGCTGATCCATGGAGAGATGTGCAAGGTTGCTGGTATTCGCTGGCATTTTAAGCTAACCTACTTCTCTTTCCTCCACCATTGTCTTCTTTCCTCCATTGCATTTTGAGTGCCGTAGCCTGGAATTCCTACCCTCTGGAGTGATTAACTGGTTCTATGTATCAGATCCCCTCTGTTTTAGCTAAGAATATGAACAGATGCCTGAGCCATGGTTCATGAAGTTGGATGAGATTTGTGTTTTGTGAAATGAAGAATAGATACTGTTGCTTAAAATAGCTTTTCCCAGGTGAAGACTTGTCTTTACCTTGCACCCTTTTTCCACTCTTGCTCCTTCCTACCATGGAACTTAATTAAGAATGAATTCCCATGCACTGATTCCTTCTGTAGCTCCACTCCAATAGCCAGTCCTGCACAGGTGACACCCACGCTCACTATCACCAATTGCAAATTTTTCTTTCAGCCTGAGGCACTTCTTGCTTCCCTATCATAGCTCCAATACATACATGTCTGCTTCTTCACCCTTCAAGTGTACCTCCTTTCCTCAGCCCAAATCAGTCCCCAAGACCAACCCCAGCACCCATAGGTATATCAAGGCAGCTTCACACCTTGGGCAGTGACAATACATGCAGCAACTCTGGCTGCTGCACTGTTGGTGGTGGCAGTGTGGCCAACTGCCTGTTGTGGCTATTTTTGTGCTCCCGCCCTGCCACCCCCCTCCACCCCCCGCAAAGGTAGATGCCCTGGTCACCCCCCAGAACCCCTTCCTGTGGTATCTCCTCCTTGTCTCTTCTTCTCACCCACTACTTCCTCATTGCTCTGAGATTTTAAGAAGAATTTATTTGATAGAGGGTATATCTACATGAGAGACTACTATACACTAGATCAATCTAATGTGCAGTAGAGCATCACTGTCTACATGTGAACAGCAATTACTGTGCAGGAGTTTAGTCTAATGTGCCATTTTCTAGTACCTGTAGATACTAGAATGTGTAGCTCTGATGGAGAGGAAATTGCTGGCCTTTCGTATCAGAGAAGCAGCAACAGGAGGCCACAAGGGGTGGGGAGAGCTGTCCCAACTTGGGGGGGATGCTGCCAGCTACATAGAGACGGGATGCATCCTGATCTCCACATGGCTGGGAGAGCTGTCCTGACTGCTGGGCAGCTGCCTGCTAGCCACATGAAGATAGGGATGTGTCCTGATCTCCAGGTAGCTGGCAGGCAGCTGTCCAGCATCTGGGACAGCTCTCCCCTGCCCCATGGGGATCGGGACCAGCCCCCATGCACCCTGCAAGCCTGAGGCTGTCACCCAGGAGAGTCTGGAGCTCCCTCTGGCTGTTGCAGGAGCATGGCAGGAGCATCCCTAGACTGAACTGTTCCCTTCAGAAGCAAATTTGCTCCTTTAGGGGGCATATTCAGATGCACGTAGGGGTGCAACTGAATGCCCCTAAATTTTCAGTGCAGAAAATTCAGGCACATTAACTGCACATATAGACAGAAACTCCAAACAAGTGGCTTCATACCTAGTTTTCTCTCTGTTTATGTCAAAGCCGAGGGAACAAAATGCCTGAGTGTGACCTTATCTTCTCACTTTTTAATTCTGTTTGTAGTATGTCTGCCATGGGGATGATTCAGGATATTAACTTGTCTAACTGGCTGCTTCAGTGGGCAGGCTGGAGGCTTTCTAAAGTTTACAAAACTTCTCAGTGGACAGTCTGTCCTTTTGCAGTTTATAATGCCCTGCTGATCAACCTACGGGCAAAAATCAGTGTACAGCTTGCTGGTCAGCTTGACAAATGGCAAGCAATACATTGAAGCATCTGCCTCTTCCCCTTGGGGGGTGGGAAGGTCTATGAGATGTGTTCAATAATGTGTGAGGAAGCTGCTGACTTGACATGAGATGTCACTGAGGCAGTTTTAATCTAGTGCCCCAAGGATGCATCATTTGTACAATCACAGAACAGCAATAAAAGCTGGAAAAAAACTATTAATAATCTGGTCTGGGGCCCTGCCAATGCAGCAATGTTCCTTTGACTGTAGTTTTTAATGCTTTTTCTGTTATGCCTTTCAGTGTTACAAGCAATGGCATAGTTCTTCCATTTAACATCAGAGCATTCTTTTTTTTTCTGGTACAGTGTTTAGCTTCTGTTTATCTTTTCTTAATGTTGTACCATTACTCCAAGCTCTATGAATATCCCATGTGTCCCTAAGTAATTCAGCTCCTTCCACACATGGGTAAGCAGAAAGGCCCCAGTTTCTTCCCTACTTGTGTCTGTGCCTAGAGTGTAGCAGTATGCCACTGAATAGTACCATTAGAAAATTACTGTTTCTCCCAGACCAGATAAGGCTCTGTTCATTCCTGCTTGCTCCCCAATGCCTGCAAGAGAGGTGGATGGGATGAAGCACCAACTCACTCCTGTATCCCTGGCTCAAAATCCATATACATATGCAGGGGCATAATGAGATATAAGAGAGTGGGTGCGTATTCTCTATCCCTTTGCAGTATGCTGCGGCCCTGCAGTCCAGCTAACAGTGTGGCCATAGACTTCACAATTTATAGTCAGTGGGAGGTTAATAAGAGGCACTTTATAAATCTTGAAATGCAGTCATATCTGACACTTAATGCAGCAGGAACCCAATAGTTCCCCTTAAAATATGTGAGTAATAGGCATTGTAGCCAACAGGAATTACATGCATCCTAAGAAAAGAGGAGGAATATTGGGTTCCTCCAGTTTAACAGCACATACTAAAACTAGAGAGAGGTGGTTAGCTGTGTTAATCTGTAGTCATGCAGAAGACATGGCAGGGATTCACCTTAGAGATGAACTGGTTCAGAAAGGCATAAAGCTTTTGTAGGCCACAGTCTAGTTTGTCAGATGTCATTCATAGCATTTGATGAAGCAGGCTGTTGTCTATGAAAACTCATATATTTCTGAACACTTAGTTTCTAAGTGTGCTTGTATACGAGTGGGGAGGCTGCTCCAATCCGCTATAATTACAGCACATCAGAACAGACTCGATTAAGTGGAGAGTGGTAATTACCGTGCTCCAGCAGCCTCCCGTGCCCCCTGGTTGGCGCTGGACAGGCAATTGGAGGAGAGGTCCAAGTGAATATTTGCTGGTAGTGTAAGAGTGATGTTGTAACTGTGATGGTCCAGAAATTATGCCAGAGGCAAGGATTTCTTAGGGTGAAATCTTGTATTGGACCAACTGTATGTCTGGGATAGGGTTACTGAATTACTGTGCAGCTATTCTGGAGTGAGAGGTAGAAGAGAGAAAAGAACAGCTCAGGGCTCCTACATTGGCTCCTACAAAGGCAGATTGAGGGAAATTAAATACAGCCACAGAGCAGAACAGGTAAAAAGGAACACACTGACATTTTTAAGAGATAAGTCAAGAGATGGTGAAAGTGCTTAGGATCGTGCAAGAAGCATGCACCATTTTCTGAATGGAGTTTGAACAATATATTTCATGCCTGTTCACAGAACAGTCCTGGGGCTGTGCTCCATGTGCATCCCACTTAACTCTAGTTTTTTAAATAGTGTGTAAACCCTGCATTGGTCTTCTGCACAGAGGTGAATTTCACCCTAGGGTTTACAAATTCCAGTGAAGGGAGATTGTAAGGTGCCATGATGATGGATAAGATTGTCCACTTGGGCTCATAGTGTCGACAAATAATATATATGGCTTCTTCATCACAGGAAGTATGGCTGAAACCTTCACGTTGCTTAGTTTTATTTTTGGAATGTCAATCTGGTTATCAATACCAAAGCATTTTTACTGAGCTGATCAGTGAAAGCAATACTCTCACAGACACTGTCAGTATCACAGTTGTAGTTTCCATATGGATAAATCAGCATTCAGCTCTATGATCTAAGTGCAACCCTTTCAAACTAAATATAGGAATTCACATAGAAGGTTCAACTGATGTAACTTTCCTCAATAATTTCCTTGAGTAAGGCTGGTCAAAAAAATTCTGTCAAAGTTGGCTTCTGGCAGAAACTTGACTTTATGACTAAACAAAATATTACATGAAGAGTTGTTTCTCCACTTTCGGTTTCCTCAAAACATCCAGTGCTTGAAAACTGAAGTGTTTTGCACTGTCATATTTGGACTTGAAGATATCACCGCAGTGCCTCGTATGTGTTGTAGTTCAGTGCACTCTTCTCAGTGGGCTGGGCTTGCCAGCCAGACTACATCTCCTATCTTGCACCATCTCTAGTCCCTTCTCTTCCATCCAATGACGTACTATCTCCCTGGTCTAAAAAAGGAGACCCTGATGTATAATAGGGTAATATATTCCAGCCAGGGAGCTCAGCCTCTAGAGAAGGATGGAAATATCAGGCACCTAAACTACAATGTCCAGGTGACACCACAACAATATTTCCAAACCAAATCATTTCTGGTTTTGGCTTAAATATTTTGGCTTTAGACAAGGGTTTTCAAGTTTTTGCTAAAATGTTTTTGTGCTGAATTTTCACTGAAAGTGAAATTTCCCATGAGGGAAATACTCTTTTCCTGACCAGCATTATACCTGGGTAACTTTGCCTCCATCTTTGGAATAGAGATGCTGGATAATCAGATTGCTTCCAGCACAACATGATGGATTAGGACAGCTACACTAACCTGTGCTCAGTTCCCATAATAGTGCCACCAGTCCCACTGCTGCAACTGGAAAAGTGCTGCACCCGCAACAACAGTGTGACACTGGCCTGGAGGATGCCACCTTTTAGCCACAACCCCGTGGAAGGTTATATCTTGGAACTTGATGATGGAGACGGCGGCCAATTCCGTGTGAGAACTTCATTCAGCCTTTATTTTGGGTTTTTTCTGGAGGGGGAAGGGGGGTTGCATTGCTCTCTCTTGCTGTTCAACTATCATAAGGACATGGATATTGAGAAAGAGGGCATGTCCTTTAATTCATTCTTGCTTTGGTAGCATGGGGCCAATGAGCTGTTCCACCCTCCATGTCAAAGTTTCTTTGGAAGATTCTCCAGCTAGTGTGATTTGCTTCTGTGCTGCCTTTCTGCAGCCTCTAGCACAGAGGTCTTGTTGGCTGAAAAATGAAATACCAGGGTACTGCTGCAAACCCCGGTTGGCAGGTGGCCCTTTCTAGGACAACAGCCAATGCTGTAGGTTAGGAAAGTCCCAAACCTGCTACCAGGAAACTGAGTCACCTTTGTAGCCTCCCTCTCAGCTGCACCCAGCAACCAGTGGTGTCAACTAAGAACCTAAATCAAGACATGCAATCCTGGAGCAATTTTACTGTTTCTACTTTTCCCGGTAAAAAAGACTTTCATCCTAGGGTCTCAAAATTGTTTATCTGACTATGGGTGTGAGCCAGCTGGCTGACATGGAACCCAGGCAAGACTGAGGTGATAAATCCTCTTTAAAACAGTATTTCCACCATTAATTATTGGAGTTTCCTATTTAGGGGTGTTCCTAGACACCCAGCTACTGATTGAAAATCATATCACAGAAATGACTGATTCGGCTGTTTGCTGTCTGTGCCTGGCTGACGAATGTGACATGCTGCTGTTCAGGGTTTTGTTACCTTGAATTAGACTACTGTGATGCACTTGCACATGAAGCAACAGTGACATAACATGCAGAGTTTCTGCACAGGGCAAATGGGGGCAGGAGGAATGGGGTCCAAGAGCTGAGAGGGAGGAGGAGGGGCCCCAGCAGGGTTTTTTTGGCTGGGCAGGGTGAGGTGTAGCACTTTTACCCATGCCAGGAGCTCCACAGTCCTGGCTGAGCTGCTGCTGCCTGCCTGCTCTAGCTGTCGCTCTTAAAGCAGCAGTAACTGGAGTTTCCAGTGTAGCCATGCTGCTGGGGAGCAAACTCTGCAGCGATGGGAGGAAAGTCTCATGCCCCTCTTAATTTGGTACCCAGGGAGGGACCCCCTCTTTCCCACTCCTGGTTATGTTGCTGTGAAGCAATGACTTAACCCCTTTGATTGCAGAGTACAGCAAGTTGCTTATGGCATGAGAGCATATGAAACAAGTGCTGGCACTGGCTGCCTTGGGCCTAAGGCAGGGTTTAATGGTTAGTTATAAACCCCTAAATGACCTGAATTTGACCCAGCTGAGGGATCACCTCTCTGCCCATGCCATACTGCCATAATTGAGGTCAGCAGAAATGCCTCAGTTGGATCCCCCTTATTATAAAAGAGATGGGCAGCTAGCAGGTTGCCTTCTGCAAGGGCACTAAGACTCAAGAACTTAGTTTCACTAGTTTTATTCACCTGAAATAGCCTGAATTTGGTATCATTCTAGTATGCTACAAAAGCCACCTGGTTGACTGGGTTTTGGAAGAGGTAGAGCATCTGCTCCTACTATGAGGAAACTAGGAAGGAGTCCCCTGATTGCCTGGGATCCTGTTGAAATGCTCTGGGATTTCACTATATTATCAGTGATGTGTTTGGGTTCCTACAGTCATAGTATAGATGCCTTAACTATTATTTAGAACAAAATATATCTAAAAAATACATTCTCAACAATTTGTCATGTGATTTCAAGTCAGGGTGGCCATAATATCCAAAGTAGGACACATCCAGGTGCATCTCGCTATTGGATAGATTTTGCAAACCTCAGGCCTTCAGGATTACTATTGCTATGATCTCAAGATTTTGGAAATAGAAAATATCAATCTCATTTTTTTCAAATTCCAGGTTTACAGTCTTTCCATTGAACATTTGGCCTGAATTGCTGTGATACAACCTCCATACACTTGAGTTGTTTTAAAATAAATTGCCTGCTGCTCGGGAAATGTCATTCCTATAAAATTATGCCTGCCATGTATATGATATAATTTATGTCAACATTAATAACACCATCTGGATTTCCTTCAAGGTTTTATTAATATTTTGCCTGTAGATTTTAAAAAACAGACTTTAGTCCTCATCACAGCAAAAGCTCTATTTCTGAGTGAACAGAGGCAGTAAGCAAAGGTATGAAAACACTAGAACTGGCCAAAAATCACTATTTAGAACAAAAACAAAATATATTTTGTAAAATGTAGATAAATTAAACTGTTCCACAAGAACCTTTGTTTCTCTCATCATAATACAAAAGATATCAGGGCTCCATAGACTCTTCACTATGTTGTCAGTACAGGTCCCAACTCAGCAAAATACAGACACCCTTGCCTGACTGTAAGCAGAAGTAATCCCTTTCCTATTTAGCACATGCTTAAGTCCCACTAACTTCAAAGGGACTACTCCTGTTTGTAAGATTTGGCACCTTACTAAACCGGGATCTAAGGGTGTAAACTGGTATCATGTTTCATCTTTGTGACACAAAGGGAAAGTAAATAGATACCCATACCTTTCCTCATGCCACAATGTGGTCATGACATGAGGTAATAATGTGTGGCACTTTGTTGTGGAGGACTTCTATTTGCTTTATGGTAGGAAAGCGGCAGGAAAGCGTGAGCAGTCCAGAGCTGCCCTCATTCTCTAGCCAATGCTTCAGAGGTTTAAGGGGCCCAATCCTGTGCATGCCGGGAATTCTTGGGTGCTGGGACTTCCAGGGTGCACTTTCATAGATTCATAGATTCATAGATGCTAGGGTCGGAAGGGACCTCAATGGATCATCGAGTCCGACCCCCTGCATAAGCAGGAAAGAGTGCTGGGCCTATATTACCCCAGCTAGATACACATCCAACCTTCTCTTGAATACCCCCAGGGTAGGGGAGAGCACCACCTCCCTTGGGAGCCCG
>NW_017728943.1:102491363-102541075 GCF_001723895.1 Crocodylus porosus
TCATGCCTCTCGCTTAGGAACACTGAGGCGAAGAACTCGTTGAGGAGTTCAGCCTTGTCCCCTCTGTCCGTCACCAATTGTTTCTGCCCATTTAGCAGGGGTCCTATTCCTCCCTGGGCCTTCCTTTTACTCCCTATATATCTAAAAAACAATTTCTTATTGTAAGTGGGAAAGTCAGGGTTTCTTCACTTACCACGATGTGCCCCTGGGATCGATAGAGTATGCCTCAGTAAGTGGGGAAAGCCAGGCAGGTGCTTCCAGTGCTTGAGGGGCATGATGCTGGTAAGGAATTCATGGGGTGCACTGGACCAGGTCTCTCAAACCCCAGGAGAATGTGTCACTCATTGTCCTGCAGCATTTATGATGGGACAATGGGTGACATGCGTTTGGCCCAATGAACCGGATCAGCAGTGCTAGGATATATCCTGGCTCAGCTGTTCTGCTTCATTTGGTGACATCTATTTCTACCATAAGTGCACTGCTGAGTCAGGGCCTTACACTCCTTAGAGACTTAGCTACTGTAAAACTATGGATTTCACAGTGGTATAGAAATTAAATGTGAAAAGTCCTAGTAGTTATGTAGTCTATCCTTTTTCTATCTGACATCATCTACTGCTACAGATCTTGTATTAAAAATGCAATTTATTCCACTCCCCTACAGACTTATAACTGTCAGACAGGCCTTGGTTATATTCTGCTTTGATTTTTGTTTTTCTTTATTTCCCCCCATTACTCATCTCCTTGCTGTTTACACCCCTTAGATCTTTAGAGAGATTTATCCCATCCCTCTCTTAGTTGTTATTTGGCCAGCTGAGACCTACAAAGCTCTTCTGATCTTCATAAATTAGAATCCCAAAGCTTTGTATTTACTGCGTACAGATTTGATATAGGTTCTAAACCTATGTAAGGATGCTTCAGAAATCCTCACAGGAGGATGGAGACAGACCTCCAAAAATAATAGCATGATATACTTCAACATCCACTTTTTAAACTCACTCTCTCTGTCTCCATTACAGTTAATCTTCCTGGGCTTCTTTCTCCATGATGAACTTCACTGAACATAGCTGCCCTTACTATATCAACATAAACTCCTCTAAGCAACAAATAACTTTTACTTGTGGCTTATGTTTAAATATCTTCCATTAAAGATCCTCCATTGAAAAAAGCTGGTGATTTATGCCCCTGTCTTTCTGAATGTCTAGGAAGTGTATGTTGGCAAGGAGACACTATGCACTATTGATGGCCTTCATTTCAACAGTACCTACAATGCAAGAGTCAAAGCTTTCAATTCATCAGGAGTTGGCCCTTACAGCAAGACAGTTGTTTTACAGACATCTGACGGTGAGTTTGTTTCTTGTCAATGGAAACAGAGTCCCTGTTTTTAGTGGCCAGACGTTCACATTCCATTAAATCCACCAGCATTCTTGGCCTTAACTTGCATTCAGATTTTTAATAAGCTCAGATGAGTGGCCAAGGACTGCATGTGGATAGGGCTGCATGTGGGTAGGGACTGCTCTTCCCTGTCATCACTACATACTGAAACTCCAGGTCAGAGCTGAAGAACATCAGAGTGGGAGGTTAAAGATATTCCTGCTCCTGTCATCCTTTTGGTAGACAAATAAAGAACTTCATAGCTCCTTGCCTTCCCTTCCCTTTTCTTCCCTTCCCTTCCCTTGCCTTCCTGTCAGTCTATGTAATCTCTTGATACACCGGTATCTGTACTAGTATCTCTGTACACCCTTGACACTCTGTAATGTTTGCGTATATGTTAGAAGTCAGACAGGTTAGACATGTCAAACAGAGATTCTCAGTTAAAGGCACAGAACTTTTTGCTTGGGTGTAAGTGAATTCATCTGGCAGCCACCCTCCATGTTTTGAAATAACAGAAGTGCGTCTGTTTGTGGAGGCTTAATTAAAATAAATGTATTTATTTTAATTAACAAATGCCTTAACACACATAGGCAATTTCACAACATACTGTGAATATGAATATGCCACTCCCCTATCTCTCTCTCTCTCTGTGTCCTGGGTATTTCAGTGTTTTCTTCACAACTGATACTAATTTCACAGTAACGTTTGATAAGATATGGATGGTAATTCATGCTGTGTTCTTATATAATTACTATTGACATCCATATAGGTACAACAGGAAGTTTTTCTTGATTAATGATGCTGTAATGAATACAGAAGTACATAGTATTATGGCTTCCTTATTTCTACCATGTTGCCAAAATAAGCCAGTATAAAATATTATTTATACTTTGAAAATTTTTAAACAAGCCAATGAAACCCACTTGTAATGAACTTAAATACAGTGAGATCCAATTTCCACTAGAGACAGGGCCTAAAACACACCTGTATCTGAAGAGCCCCCAAACTCTACGTAAAGCCAGAGCCTCATTACATTTTTCTATTAGCTGTGTAGCACCAGTGAGATGCTGCTCTCTGGACAAGACTCCATCAGAGAACATTTGTGTTCCACAGGACTTACGTTCAAAGAGACAGGCATAGATAAACCACTCTGGATGAATTACATTTAAGTAACATGCGAAATCAAACAGATTGAAAAACAACTCACAGGTGTTACGGGGTATGTAAATTATGGACAGGGGGTCTTTCTTTTCACCCATCAAGAGATGCAGTCACCTCTGAGATGAAATCCAACTGTATACCTGTGCATAGCAATGTTGCACAATAATCTACAATAATGTGGGGAGAATGTCTCCCCTTGGAAGTGCTGTGAGAATTTAGGACAGAAGAAACTTACCCTTCTCTCCCACACCCCACCCCACCCCTTTGGTGCTATTATTTTAATGCAGCTTATTCTGCTATTTTTATTTTTTTGCACAGTGGCCTGGTTCACCTTCGACCCTTCTTCAGCCCATAGGGATATAGTCTTGTCAAATGATAACCAGACAGCTACTTGCAGTAGCTATGATGACCGTGTTGTTCTGGGCACAGCAGCATTCTCCAAGGGAGTACATTACTGGGAACTGCATGTGGACCGGTATGATAACCATCCAGATCCAGCGTTTGGAATTGCCAGAATTAATGTAGTCAAGGACATGATGCTAGGGAAGGATGACAAGGCATGGGCCATGTATGTGGACAACAACCGGAGCTGGTTTATGCACTGCAATTCACACACTAATCGGTAAGCTCTGATTGCAGATTCCTCTCCTAACTTGATTTTTTGTCTCTGAAGTAAAGCACTGTTTGAAATACAAGAGCTTTTACGCTGTTGCAGGGATGCAGTAGTCATGGTTTATTCTATTCTCCGGGATTATTTTTGGCCCCAGGGAATGGTTACAATTGGGCAAACACTCACTCCCATTGAATTTTGTCTTAAATGATGATATTTATTGGCAAGTGCTAAAAACTGATTAAACTAAGAGATTGGCAGTGCCTCAGGGCAATTTGGAGGCAAACAGATGGGAGTGCCTTGCAGTGATGAACAGTGAGCATGTCTACATGAGATGATTAATGGTAAATTAGCATAGTTTACTATGAAATTAACACGTGCACCTCCACATGCACATGCTTACTTCATGGTACATCTCCCTAATGCCAAGTAAATTTGCTACCTGCAAATGCAAGTAGCAGATTTACTCAGCATTAGTAACAGCGCTGTAGTGCTTGTGTAGAAGCCTGATAGGAGCCAAATCTGCTCCCGATCAGCCATACACCAGGGGTAGGAGATAGGTCCCTGCCCCTGGGAGCTATCTGCTGCTGGGTTAGACTCTGCCACAGGAGCCTCAGCAGGTAGTATGTTCCCCTGCCCCAGCAGCAGAGAGCTCCAGGTCCCCCATACCAAGATCACAACTGGGGAGTGGGAGATAAGGATTTTTATCTCCCAGCCCCTGATCCACCATCACAATCAGGGAGCCGGGGGCTGGAAAACACTTACCTCTCAGCCTGAGTTCCATGGTGGAGGGGGACAGGATGGGAGATCCTTATCTCCCAGCAGCAGCTTTGTGACTAGGGAGCTGCTGCTGGAAGATGCTTATCTCCCAGCCTAAGCCCTGCAGTTGGGGGGCTTGGGCTGGGAGACCCTTATCATCTCCCTGCTGATGGGGGCTGGGGAGCTTGTTCACTGCCCATCTTTGCAAGCGTGGAGCTGGGGGCAGGACAGGCTCCCCACCTTGTTTCCCCCAGCTCCACACTCACAGATCTGGGTGGGGAACCAACTCCCCCCACTCTGCAATTGCAATTGTGATCATAAAGCAGGGGCTGGGAGCTCCCTGCATGGGGACAGTTCCCCACCCAGTCTGGAGCTGGCTGGGAACTGCCCCTGTGCCCCAATTGGGTGATCAAGGCTTGGAAAAAGCTGCAGAGGTGGGGCAGGTCCCAGCCCCCTGCCCCAATCCACCAGTGGGGCAGCAAGCTAGCCCCATAAGTTACACCATAAGCCCTATAAACCACACCTTGGTGTGGCCTCATAAGCCACATCAAGGTGAGGCACAGCCCCCGCAAGATGCATACTTTGTTGTGCCATCTAGCTATCATCCCCATGCTTGATGACAACAACAAAGTATTTTTAAAAAGCCATCTTGGCTCATGGTCCATTATAGATTGATGAAGAAGTGTAAGGGTCTGTGCCAAAGCCTGCTGAAGTCACTGGGCAAGTTGCCATGGGCTCTGGATCAAGCCCTAACCCAATAGAGCATACAATAACAGAAATGTGATAAGTGATATTAAAACATGTTTGTCTCCATCCCTTGACCATTTTGATTAGTCATGGGACAGTGTTATAGCAATGTTCCATGAAAGAGCTTATGTTTCCAGAAATATAAGCTGGCAAATATCCTTTTAATACTGTCCTAAAAACCTATTTTATAGATTTGGTTCTTGGGGTGTGCTTTCAGGCAGGCAGTCTGTTTTACTAGGTAGTAGAGGAGCTTAGCAAAAGCCCTTTATTCCCATAAAGAGCGAACAAAGGAATCCTTTTGTTTTTCTGGTCATTCTACATAAGCAAGAGAATAAAACATTACCCATTGCAAATGGTCAGTTGTTGCACTCACCAAAGGAAAGTAAAACAGTTTTACAGGAATAGCTGAAGGATGGAGAGACTGATGAAATATTCACTGGAACAGATCTCTACTGCAAAGAGTACATTATGCCTTGAAATCCCATGCATTTTAGAGGAATCAGGGCTAGGTGTTATATTGTTAATTATGGCCACCAGGAAGGTTAGTTTGTTGACAGATTGGCTTCAGCTGTCTTTCACAGAGGTAGAGTTTGCTTAATTGTTATTTCCCAGAGGAAATAAGAAGACACTACTGAGCAATCATACCTTTAAAAAATATACTAAAGATTGTGAGACTCTCATATACTATACTAATGATGGTCATATCTTAAAAAGCAATCATTTCATCCTTCAAGAACTTCATAGGAATACGTCAGGGCATTGGAGAAATGAGTGGCTCTGAAAATAAACATAAGAGCATAGTGGAAGTGTCTCTTGCTAAGTGCCTCTCACAAGTTGAATGTGCACTCTGTTTCCATGGACTCAGCATCCTAACATTTTAAAACATTTAAAAAGCCAGTGGGATCAGATTGATGCATTTTAGTAACCATAGCAGAGCAGAGAAGCTGCCTTACAGGAACAAAAAGAGGCACAGAAGCAGCAACATAAAAGATGTGCCAGTAAATACCAGTTCACATCAGTTTAACTGCAGGAAATGGCACAGACACAGCAGTTGTGCCCCATGCCCAGGGTGTAGAGTCCCTGAAGTTCATTGCAATAGATCTGTTCCCTGGTAAGGGAATTATAAACAACAGTTGCAGTTTCCCTTTCAGTGTTCATTGCTGATTAAGTGGCTTCACGTACAGAGTAATGCTGAACATTAGCGCTGTGTTATAAAAGGCAATCCCCACTGTTCCCAAAATATTCCTTTTTGTTTTGTCCATAAATGTGGCTTAACAAGAAGCATTTTGCATGTGCATAATGATCACATTAGTGCAGAGGTTTGATAGTTTTTCCAGATGATTGTATTAGCAGAATATGACATGAGTTGAGGGCCAATAGGTTTCTAACCTGTGAACAAAGCATTCAAGAAAAAAACCCAAATGTTAAGAAGTACACGGAAAGAACTGACAATCAGATGGGAAAAGCTGTCCTCTGGTGAATTTGAGGCTTGAGCCAAAGTACGTTGAAGACAGAAGAGATTATTCATTAAAGCTGCAAGGGAAGATACTCAAAAGACAAGAGAGGAACCACTTGGGAGCTGTCCATGCAACTTTCACATGCCCACCCCTCCAATTAACTGGTGTGACTAAGAGGTTGGTTCCTCAAACAGTGAAAAACAGGAAGAACAGGGCTATATCTGTACTGAGATCCTTTGCCTTAGCAGCAGCTTCCTTTTCCCTCCTTAGGGCTGTGTGAATGACTGATTCTTTTGGTTAGGTGGCTGAACTGAAAAATTAAAAAGGAGAAAGAAAATAACTTGTTTTTGGTTGCCCTGCAGCTGCCAGAACTCATTTGTTTTAGACTAACTGAAGTGAACTGTGGGGGCAAGGATCATAAGAGGTATGGATGCCATTCACAACTCAAGACAGTGGTGCCCTCTTTACACCTCATAGCCCTGTTGAAACAGTAAGACTCTCAGGAGGGTCTGGAAGACAGGGGTATAGACCCCTTTCATCCTTGATTCAAAGCAGGGGTTTGAAATGGGAGCTCTCACCTGTCTGGAGAGTGCCCCAACTGTAAGGCTAAAGGGCCCTTTTCAATGAGTCTTAAATATTCTTTGGGCTCAAGAGAACAAGTCAGTAGCTTGATTGCTAAGACATGCATCTTGCAAGTGAGGTGTCTAGGCTTCAGCCCCTGCTTCAGTGAATATCCGGAGCATTTACCTACAGATAAGTGCTTTAATGACTCTTTCAGGTGTGTTGGTTATAGGTATGTTGGTCGAAGGACATAGGCAGACAAGGTTCTTTGGGTAAATGTGGTATCTTTTATTAGACCAACTAAATAGTTGGAAAAATTGTTCTTTGCAAGCTTTCAGACCCAAATACCCTTCCTCAGGCGTAGGGATAATCTGCTGGTGTTTGTGTGCTCTCCTGGGTGGAATAGAAGCCAATATGCAAATACAGGACTGTGAAAATGCAAATGCATGGCTGTGAAGATCAGAGGGGATGGGAGACAATAGGTGTGAGATAGGTAGGTGGAGAGAGGACAGGAGAAGAGGATGTGGAGGGGAGGTATGTTGACCTGGTGATAAAATGTAGCTGGTAAAATGTTGAGAGGTTACCTGGGGTTATTGGATGGCAGACAAATTATAACGTGCCATAAATCCATATTTAGTCCATAATTTTTTGTATCCAGTAGATTTATGAAGTGAAGTTCATAGACTTGGCTATGAAAGGTGTTTTGTAAATTCCCTTTGAGGATTAGAATTGGGAGACTGGAGAGAGAGTGGTTGTCTTATGAGAAATGTGCATTCACAGGTAATTGAGTATTTTTGTCCTTGATAGATTTTCAGTGTGTGTTCATTCTGGTACACAGGTATTGTTTAGTTTTGCCTACATATTTTCCATCCAGGCATTCAGTGCAGTGGATGAGATATATTACGTTTCTGGAGGTGCAGGTGTAAGATCCAGGAATGTTGTTGGTTCTGTTGTGGGGTGTAGTAATTGTGGGGGAGGTGGGGATATGTTGGTAGGCTTTACATTTCTTGTTCCAGCATGTTTTGAATCCATTTGATGTGTTTTGTGCCATTGGAAGTTTGTTTCTGATGATGAGGTTGGCAAGATTCAGTGCTTGTTTAAAGACTAGAATGGGTGGTTCTGGAAATATCTCTTTAAGAACTGGGTCTTCTTCTAGTATGGGTTGTACTTGTTTCAGGATTTTCTGTATAGGTTCCAGGGAGGGCTATGTCATAACTAGTGGTGTGCGATTCATGGGGAATTTTCTTTCTGTACTGCAGCAATACTTTACGTGTGCATCAAGGTGGCTCTTTCAAAAGTATGATCTCTCTCTCTGGAGGACTCTGACTCTTTTTCACTCTCTGACCAATGAATATCTAATTATTTCTACAAAGGAGAGTAAAGCTTCAACAAGAGGGTTCAGGAAACACCCAGCTCTGCATATACTATAACCTAGTGGTTAGGGCCCTGCCTACCTCAGCCTACCTCTGTATTCACCTGGCAGGGAATTGTCTGCCTGTCTTTGCCCCCATAACACACCACTAGAGTTGTTCTACACTGTAGTATGCAAAACGGCTAACCCTGACAAGTTACCAATATTTTATCCACTATAATCCTGTCAGTTCAGTGAGAGGATGATGCTGGAAGTTTGGTATAGTCCCAGCTCTGTCCCTTACCAAAGGATAGATTCTGGAAGGTGTGGCAGAAGGCCACCACTGTTTCTCCCCAAAAATTCTGCTCTGTGATAATTTGGTTAGGATGGGCCCTGCAGGGGGTACACACCTTACCCTACCTCTCTAGGTAACCTGAGCTGGATACATTCCTGAGGGAGGGGGGAAATCTGCTCCCCCTGCCTACGTGACTGGCATCACATACCTGGGTGAGGGGCTTGCTCCCTGGTGGGCTAGGGACTGCCAGTCTGCACAGCAACCAGTGATGCATTTCAAATTGGTTGGCTGACAGCCAACAGGTGCTGGCCTCCATTGGACCAGGTAAATGAGGTCATAAGGGCTATATAAGTTAAGGACTGCCCAGGAGGAAGGGGCAGCAGCCATAAGGAAGACTCAGAGAGAGAGAGAGAGAGAGAGAGAGAAGAGCTGGAACATCTGAAACTTGCGCTCTCTCTCTCAAGACTCATGATCAAGGAACTGCCTGCCTTCAGAGGAAATCTTCACCTGCCTCAGGATGATACTTGTGAGTAAGCTACCTGAGATCTAACTAGATATATAGCTTGCAGTAACTCAGATGCATGATCAAAGGCTACCCAGCCATGCCAGTTGCTCTATGGGATTTCTCTGACATTGCTCTACCTTTGTAACCAATAAAGTTCTCCTTTGTACCTAGCATGGGAGACTTATTGGGAGTAAGTCTACATTATGCCTTGGGGTCCCCTTGGTTCGGCTGACTAAGGGAGACGACTACTTGTGCTTCCGACTGAGGGAAGCATCCCAAGTTCTTGAAGTGAACCAAGTATCCTCAAGGGTTACTAGACCTGTGTTTCCCAGGGTGCGCAGAGCCAGAATCAAGCCCATTCCTGGATGGTGGCTGTGTTACCCCCAGGGTAGCAGTTATGCTCCAGGAAGGGGGTTGGCCAGACATGAGGTGCCCCCAGGAGGCACTTGGAGCCTGGAAGGTAGTCCGGCACAGTGAGGTGGGTGGCTCAATGCAGAAGTGCCCCCTACTGGCCTGCAACAGAAGGGTTTCAGCTTTTACAAGCAAAGACATATGTTTTCATCCCTTTAGCATAGCAGGGAAGCACAGGGAACAGTATCTCAGTGGATTTGTCTAGAAAGCAATTAACAAGCCTCTGAGAATTCATTGACTTATTATACAGAAAAAGGAGGGTAATTGGTAACACTTAAAATTTCTGCTCCCAGAAAAGAACAGCATCATTTAAAAAGATGTCATCTGGTATTAAAAGGAAAGGAAAAAAACCCCCATCAAAATATCTTTGTCTTACTGTTTCTGACTCTTGTCATGTTATCATGAGTTTCATGATATGCATGTAGTGCTTTTTTAAAGCCCAAGATCCTGGATTCAGGTCATGACAATCTTAACTTGCATTTTAGGGAAAACAAGTTACGCAGTGGTTAAGATGAGCTTAAAATATGAATCCTAAGGAGCATCACACTAAAGGCAAATAGTAATATATCAGAAACTATTGTTTATTTAAAACTCTCCAGAGCTGGTGGGGGGTGAACTTCATGATATGAGAGGAGGGCAAACTAATGGGTTTGACTATAAGAGTGGCATCAGCTGAAGATATTTCATTTAGGAAGCCCCTCAAAGGGCCCAATCTTACTTCCATTGAACACAAGGGCAAAACTTCCTTTAACTTCATAGGGACTAGGAAGAGCCAGGCAAACTTGTCTCCATAGTTATGCCAGCAAGAGAACAAAACTAAAACACCCACTGCCACTAATGTCAAATGCTCTGTTCTACATATGCATCCTAGTTGCATTTATTAGGTTTTGTGTTATAGACTGGACATTTTGATGACTATTACATGAAAAATGTGATTTTGGAATTAAGGGGATTTTTTTTTCTTTTTCTGTTGGAAATAAGTTAAAAGTTTATTCATACTGAAGGCATGTGTGTCAGGCTGTAAACTCATTATAAAGTTCTAATGGCATTAAAAAAGCATCAGCACCTATGGCCAATTCACATATCTAGTGGATTTCTAACTCAATGCCCTTTAAAGTAGTAGTAAAGTAGTATGGCATTGTCCTAGCCTAGGTCCCAAAGGAAAGGACAATAATGTCAAATCGTTCATGCATGTAATAATTGGCTGAATCTATCATCATGGTAGAGACTAGAGACCCTGACTCTGTGGCTTTCAGCAGCTGCTCAGAATACAACTGATTATCCCTAATTTTAGCAATATTCCAAACCTTGGAACAAACTTCCAGTTCACTGACTGAACATCTTGTCCGTCACTGAACTAGCTGCCATCTCTAGTGCTTTAAGCAGTTCCTCTGAACCTGATTATGTTTCACCTCTGTTAGCTGCTTGCTGTTTGGGTGATCAGGCATTTAAGGTATCTCAGGTCAGGTGCACAGAAATGAAGGCACCCAAGGTTCCTAGTCACTTGAAAATCTTAGCCTATAACTATTAATAAATCAAACCAAACATTTTGTTTCTTCCTCAGCGTGCCATGTCACAGACCGTTCAGGGAGCCATGCTGACTCACGCACTTAGCAGTATACCAGCCTTATTCATACTTCCCTGATATCAGCCAGAAGTGCTTGTTATTTTTTTTAGACCCTGGCCTGCACCTAGAACAGTGGGCGTTCTGTTTTTTTGGCAGGGATATCTAAATTATGATAAGAATGAGTGTTGTACCAGTGATTCAGAATAAATTGGGGTTGGGCCAGTCTAACAGGGAGCCAAAAAGCTCCTGTAGTTTCAAGAGAAACAGCAGCAAATAGAGCCAGGACAGCTGAACAGGGGCTGGCTGCAAGAGGGAAGGCAGCAAGGAAATGCTGCTGCCTAGTGAACCCAGACACAGGCATGGGTGAACTGAGTGGCAGCCCGGGGCCTGGACAGAAAGAAGGCCCAAAAATGGGGGGGGAAAAAAAATTACAATTGCAAAAAAAGTTTTAATATTGCGTATATACATATACCTAATCCTGCATTTTTATTTCCACAAATTCAGTTTATATGTATAAATGGTAATTTTGTTCTGTTGTCCAGTTATCATCATCATCATCTCTGGCAAAGGGGGGGCCTGATACTAAAAGTTTGCCCAGGGCCATCAGGAAATTTATTAGGGGGGTGCAGCAAGGGATTGGAGATGCTCTGTTCACCAGGGTTCCTGTGGGGGTAACAAGAAACAATGGTCACAAACTGACAAGAGAGCAGATTTAGGCTAGATATCAGGAAAAACTTCTTCACGGTAAGGGTGGCCAAAATTTGGAAGGGGCTTCCAAGGGAGGTGGTGCTCTTCCCTGCCTTGGGGGTCTTTAAGAGAAGGCTGGATAGGTTAAATGTCCCCAGCCAGATGCCTATCTGGTAAACTTGTACTGAACTAGATGAATGTGTCCAAGGGCAGATCACGAATTTCTCGAAGAGGGGTGCAGGAGGAGTAACACACACTGCAGTGCCTATTATCAGCTTCCTCTGCCCCCACGAAGTCCCTAGAGTAGGTGAAAATCCTTCTCCCTGGTCAGATGAATGCCTTCCCTCCCACACTACTTTCAAAAGGGTGTGCTACTTTCCTTCCACTTCAATAAGAGGGGCATTATTAAACTAACTTTGGTGCAATCTAACCATCTGCTTCTACTAAAGTAGCCAGTATATTCCCTTTGTTTTTCAGGACAGAAGGGGGTGTTTCTAAAGGTGCCACTGTTGGGGTTCTCCTGGATCTAAACAAACATAACCTGACCTTTTATATAAATGGGCAGCAGCAAGGACCTACAGCATTTGAAAATGTGGAAGGGGTCTTCATGCCTGCCTTGAGCCTCAACCGAAATGTACAGGTAAATCTTCCCCTTTTCAGTTTAAGTCATTGTGCATGTTAACTAAGGACAAATCTGACTGCCGGTCAATAAGTATTGCATGACAAATACAGCTCTTATGGTTCAGTATGGATGGACTGTCCTAGTTTTGTTTGTGTAGGGGTTAGCACCACTTTAAAAGGAGGGAAGGAATTTCAATTTTAGTGTTGTGTCCCAGATATAGGGTAATGAGACCTTAAATATAATAGAAACATTCAAAAACTTATTTCCCAAATGGTTTTGCTGTGCTGCTCCTCCAGCTGAGAAAGCAGCAGTATTCTAGGGCAGTTCTGCAGCCTTGACTAAAAGTAGTGGTTTCCTAAATACCCTAATTTCATATGTTTGGCAATAGTTAACCTTGAAGAGTGAGTACAATTTCCAAGGTATGGTGGTAAATAGAGCAAAAGAGAAGTAGGTTAAAAAATACTTTCTTCCACAGGGAAGACCCAATTAACGTTGTAGCTTCACTCTGACTACACACAATTTATAAATTGTTCTGTGCCTTTATACTGCTGGAAAGAGAATCAGGGCCTTGATGTACTGAAACCTTCTAGTGAACCATCACCCTGAAAGCTGAAGGCATTCAATAAATGTCAGCTTTGTCTCACAATGACCAATAGTGGCAGATTAGTTAAGGATGCAAAATGCTCTAAACTAAAACAAGCATAGTAATAATGTAAGTGTTACTACAATGTATCACTGTAATGTAATAGTTACAATGATAGAATTGTTCCTAGTGGTGACCAAGCAACTGCATAAAGATGGAGGTCTTTTTGTAACGAGGTTCTATACCCAGAGAGAGCACAACAACGTTTTAAAGGTATTTTTAAAAGGTTTTCAAATACGCAGCTGGGTGCCTATTGGTATTTTTAAAATCATGCCTAACTCCCACTTTCTTCATAAAAAGAACCACTAAATTCCTATCTGCCTTTTTTTAGGTGACTCAGTATTGTTAAAAATCTGGCCATTGTCCTTATCTCCCAGATCCTACCTACAGTGGAGGTACATAAACAATAACAGACAAATAGCCACAAAGTTACCTCATTTATTAATTAATTGGGGGGGTGGTGGTGTTATACTACTGCTGCTTTAGTGTGCCCTCTGTCTGTTCTTCCTTCTTGACACAGAGTTGTAGAAGGGGCAAAAGCCCTTCATGAGTTTAAGCTTGTGAGAGCTTTTAGATGGTACTTGGATACTATGGTGAGAAGTAGACAAGGTTCTTCGGGTAAATCTGGTATCTTCTATTAGACCAACTCAAATAGCTGGAAAAATTCTTCTTTGCAAGCTTTTGGGTATAAATACCCTTTGTCAGGCTGAGGAAGGATTTGCAGTTCGTGTGTCCTCTTCTTGCATGGAATTAATAGAAAGAGCGCACACCAACTGCAGAACCTTCCTCAGCCTAAGAGTATTTATACCCGAAAGCTTGCAAAGAAGAATTTTTCCTACTATCTGAGTTGGTCTAATAAATATCAGATTTACCCAAAGAACCTTGTCTTCCTATAACCTTAGACCAACGCGGCTACAACCTACACCCCTGTAACATGGTGAGAGGTGTCATTCTAGAGATCTGGCTATAGTGAGACTAGTAAAATTCCTTCACTTCTCCCCTGACAGCCCAGCAAAGAGGGGTCAACAATTTTCCTTTAGTTAATACAGGAGACCTTCTACCCAGCTGAAAGCTTCTGGATCTCTGATTTGGTTAATCTGCAAGGTGCATATCCACCCTGTCTTCTGCCCTTCTCTATTTCCCCAGAATGCTTTAGGCATTGTTACCTAATTTTCTGGTAAGTGGCAGTAGCTGGGTTAGAGGTAGCTGACCAATGGCTATTAAACTGGTGGTGGGGGGGGTGGGTAACACACATACCTGGGCTCTAGACTGTCTGAGAAGAGAACCATCTGTATTTTAGGGCTTTGCTCTGGCACCATCCATCACTGCACCAGGCCGCAAATCCCAGTTCCTTAGTCATCGAGACCTTCTAGCATGGCACCTATTCTCAGCCTTCCCAAATGATTTGCAATGAAGCTCTGATTTGTGTTTCAACTCTAAGCAGTTATTTCTGTTCTGCACAGGTAACTCTGCACACGGGACTGGAGGTGCCACAGAGTGTAAAACAGCCAAAGCTGCCCAGCAACTAGCTGAATTCATGCTGCCTATAGCCAAGCTGGATTTTTGTAGTCTTTCTACGTGCTATTTACATACATTGGTTAAAAAAAAAAAAAAAAAGCACTCATCCCTATAACAGCAGTTCTTACGCTGGACTTTGATCCCAGAGTGATCTGATAATTAAAATAAATCTACATCCCCCCCCTCTTAATTTTACACTGTTGAAAAATGTGGTTGTAGACTAAACAAATGGGCAGGGGGCACTCGTATAGTTCAATATAAATATACTTGCAGCTCAGTGTAGATGCCACACTCATATACTTCAATATAAATATACTTGCAGCTCAGTGTAGATGCAAACCTAGGGTGACAGCTAAAATGAGCATATTTTCCCTTTCATACTTGGATCCGTGCTCCCCAGGATGATAGTAATGAAGGAAGAGATGATAATCACTGAGGGCCCTCAGAGCAATTTCCTGAGTGTTCTGGTGGTTTCTCTGTCCCTTGAATCAAGAGCAGATATATTTTTTTAAAGGCTGAGCTACAGCTCAGACTGGAGTTGTGTGCTTGATGTAGACACTTCTGGGGACATTCTTTGGCTTGCGTTGAGCAGATCAGACCATGTTATCACGACAATCTCTTTTTGTCATGAAACCTGGTTAAATTTTATGGATTAAGCTCCTGCTGAAATGAATGGCAAAGCTCTCACTGACTTCAGTAGGAGCAAGACAAGGCTCAAATTAGCTTTATGCAAAACTTATGCTCATTTAGGTTGCACATGTTTTAGGTAGGAATAAAAAGTACTCAATAAATCTTAGTGCTTTTTATGTGACTGTAGTGGCTTTTGCTCTCACAAATGGGAGATCTTGCAGTGGGTACCAGCAGCAACCACCTCTTGAAATGACAATGGAGGAGAGTTCATTGAAGTCATCAGAGATGTTCCAAAATGGCTTAAATAAATATACCATGTGGGGAAGATCATTTATTCTTTTAGGGCCTTGATTCTACTAGGTGCCAAGCGCCTGCGGTGCTCATGGAGTTGTGGATATGCAGCACCTCTCAGCATCAAAGGCCTTCATTTTCTCAAATTATCTTTAAGCCTCTGGGTAACCTGAAGAGGATTGTAGGCTTATAACTAATATTAAGTGATCTGCTAAATTCTAACCTAAGAATCACCTGGTTCTTAACTTTGTTTTGTGCCTCAGAAATGTTGTGGGTACCCCAAATAAGGCAATGAGGAGTATTTTCAAATGGAGTCTGATTGGCCTAGAATCTTTAATAGGCATATTAGACACGCGCTCTCTCGCGCGCTCTCTCTCTCTCTCTCAGCAAAGCATGTGGAGGTATGTGTTTGGTGAGCGGTAGGTGGCTGACTGAATTAACTTATAATTGCAAGGTACAAAAGGATATACAGTTCTACTGCATCTAAGACTCTAGCCTTGTGATCCAACCTAATTGTGGTGCTGTTAGACCAATGCACCACTGGCTGCTGCCTCCTATTGTTCTGCTTTTTCTATTCATTCTGTTTACACACAACTGCTCTGTATACAAGAAGACGCACACGCGCACACACACTTCAGTATATGTGGTTAAGAAACACTGCCCAAACTATTTTTAAATTAAAATCTATTTTACTGCCTTGGGTAAAGTCCTCCAGGGTAGGGTGAACTTCTGGCAGATAGGCCCATAGCTGCAGGCATGCATTTGATTTCCAGCCAAAGCACATCCCCATTACTGGTCACAGCAAGTGACAGGAAGGCTTGACTGGGACAGAGGTTTTAGGCTTCTGGCTGCAGGACAGGGGTTGTCATAATGAATTGCCATAGATAAGGAACATTAAACTATGCAGAACTGAGCAGTAAGTGGTCTATAATCATCTGTGCAGGGTGCCCATCATTACTCAATCTTTCAGCTCCCTTCCCTCTACAGAAAATAAATGCATCTTCTTTGAATAACAGAAAAACAAGACAACTCAAACTAGTAAGTTTGAAAGCAACTGTAGTGTCCTCAGACTGAGAGATATTTTATTAGTACACTTTATTTTTAAGGCCTGGTAATAACTGACTGTACTAATTTTGGTTTGCTCAGATTAGCAGAGACTAACTGTGGTTTGTTTCTTTGTTTTTGTTTGTCTGTTTAACGCCATCTGAATCTGTGCAGGATTTTCTAGTTCAGTGGGGTCTATTTTAAGCCTACCTCAGCTAGCATGCTACTGGACCCCAAATTTCTTCTTGAGTGTTATCACTGTATAGTTGTCTTGTAAAGTTTTAACCATAACCTTTCAACCATCACCTAACAAACAGCAGAGCCTTGGAATACTGTTTAAGCTGCATATAGATTTTTATACTAGAAAATGTCTCGTGGCAATGTTAATACAAGCAAGCACTCCACTTTTACTGTTCTTATTAAATATGAAACAAAAGAGCACTGTTTATATCAGACATAAGAACTGAACTTCTGTCTCTACTCACAAGATCTGCGAAATAAAATTCAAATTGATTTTAATCTGTCCAATATGCAGACATTGCTGGATGTTTAAAGTGGATACTGAAATGGGTTTAGAATACTTTTTGATACCTATGTTGACATCAGTGATGTTTTTCATAGTTGCTTCTGTATCATTCCTTGTGTGTCACTCAGGGGAAAATGCAGAGTGATATAGGTTTCCAAGATCTAATTTAACATGAATAGCAGGTCAGGGAACACTCCAGACTTATGGAGGTACTCTTTCTACTGCTGCTGTCTGTACATACTAGATGAGTAAAAGTGCAATGCACTCTACCTAAAACTGCAGTCTCCTTTTAACCTAGTGAAAATGCAGAAAAGGTAGGCAGTTAGAAATTGGAATGCTGTATTAGTAGTGCTAATTTAAATTTAAGTCCACAGAGGGTGAGTCTACCTTTGGTTATGTATCTCTTCAAGGACTTAAATTCATTAAGGTCCATAAAACTAAACCAAGTCGGCCTTATGAAATACATCTTTTTTTTTTTTTTTTTTTTACAAGCTGAGTGAGACTTAGCAGTTTGTCTAATAATGACGATGCTGAAATAATTAGAACTAGGCTAGGAGACTAATTATTCTGTGTTTGAATACAAACATGAAGCTCCCATGACCGTCAAAAAGTACCTTATTGGTGCATGCACAGACAAAATGTATCTGTTAAAGTCTAGCACAATGTGAGAAGGAATAGAGGAAATTCACTTCTCTTTCCAGGTCTGAGGTCATTCATTCCACTGCCAGTAGATCTCACCAGGGTCTTCAAGGTCTAAGCCTGGTTGGCTCAAGAGGTCTTTATCTTGTCATCATCTGTGCACAGAGGGGAAAGAGTGCCTGTAGAAAACGAGGGAGGGGAGGAAAAGAATGAGAAGAGGGAGCCTTACCCTCAGACCATGCTCCCTCTTTCCATTCTTTCATCTCCCTCTAGCACCTCCAATAAACATTGCATGGGAATAATCCATCCTACAGAAGAAGTGAGGCTCCCTAAACTGGGGAGAAGCTTATCTGTTATAGTGCAGACTCCACAAGAGAGTAGTAAACTTATTTACAGAGTTTAGAACAAGCAATTTTAAATTCTGTTAAGTATAAAAGGCTGTTACTCCAGAATCTAGGCTCTCAAACCATGTCTGCCACTGGGAAAAAACAATAAAAGGTATGGTTTGGAGAGTAATGAGAAACCGTCTGTTTATCTTGCACCCTGGGTGATTTAGAATTAGCCTATATAAACTTTCTTCCTATTCCTTTCCTTTACAAATTCCCCATTTTGTTTGGTAAAACCAATTAGAAAAAAAAAAGTGTGGTCAGGAACACTGTCAAAGCCACACAGTGGTAGGTGTGTGGTTGGTACTGGCTTCTGTTCTCTGGGTAAGTTCAGAAAGAGCTGACTTCTAAAACCTGGCATCAGTTTGCATGCTGGCCTATCTGACAATCCCTCCTTATATCTGATCTTAAGAGATACAAAGTGAAAGAGTTAGTAAAGAGAGCAGGATATTGTGATCCATCCAGAACTTTTAACACAATTTGGCTTCTAAAATTCAGAAGAGACCAGTGAAAGAGCATTATCATCTCCCAATCTATCCTATGTAGTTAAGATATATAAGGGAAAAGTATATTGGACAGAACAAAAAAGTATTACCTATATCAGAGTTTAAGAGGAAAAGCGTTAACATGTAATTTATTATATACATAATATGCCATCAAATTGTAAATAATGCCATTGTAATGTATTGCTGTAGCTGGTTCTCAGTGGTGATAAAGTTCTGTTTTAGTGCTGTAGGTGTGTTTGTTTTTTTTTTGTTTTTTTGTTTTTTTTTTATGTATAGCTAGTAAAGATGGCAAAGAGCACCTAATATCATAGTTTCTTAGATGTTCTAGAGCAAGAAGAATTGTGACATACAATTTTTTTCTTCTACTTTAGTATGGATATTTAATACAACAGGTAAGGGAAAAATTAGATCAAGGCTAACCCACTACTAACAAATATAAGGCACTGTGTATGCTTGTGATCAAGGAATGGTGTATCATTTGCTCAGTGAGGTAATGAAACAGAGCAGTTAGATTTTGCCAAATTTGCAGTGTCCTTTTAATAGCAAGGCAAAGCCTTAACTTTGGAATTTCGGTATAGTTAATATAAAATATATTGTCCAGGTCTTTTATGGAAGAAAGATTACGATCTCTATGAGTCCTTTAAACAGGCCAAAGTAATAAATCAAACATGATAAAAATGGTACAATGAAATGAAAAGGGCCTCACTTGACACTGGGAGAAAAACCCAAATCAACAAAAAAAAAAAAGAAGACTCTTGTTTTAAAAGAAGTGAGTTGGAGGGTCTTGCTTTATTGACAACATTTGTTTTCAGTTTATCTGATCAGCAATACTGTGTGTCTGCATGAAACCAGTAGAGTGGGAACTTTTAAGCACAAGTCCGTTTAAAATAAAATAAAATAAGAATCTATGATTCTCATGTGCAGAAGCCCAGGCAAATCACGGAGAACAGGTGTTGTAGGGCTTCTGCATCCTTGCACACTGTAAAAGATGAATGCGTGTTTCACAGAAGTGGGTACTTGGTAGCATTTATCTCCTGGAACAAACAAGCCCCTGTTACAGCTGTGTTACTGCAAACAAATCTGACTCAACTATACAGTATTACAAATCAGCAGGTCTGAATGCTTTCAGGGTACAGATTGTATTGTTACACTTCAGTACAATTGTACCCATGATGTCAGCCCACAATGAGCTTCCATAATTGTTGTTAATGAAAATACCAACCTTCTTAAGTGAGTAAAATGAAAGCACGACCAGGAGATATGTGATGAAATGTTAGAATAAATGCATGGGGTAGAACTGTCTTTTCTCTGATTGTTATGTGCAGCATGAAAGATGTTAATTTAAAATGTTGGCAAAAACAAAAATTGCAAAGGAATGAAATCAGTGTTCATTTCTTGTTGAATGAAAGACAAACTTTATTCTTCTCCCTGACCATGACATTTTTACTTTATTGTCACGTCTCATAATTATGATCAGTTTGGAGCTGGTGGAATAAACGTTCCTTCTGTACGTGTCTGTCCCCAGATCAAGAGGAAAAAATAAAATTTTTCTAATTTTGTACCTGTAGCAAAAATTTGTATTTTTTGAATTTGAAACAAACTGCTTTTTGTCTTTTTGGTGTAAGTCAAACTTTATGTATTATTACCCTTTTGGAAAACCTGAAGTATTAGTTTATGCTGTTTTACAGTTTTTAAATAAATTCTTAATGCATTGCCAACAAATGCAGACAGTACCTGGTTTCTTATTATTGATAAAAGATTTGTTATAAAGTGAATTTAGTGCTTGTAAATGCAACCACTAATATGTAGTTTAGTAAAATCATCTGCTAAATTTATGGCAGGAGGAAGCCAAGGATAATATGACAAAATGACATGTTCTCTGGCTTAGGTAACAAATGTATCACTCTCTTTCACCTATTTATTTTTCTATGGCTTCTATTAGACTAATAATTTTCAAACTGTGTTCCATGGGGCTTAAAGATATGCCATTCCAGGGAAGGTTTATCTCTGATCCATGTTACCTAGCTTATCTTCCATTAACATGTGGCCACTCCCCACAGATGAGTTGCCCAAATGGCAGTCCTTCAGCATCCCATGATGCAGTGTTCCCTCGCCCAGCTTCCTGTTCTGTGCGGACAAACTTTCCAGCCCTTGAGCCCTACTGCCCAGGGAGGGGGTTCTGGCACCAACCTAGGGGTATGACCTTCTCATCCCCAGGGGTGCAATCCCCATGCAAACAGCTGGCAGAGTGCATGCCAGCTAGCCAGGTTGCAGAGCATGGTTGGGACCTGGAGTAGGGCCTGGGGGGAAGGGGGTAAAGGGTAAGGGAAGGAACAAGGTAGGAGGCTGGGTCCCCATGAGCTTAGGCTTCCTTCCTGGGGCAGGGCCAGTAGCTTCCCCAAAAGCACTTCCCTCACTGCTCCAGCTTCCAGCCACCCCAGGAAGCACAACCAACACCCCCACACCACAGTCCCAATTCCAATTTATTAAAACATGAGACCTTAATATACTTCCTTTTCATTGCTTTTTAACATATTTTCCCACACTGCTTTTTGTTTTTCCTTCAGTGGCGGACTTCCTTCATTTCACTATCCTTTCCCTCTCCCCATTTCCTTTCCGCCTCCCATTTCATTACCCACCCGATCCTATTAACTCCCTGCCTCTCATCTTCATTTTCCTGCCCCCCAAACCCATCTCTGCAACACACTCCAACCTACAGCAGGGATAGAAATCTGTCCTGATTCACAAGTTCAGTAGTGGCAACTCACAGCTGTAACTCTTAATCCAGCCCCTGCTTGCCAGTCCTCTAGAGGCAAATCACAGCTGTGCAGGTGTGTGTGTGCACCACGGGGTGGGGACAGTCAGAGAAGGTATTTTTCCTTAAGGTGTGACAGCTCCAGATTTGAGCTAGCACTTACATGGATCAACATTTGAGCAGCTCTAAGTGCAACTTGTAACAAGGCCCTTAGATATTTGTCCCATATGTTGAAGTGTGTTGCTTAGCTGAGTACTGAGAGATTTCCCACATTACTGGGGAAAAAAAAGCTTTGAACTACCTTACAGAGGTGGTGCAGAAAGTAAGTGAAAAGTTAAGAGCTGCAACATAGCAGAGTCATGCAAAGCCAGTTTCAACATCTGCATACCGTGCTGCACATTGTGCTGACAACCTAATGTACAATAATTGACTTGACATTTTTCTATTGTGCATGCTCAGTGTGTAAGTCTTGGAACAAAGGCAACTCTTTTGCTGTACACTCAGGTTCACTACAAACTAATTAACTTCACCTCCTTGAATGGTGGTAGAGTTGACTGAAAAAACAGTAGCTCAAAGCAGAGCAAGGCTGGATTAAGGCAAGTTCATGTGCCTATGACCTCCCCAGTCTCTGCCATCACAAGACCATGGGAGACTAAGAACATTTATTCACTTGGTCTAAAAAAATATTGCCTAACTCAAGAACTTTGTGTAATATATGTCTCTTTTTTATAGACCAACATGACTACAAAATTGATCCCTGCTTAAGCTTGCAATATAAATAAGTTTGGCAGAATTCAATTTTTATTTTTTTTAATAATTCTGACGGCTAAAATTGATGTAACACAAGAGAAATTCCTTACCCAGGAGAACCTTCCATCACCAATACTTCCTTGAAATATGTGACATCATAACAAGAAAGAAGCATAATTCAACATCCTGCTTACCATTAGACACCTTTGATCCTGCTCCAACTTTTATCTGAGCCTAATTTGCATAATATGAAAAATGAACTTTTCCAACAAGGAGATCCAATTCTCCTGTGAAATGTGAATTTTCATTTCTACCTGGGAGAAATGTTATAATCTTTGCATTCTCCAATGCCTGAGGAAAAGTGCACGTGCCTGTTGGTGTCACTGGGCATAACCCTAGGTAACTCAGAGGGATGGAAGACCACTAGTGTCGATGAAGACCCTCTGGTCTAGGCTCAGGCGAGCCAGGGCCCCCCTTCCCAACCTTTGTAACCCTTTCTTTGGCGCCTGTAATCTCCTGTCCTTCTGGAAAACAGGCAAGCTAAAACTGTTATCTGGCTCGGAGAGAGAAGGGAGGAGGGAAAAGGGAGGAAGAGGGGGGGCCAACTAGTGGAAAATCACTGCAGAAAATTGACCAAGGTATAAAAAGTACACTGTTGCAGGGCTAAGTGCGCAGGATTTGAGACCATAGAGTCTCCCTGCGCCTTTTACTTGAGCTCAGATAAACTCTTTCTACTTCTCCCCCCAGTGTGTTTATTTGGTTTATTTGCACACCAGGCAACGAACCCAATTGTTGCCTCCCTCGGGCACCTTGTGCTGGCAACATGCCCAAAAGCTTGCAAATAAAGATGCAAGCTGTCTAGCTGGTTTAGCACACTGACTACTTGTTTGTTTGTAAGCATTTGTTTTAATTTTTATCAATTTAAATTTTCAGGATTGCATGAAATTAGGTGTGTGGGGGCAGACAATTTAGTAATGAAAGCATGCTGTTAAAAGCTTTATAAAAAGCACGTCAAAATATAAAAAGTAAATATCCATACTTCAGTAAAAACTGCCTACTTTAAATCATTCTGTTAATTCATCAGGAAAGAGGTGGGTGGGCAGGCACCAGAATAGGAGAGCAGTGGAAGCCCCAGAGCTCTGAAACATGGGGAGAGGCCGAGGTGGGCCTTGCCCCTCCATCCCCCTTGCTTAGTGGGCCTGGCCCTGGCAGGACCCTTCTGCCACTAGGCTAGAGCCTCCAAATACTCTTCTCTCCCACACCCAGGGTAGGGGTTGATTAAGAAGTCTTTTATCTCTGGCCAACTTGCTTCTCACACCTGTGAATGAGCAGCTAATTGCTTAACTGAGGAGTCATTAGGCCCAAATGAGCAGCTAACTGCTTAACTGACAAGTTATTGTTCTCCTCTTTAATCCCTCCCATCCTTCTCTCCACTGTCCAGTAACAGGGGTAAAGGTTCCCTGTTACAGTCCCCTTTCTACAAATTTTGATTATTACTGGTGGAAATATCTTTCCTTTGGTCTGTGAGTGTGAAGTGAACTCGCCATGTATTGAATCCTGCCAAGCCTAGATATAAATCTACTTTAGTTTGCCTATAAAGGTGCAAATGTGCCCTATCCTGCAGCACAGACTCTAATGCATCCCAAGGGAAGGAAACCCCAATGCTGCTGTTACTGCAGGGCCATAGATCATTGTTTTCCTATGGCCCCATACCACCTTAACTTAGACTCTGGTACTGTGTATAAAACACGTGTTTTGCACATTTTCATAACTTGGCCAGATCACAGCCAGGTTTCCCCAAATCATCGAAGCATGTCTCCTCAGTGTGTGTTATTTTTCTGCCAGCCTTCATTTTCACATCAGCAATTGTTTCAATACACGAACTGTGCAAAACCAGCACCCAAGGAGTCAGAACCCTAGTATCCTTGTTCTCAAGCAACTGGATTTTTTTTAACCTGAAAGGAATATTTTCCACTCCAAGTTGAGATGCAGCTGAGAAAAAAAAAAATCAGCCCTGAAAGAGAGGTGATACCAGCTGACAGGTGTCTGTTACAATGAGCACACATGTAAATTTCATTTAATCTCTGCCAATTCGACACCTTTGGGAAATTTTCGCAACCTGGCTTTTCTGTTAGAAGTTGCCAATGTGTTGAAACAAAACTTTTAGTGAGAACACATCAATTTTGACTAAATTCATCAAAATGAAAAGAGCTTCTTTGGCCTTAGAAGGGGCTTTTGGCTAAAATGAGAGAGCATTACACTTATTATACGTGAGCAAGCATGTAATCAATAGATTAGTTGTTTGAGCATGTATGAGACCTTGGCTCAAGTCCCTTCTCTGCCTCATTCAGATCATAAACTTGAATTAGTTTCTCACTTTTTAGAATGGATGGTTTCTCTCTTTTTTGTGGGGGTGTGGGGAGGGAGGGGCATAAAAGGGTATCAAATAAAAAACTGTTCCAACCACATCTTCTGCAGGACAAGGAATCTGGTATGAATTCAGTTTGATTGTGAACTACAGTGAGAGGAGATTCACTAGGTGCCTCATAAGTGACTATTTAAGATAATCTAGATTCAGAAAAATGAGGCATGACTTTCCTTTTAAAGTTTCAGTTTAATATTAAAAAAGCAAGATGAAACTTTTGGAGTAAAAATAATTTATTTAAATATTGTGGAAACAGTATCTTACAATAACTAGTAAAATAATTCTCATATACATCTTTGTTAACCAATGAAAACCGTGTAATTTTTTTTAAAGGACTAAAAAAATCTTTTATTTTTCTTAGTGAAAATTCATGAAGTTAGAGTGTTTTGCCATTTTCTTCCCAAAGCAAAGTGGAAGATGGATAAGACTAGTATTAGAAATAACAGTAAGGCATTAAGAGACACCAAAAATCTCCGGTTCACAGATATTTTTAGTTGAAAAATGAATTCCAGGCTATTTATGTTGTCTGTTGTGATGTGGCCTATTAATTTCATTTAATGACTTTTGAGGATTTAATTTTCTTTATGTCACAGCTACTAAGGACCAAAGTCCCATTTTTGAATTTTCCAACTTGACCTGTAGGCAAAATACTGGATGCTGACTTTTTCTTTTTCAATTTCCTAAGTTTCAAAAACAGAAATATTAAAGATGATATTAAACAAACAAACATAGAATATGCTTCAGTAAGGTGAAAAAAAATCTTATCATTAATATTTTGAAAAAAGAATAATTTGGTATTGCAAACAGAAAGAAGAATCCTGAAAAGAAGTATAAGCATGATTAACTTATCAACTAACTTCTCAGCAGTTATCAAGGTAAATAAAATCAGAAAGCATGAAGACTCTTAGACTGTAAATAATTTCACTGAAACAGCTACATTGTAATTAAGGATGTAATTTTACCTTCTGAACAAGCTGCATTTTGCTTTCCTTACCTTTTATCATGCAAGATGTTTTTCCTCAGGGGCAAAAGTAACACCCCGGCATAACACGACTATGCTGAAGTTTTTGACAAGCCAGGGCAGAGCTAAAGCATTGTTAGATTGTCTGTCTCATTAGAGATTTTGAAGTGCTAGGTACAAAACAGTCCAAATGCCCAGTGAGGAGGTTTTGTCAGGGTGGATATGACTGAAATCAAATCCATTTAAATCACTGGTCAGGATGCCCTGATTTAATAATTGTTTTCTACAAAAACTATATTCTTGTTGTTTGATATCCTTTATTCATTCAACTTCTTGAAATTGCACTTTCAGAGAAAGGTAAGGGCTTGACTGTGTGTACACAAACTTGCAGAGACAGTAGGGCTAAAGGGTAGGTAATCAGGTCTGTTATCTCTTATCTCCATACACTGCTGTTAACAAGGATGTTATTTCTGGAGACAACAAACTCTCCCTATGCCTGAGGAAGGGTGTTTGTGCCAGAAAGCTTGCAAAGAACAATTTTTCAAACTATTTAGTTGATCTAATGTAAGATATCACATCTACCCAAAAAACCTTGTCTGCTTATGATCACTGGAGACACAAATCCACAGTATGAGAACTGAAACTAAGCATCACAGAGATGTTCAATGGGATCTTCTAGACTGAACACTGAGTCTTATTCGGTAGAGTGATTTTCTTTACTAATCTATACAGGAGTCTTTGGGAATCCCATAAGATGGGGTCCCTAATATAGTCCATGGCCTGGTGTGACCTATTTCTAAAACTTCAATCAAATAAAAAAACATCATTTTTAAAAATAGCTGATTTTTATCCACCCTGGATTGTGTATTTCAAAACGGAAAGAACTTTTTATGTTTGACCGCTGGCATAAGACTTTGCTTATTTAATTACAGACAATTCACTACGGAAGTTTAAATACAGTTACGCTTAAGTTACTCACCTCTCTTCCTGGCCTTTTCTCTTATGTTTCTTGAGAGAAAGGGATTTATATTCCTGTTATCAGAGTTTTAAAAAAAGTATTTCAGTGGAACATGATTAGAATTTCTTGGTTAATCAACTGTCTTGAACAAAAAGGCTCCTGCATACTTTGAGTGTAAAAAACTGAGTACATTATGATTATTTAAATACCGAGCCAGATTCTCAATGAATTCGTGCAGATTTATACCAGTTGGTCTGAAGTATGTAGACAATGGCCAGAAAAAAAAAAAAATCACCAAAGTAAATGTTTTTTCTCAGATGTAAATATACGGTCATGGACAGAAAGGCATTGGAAGTGCTCTGAAGCCAGAGTACTTCAAATCTGGTGCAAAACCCTGTTCTTCACCCCACCCCACCCCACCCCACATGCTTCAAAATGCCTGTGAAGGCATAGGTGTTCTCCAAAAAGGAGGCTGGAAAGCAGGAATTCCTATAGACCTCTCAGCCTTTGAAAGATCCTGAGGGCAGCTGAGCTCATAGGAGAGCACTCATTGTCTGTCTGCCCTGCTGGGAAGAGGGGCTGCAGGTGTTCTATGTGCTGCCAGCGCACAGATTTCCAAAGGAAAAGCTTCAGAGATGCTCTTCATGTTCTGATGTTCATTTCTGAAGCGCTTCTTTGGACATGCATGCCTATCTCCTCACTGTTTGGAGTGCTTCAAACAACACCTGTCCAGGGCTTAATGCCAATGACCCGGTTTCAATAGTTTGTGGATTTTAGGAGGGGAGGAGTTGAATTTCATATATATGCTTAACCGTGCACCTCTGTCATACCTGTGAACAATCCACAATGATGAAAATAGCTCTGCTGAAGTCCGGAACAACCATTCACGAGAGTAAGTGGTATAGTAAGCTCTAGGTTCAACTCCTAAACACTAGTCAATTTCCAATAGGCCACTGGACTAGTTCTTACATGTTCTTTTTAAACAGGAAGTATTTCATACAAACCTTCCTATTATCGTCTTTTCTTACTGTTTTCTTCTCTTTGATAATCCCTTGATAAATCTTGTAGTTGATGTACTCTTTTTTGGGAGGCTGCAGTGAAACAGGCAAGTAAAGATATCATTGCACAAAAGCTATAAACACTTCCTAGAACTGAACATATTTGATGGGGGAAGCCTGCAACGGTGGAAGGGCGGTGGGGGGTGTGTGGAGAAAACAAACACATAGGCTATGAACCTTTTTGGAGCAGGGGCCAGGGCAGGAAGAAAGAGGGATTAGGTCCCCTTTGGGGGGATGTGAATGGATGGATTATTTATGACGTATAAAGAAGGTCTAAAAAGGTTTCCACACACATACCCCCAAGTTAAAAATAAAAGCAAACAAAATAAAAAACAAACTCTAGAAGCAGAATGGTGAACTGCTCAGCATTTGCTTCCTTTTGATAATGGTGGCATCTTGAAAGAATCAGAAGTGCAGAGGGAAAGCTTTTCTCAGCCCTTAATTGAGAGGGCAGGAATAGGAGTGTTGAAATCTTATGTCCCAATGATTAGTTAAGGGCTAAACAAAAAAAGACACCAGATCAGGGGTCAGCAATCTATGGCCTATAGAGCCATCCTGTGGACACGGGGCTTTGGTGGCATTCACTGGTGGAGGGGCTTTAGCTGCAGGATACATTGCCACAGCAATAGTGGGTGCCTTCCCCCTGTCAGCCTGGGGAAAAACAGCAGTAGTGGCTGAGTCCTTAGCACCTGCTCTCCCACCTCTGTCCCAAACTGGGTGAATCCAGTCCACAGCCTTAAAAAGGTTGCTGACCACTGCACTAAATCTGTCATTTTAGGTTTTTTTACATCAGAAATGAAATACGACTAAGCTGAGATGGTACATGATTTGTATTCAGACAATTTAAAACTACAGTATCAGTCATCCACAGTATCGTGGAAAGTAGATAAGACCCAAATGGGAAAAGAACTGGCTTTTTAAGAGAAACATCACAACACAGGTCTTGACCAAACATAAATAAATAGTACCTTAGCTCCTAGCATGATAGCGCGTTCTTGTTCCAACAGCCGCTGTTCTTTCTTCTCATAACCAGTTATTCCAAATCTGTGCACTTCTAGCCGGGCCTGAAATGTTGCACAAAATTTAAATTTTTTTGCAAAAATCTAGTTGGTCTAAATATCATCTCTACCACAAGTCCTGATTGCTTTTTCCTCTAAACCAATATGGCTACAGCCTGGATACCTGACATAATATTGCAAACATTTCTAAAACATATGGCCTATTTTAATACAATGGTTGGTCCAAACAAAGGAAATACCATTTCAGCAGAAACTTCAACAAATGCTTGACAAATCAATATGCTATAAAATAAGACAAATCTAGTTGGGTGCTACTGTGAAACATCTATCCGTATGTGTAAAATTAACTTATCAATCAATCTCTGCTCACAGGCAAAGGGAAGGAAGTGGTTCAAAAAAGAAGACTGTATTTCTGGGTTTCACAAAAAATAACTACTGAACAGAGAAATTAACTGGATTTCCCAAGACAACACAAGAGGTTTATGGTAGAACTGCAAATGAAATCAAAATTAGTGGTAAAACTCCCAGTGACTTCAGCAGGGTAGGACTCCATCCTACTCCTTAGGCTCACAGTCTTATTCCCTTATCTATGCAACCATAACACATCCACGATGAAGCTATCGGATATTATTTCCTATATAAAATGTGTACAAACCAGAAATAAAGTTAGTACTTAAGTTAGATCCGAGGAAGAGCACTCGATGCCTGAAACCTTGTCCAACAGCTCTCCCAACTATACAGTTGATTGAACAGATGAAGTGAACTTCAGTTTATGAATGCTTGTTTTATGTGCACTTTGGTTAATCTATAAGGTGCAAATCTACCTTGCCTTCCAAAAAAAGATATCACTAAAAATTCTTTCCTCTTGTACTCTGGACACCCAATCCCAATTACCGGTGTCAGAATTTGTAAAAAAACCAAATTAAAAAAAATCTGCAAGATCTATAGGCATAAAACGATGCCAGTTAAAGAACCAAATTATAATAAGTCATGAGAACCCAAAGAGCCTTAAAAGAACTAACATATAGTAACCCTTCACAAGTTACTGCCAGCACATTGGCAAAAAAGGTTATGGAATAACAGCGATAGCCTGTCTTTGAAGGCTGCCCTTCAAAACAGCCAAGATAATCCTTCTCCGAAATGTCCTGCACCAAACTGTATATTCTGGGATATACTACCTGGGAACATTTCTAACATTCCTAAATAGAAAACACATTAAACATTCAGGGTTTGACAGATCATGGTAGCTTACCTTTTCTAAGTTAAATTCTTGGCCATCTGCAGTTTTCTCTTGGATAGGCATCTTAGTCTACAATAAAAGAAAATGCTTGTATATAATCTAACAATGAGCGGCCATTTAAAATGTGTACCAATTGCAGAGATTTTTTAATAAGGTGCTAAAAAGAGAGACTGAGTATCCAGCCTTTCAGTAGAAATCTCTTCTATCTTGATCAGATTGACTCATTGAAAGAGTAAGTCACAGAGGCATGTTGTACAATATAAACAGTTTAAATCTGTGTAAGGAACAATACTATACAGTGTATCGAGTACCATTTCTATACACAATCCATACTATTCTTTGTCTTGGATGTTCATATATTGGTAGTCTTTAACGACTAAAGATTATAACACATGAAAATAATCAGGTTTAAAATCCTTCACTATTCAACATTAGGTATGGAATTTAGTATTGCTGGCTGTAAAAGCTTGGACAGTGTCTCTTGCACAAAAATGCAACACATTGGTTTTGGCATGACTGGGTTGTGGTGACAAGACTGCTACAAGAAAAAAAAACAAGTCTTTGTGATGGTTGCAACCCATTAGGGCATAGACTGTGTGGATCTTGAGGCACCCAATACCAGACCCATGCCATAAAATAATAAGAGTGATGGTTCCTCTAAAAGGAAAATTGTTGGCAGAGACCTGACACACTCATCACACGTATATACCTAAGAATGCAAGAGGGAGAAAGGCTGAGCCAGTGTAACAAGGAAAGTACATATACATATCAGCTGAACTAGCAACTAAAGAAGAAAAAAAGACTAAATATACATTTTAAACAAAACCTGTAAAAGGTACATTGAATACATGAAAAATGTCCTGTACTATATGTGGCAGTCTCACATTTATCAAAACAGGTATCCAATGTCTAAGATTATAAATGTCTCAATCATTCAATGTCTGTCTGGTGTTTTGTAAATAGACCATCACCAGCATAAGCTATTGCAAATTTGCCCCACTGATAAACAAAATACCCAAAGGCAGGTCCAGTTACCAATGCCTCTAAGCATCCTGTTTGGCCACTCAAGATCCATCACATTTAATTGCCAAGCTAGTCAGTCGCTGTGAGAAACATAGGTCTTCACACCTGGTCAAATCCAAAAACAAGAGCCAGGCAGTTTAACAATTGTAATGTGATCATCACCATTTTCCTCCCTGTTTTGTTTGGACTTTAATTGGCCAGCCATCAAGGAAAAATACTTTGAAGTTATACAGTTAGACAGTACAAAGCAGGGGTGGGCAAAATGTGGCCCGTGGGCTGGATGTGGCCCACAAGGCCATTCTATCCAGCCTGCAGAGCCCTTAAAAAATTTAGAAAATAAATATTTATCTGCCCCTGGCTGCCTGTCATGTGGCCCTTGATGGCTTGCCAAAACTCAGAAAGCGGCCCTCCGCCCGAAATAAATTGCCTGCCCCTGGTATAAAGGAAGACAGAACTGCCAGCAAGCTGTACAGTCCAGGAAAGGTCAAGAAGCTATCCTGCACCCATCCCATGAGTAAAGGTTGCATGCAAGACTGGACTAGCTACCCTACCTGCAATGGTGAGAAAACACTGCTGCAGTTACATGGACTAGGAGTTTCTGTACTAGCTCATTTGAGATTGGGAAAGTCTTTTTCTGTCATTTTTAGTTTTATAGCTTGTTAGTTATTAAACCAAGCCTTTCTGCTATTAATCAACTGAGTGTTGTGTCAATTCTTAAAGCACTTAAAAACCTGCCTTTAAGTGCAACAGGTATCACACAATTAAATCTCTCTTTAAATATTTATATACATTTGACTTGGAGCTATCAGCCAATTTGCATTGCAGCTATTAGGTGAAGTGTATGCCATGCAATTCAGATTAACATTAAAAGTTCAGATGTATTTGCTGTGTGTCAAGAGGGGAAGGAGAAGAAACATACCACATGTGAAAAGCACCTCATCTGACATATTTCTACCACCTTTTATTGCAATTGCTACTAAAAACTAAGAAACTAAGAAAAGAACAAAAACCTGAAATTACCTTTTTTCCTCTTATAACAGACCCAGTGGTACCAGTACTTACAGACGGGACTATGAAGGATAATACCCAATTCATAGCTGCATGCAAATTCATTTAGATAGATACAGATATATCTATCTATATATCCTCAACATAAATGATACATTAGAAAAGATCTGAAAGTAATGTCAACAGTCACAGGTCCCAAATGTAACCTACATCAAAAAATACTATGTCATTAGTTTATTGTTAGTTGTCCAAAAGGAAAACCATGAAAACTACATCTTCTCTACTATGCAACGCACGGAGAGCAGATCAACTCATTCAATGAGCTTTAATTAAAGCACCCCCGCTGTCATTTTGAAATGTGGGGACACTGAGTACACAAGACGCTGTGCACACTGGGGCGTTCTGACTAGATCGCTCTGACATTTTCTCATCAGATCATATCAGAGCACGTGTATAGGTGCCCTAGTAGTTACTGCACTGGCCTGGGACTGTAGAAATCCAGATCCAAGTTTTTGCTCCACCACAAACCCCCTGAGTGACCTTGGGCAAGTAACTTTACATCTCTGTGAGCCACTTCTGTAAAATGAGGATAAACAGTATTTTCCACCCTTACAAAAAACACTGTGAGGCACAAGTGCTTCACCATCGTCAATGGGTAACCTACTAATACACATTGGTAGGAGGCCTTACACTGGCTCAGCTTTGCGTAACTTATTGCAAAGATAAAGTTGGTGTGTATGCTGGGTGTTTGGTTGGCAGTTATGGCACCTGTAGAACTCCATTAATTCAGAGAACTGGCACAGGAAAAGTAGCAATAATAGATGCTTCCCCGTATGATCCTGCTAACATGCCTCAGTATTCAAAGGTTGGTTTGTTTGTGTGATTTATATGCTGCTCTTTCCAACAAAGGCTCAGGGCAGTTTACAACAGGAACAGAATAACCAGGTAGCTAAAATATCAAAATAGAAGAGACCCACTAAATAACATCCTGGGATAGGTTTTTTGCTAAATGCCTGCCCAAACAGGAAAGTCTTGCAGTACTTCCAAAAGTTGTCAAAGTTTGGACTCTTGTGGACCTCAAGGGAGAGAGTGAGCTGAGGAGCAATTACCAGGAATGACCACATGTTTTCACCAAGCAGACTGATGTACTGATGGCACATGCAAGAGGTTTCTTTTGGCTGACCTTAGGCTGTAGACTCAACCACCTCTTGCAACCCCAGCACAACTCTGAGGAATGGAAAAAGAGGAAGACAGCAAGATGGCATCATCCACAGCACAACAAACCGGCAAGCAGGTAACACTGTACCAGCAAATGTCATGACCTATTTTCATGCAAGTTTCTGCTCTTGTCAAGATACAGCAACCCCTGCTTAACACGGTTTCACTTAGCACTATTTCACCATAGCGCTCACTTAAATTAATACCAGATTTCACTTAGTGCTGAGCCAGTTTCACTATAGTGCTCAGTGAAGCAGCAGCGGCAGCAAGAAACGGTGAGTGGCAGCAAGTGGGCATAAGCTCGGGGCCGCACTGGCGCTGCAGGGCCAGGGCCAGCAGGGGCCAGGGCGGAGTAGCAGGAGCAGGGAGAGGTGGGGAGAAGTGGTGGCCGCAAGAAGCAGCAAGTGGGGGGCAAGCATAAGTGTGGGGCCCCTGCCAGAGTGCCAGAGCCAGCAAGAGCACGGGCCGTGGGCTGGCACATGGGGCCAGAGCAGCTGCTGGGCGGCAGGGTGGAGAGAAGCAGTGGCAGGGCGAAGCAGTGAGTGCAGGGCCCTGTGGTGCTGGAGCTGGCAGGAGTGTGGGCCGTGGGCTGGCACATGGGACCTAAGTGGCCAGCAGGCAGGCAGAGGGGTGAGGAGACGCGGCAGAGATGGTGAGAAGCTACGGCAAGAAGCAGCAGTAACCAATTATTTCTATTTACATTAATGCCTATGGGGAAATGAGTTTTGCTTAACGCGGTTCCACTTAACACTCGGTTTTCCCAGAACCAATTAAGAGCGTTAAGCGGGGTTGCCTGTACAGAGCTATTTGTACATGTGCACGATGCCCTCATTTGGGACCGGGTTACATAAACACTGAAAGCTTGCATATTCCAGATTGGTAACAGATCTTGCAGAATCACTTGTTTACTCTGTTGTTTTGTGTGCTGGTATTCTTGAATTTGGCAATCTGGGAGGTGCTGTGTCAAAGTGTAGCAACACCTCTTTAGACCCATCCTCAACCACCTTCTAAAGTAGTCATGAGCATTCTGGATTTGAAAACTTGAGACTCTTTCACTGTGGTGTCTGCTCAGCTTCACATATTTGAAAGCATTCTCCTCCTGATCACTTTTTTTCTGGAGGAGGTAGGGGCTGTATACGACTATTTAACTAGAGCTGAGCCAGAATCCTTGATTCAATCCCCATTGGGTTCAAAATCTGGACATTTTTTATGAAACTTTCAAACCCAGATTTCATGTCCTAGTTGCCCTCTGCATTGAGCTAAACAATATGCCAAACTCAAATATCCCTTAACTGGAAAAGCTCAGGTATGGAAATTCAGACTTCACCTATCTAAACATGGATCACTTTCAGATCACTCTAGAACATGCATTTGCCAGAGGCTCTGCAACAGAAAACCAGAAACACTTAGAAGACTGTATTAGAAGATGGGAATAAAAAGTAAATCTAAAGAGGTTCTTAGAAAAAGAGAAGTAAAACATAGAGTCTATCACAAAATACATTATGAATGGTGGTTCATGGCTTCAACTACCTGTAAAGTCCCAACCTGCCTCCAGGTGGCCAGACCCCTTGCACTGCACAATATCCCACTAACAACCATAGGAACCAGGGCAAAGCTGATAGTAGGTGTGGACCTCAGATACAGTGGCAACATACACTATTTAAAAAAGGCACAGAGAATTATCCCAGGTTTGAAACTCTAATTAACAAAAGGGGACTTTTCTGTCATTAGGTTCAATCAATTGCTGCCTCTCAGCTGACTTATGCCAACAAGCAAGCCAGTTAAAGCTTTATGTGATGGCAGTCTGAAGGATTTGAATGCTTATTAGAAACAGATTGACATCGCCAGACAACTGCAAACCTAGCCTGGAGTTGAGCCAATGGCTTGAAAGACTTTGTGTTTTACAACCTTTTCTGTACCAGGACCTATTTGTAAACATCAATGGCCAGTCCCAACCCAGTAAATAGCTTACGTACAAAACAGACCCCTGGCCTTGCCAGTACCCTTCACTCCCAACCCACAGCTCCTCACCACCCCCAGCCCTGCCGGTGCCCCTCAGTTCTAACCCAACACCCCCAGCGTGGGGGGCACGGGCTGGGTGTGTGGGGTGGGGTGTATGGGAGGGTGTAAGGGGCCACGTGTCCCCCATATTTGTGCACCCACAGCAGGCATGGGGCTGCAGCCTGGCTGAACCAGCACAGGCAGGAGTCACCTCTGTGGCCCAGCAGGCAGGCCCAGTATGGGAGGGCAGAGCAAGACAGTGAGACTTGTTGCTGCTGCTGCTGGGACACCTGTGCCGCTGGCAGTGTAAGAAGTAACGGGAGGGGGGGTTCCGTGCTGCCCTCACCTCCTCCTGCCACTTATACATTGGGCTGTGACTACCCTGCTGCCATGGCCCAGCTGTCGGCACTGCTCCCCTCAGGCTGCCCACACTGCCCACCATCCCACATACCCTCTGGTGCAGAGCTGCAAACTGAGGGGAGCAGCAGCGGTGGTAGTGACTGAGTCACAATGGCAGAGTAGAGGGTGAACAGCTGGTGGCAGGAAGAGATGAGGGTAGTGCGGCGCTCCCCCTCCTCTTCCCCCCGTCCATTACTTCTTGTGTTGTGAGTGGCACAGCTGGTGCAGAGGTCCCAGCAGTGGTGGCAGCAACAAGTCTCACTGCCCCACTCTGTCCTTCTATGCTGCATCCTGCCTGCTGGGCTGCAAAAGTGACTCCTGCCCATGCTGGTCTGGACAGGTTGTAGCCCCATGCCTGTTGTGGATGCACAAATCTGGGGAGGGGCACGTGCCCGCCCTATGCTCCCCCAAAACGTTGCCTGAAACCTCCCTGCACCTGTACACTTATCTGTGAGGAGCTGCTCTCCATGCTGCCCGGCTACCACATGCATGTGTGTGCATGCACATGCACGTGGCATCTCTGCCTGATTGCCCTCCTCCTGCTCCTCCTAGCCCCAACCAGCTCCTTGCAAACTGGAACTCTGCCAGCCTGCCAGGGGAAACATGTGGTTTCCCACAGTTTTCTCCTTTAATGGAGAATCCATTTTTAAAGTTTGTTCACAGCCCTTTCATATATTCTTGCGACCCACTTTTTGGTCATGACCTACGAGTTGAGAAACACTGTTTTACAACATCAACCTCTTGAGCTGTCTGACTCTCCAGAATTAGCAAACCATGTATTATTGACTTTAAAAGGTTGTAGTTTCAGAGAGCAAGATTCTTATGCAGTCTCATATCTGCTCACTTGATCAGAGCAGAGCTGATTGGTAAAACACAGAACACGCCACTGCATGTGTACCTTCAGAATAAGAGGTAGCCAACAGATTTCCCTCCTTCTTTCAGCTGTGGTACATTAGAGCTATCTTTGCTGTTCTGTATTAAGATCTATGCAAAGCTTTACTTTCGACTGGAAGTAACAAGCATCTATCTATTGAACAAATCACTTAGAAAGTTGCTGATGGCATAAATAAACTTTAATATCAGATGGGCTGGGCTTTGTTTATACTTTTGTCATTTGGCAAGTTCACCTTCCCTACGTATATAATCCTATATGCAGGTTATTTTTTGTTCCAAGTCTTATAAATTTGTTTAAGCAAGTTCCTTAAATTGGGACCTACACTTGCTTAACTTTACTATCATATTGAAGGAGATGTCTTGTAATTCACAGAGGGAAACCAACCAGGGTATGTTTTTAGAATTCAATTCTGATTAATTGCAATAGGAACAGAAGGCCCAGGTCTCCTAGGTGGCTTTATAAATGTCTGCTATTATGTGCATTCCATCTAATAAACCTTAATAGAGTCAATGGCGATAATTCAATTGCATGCACATTCTATCTCCTACATATATAAGACAAGGATGTAAAATTAAAAAAATGGACAAATTCCCACATGAAACACGAATATAAACTATTACAAGTAGCAAATATATAATCTTATTTGCAGTGTGCAAGGAAAAGGCTAGCTTGTTGTGTAATCATAATAAGACTAACAAATGTAGACACTTTTATGACCTTGGTAAATTTTATGGCAAAACAGATCAAACTTACAGAAGACACTAGAACTTACTAGAGATAGATTTAACTTGGTCTATTCCTTACTAACCAGGGTTACACAGCATCCTGGGATGCCATGGGATCCTTTTATGAGTAATATGGGCTGGTGTGCAATATTAGCATTGTTATGTGTGCCAATATCTACATAGATTCACAACAAAAACTGAGATTTTGAATAAAAATCTACAGTGTCAAAAATATTATGTCCTGTTGCAGGCTTTCTGGAGTCTCTTCTAAACAAGAACACCTATATTATTTTCCACAGTCAAAAAATGAAGGAAAGCTAAGAGGCTGCATTTTCTCAGGGGAGCCTTAAATCAAACAAGGGTTGCCTTGAGCCTGAAAAAGTTGAAAGTTGCCCTACTATTTCAAGTTGTCCTTTAACCCATGGCCATACCTCGTTCACTTTCCCTTTCAGCATTGACTGCCTGCCACTATGTGACACAGGCCTGTTGGATACAGAGCTGCAGACATGAGCTCACAGAAAAACTGTTTACCCCCACTGTTACTAAGAGGGGTTATTAATTTTACATCAACTGACACCGGGAGACAACAAAAGTGAAAACAGGGATGGGAGTGGGGGTGTCATAGATTTAAAATAAGTGCCCCAAGAGGAGGCAGCACTGAGCAGAGCACACCAGCCAGCACCTACTGGCCCCCAAACAAGTCTAAGGAGTCAATGGACACTGCCCAGTGAAACTGTGCCTACAGATGGGGCCACATTAGGGACAGGAAGATGGGCTCAGACAGGGGGTGGGTGGGCACACCCAGCTGGATCCTCCTTTCTGGCCAGATAGATGGTTAGTTTAGCTAAGGCCTCAAAGAGGTTGACCAGGAGGTCTCTGGACTTGGTGGGGCTATGGATGGGGAGTAGGTAAATAAAAAGGTGAGAAGAATAGCACAGCCAGAACCTCAATAAGAGGTTGTTGTGGAGGATGTGAAAGGTCTGCAGCCTGGAAGGCTCAAGATAGGCATGCACCAGGACTGTGGGACACAGATCACTGGCTAAGACAGATCTACAGCCTGACCCAGTAAATGGCAGTTCTTATGATCTTATGTTTCATATCAGCTGACTGACCCCACTACCTTTGAGCCATGATCTTCAGCCATTTCCGGCTTAGGTTTCTTCTTCTTATGCGAGCTACAAAATGTCACAACTTCTACATCTGTCACCTTTCCCGGGTGGGTTGATGTGGGTGGCACAGCATAAGGGCTACTGGATGCTGGGGTGGCCCCACTGGAACAAACAGCTTCATTCTCTATTTCATCTTTTAAGCCTTTGAAAAAATGAGAAGCACTTTTCCTCTTGCCAGAGGTCACTGAGGCGGGAGGTAAAATGGTGTCTTCTTTGACAGGTCTGGCTAGCTCCAATCCAACCTCATCCTTTGTCTTTTTCTTCTTCCTCCCTTCCTTCTCGGTTTTCTTTGTAGACTCTTCCCCTGTATTTCAAAACCCAACCATTTTTTAATGTTTTCTCATTAAATTACCTAATAAGCAGACTAATTACTTCCAGCTATTTTACCTTCTACCCTTGGTTTTTGTAGCCAACTGACACACGGGCTATAACAGATATGGCACAATAATGAGGGACTGAAGCGTCTATCTAGGGCCTTGCTTTGCTAAGCTAGATAGAAATGAAAGTTGGCTAGAAACCTGCAACTGATTTCTTATGCGTGTCCAAGCACTAACTTTCTGGCTGGTTGGCTTTTTTTCTGAGCTAGTCATTCTTATGGTGTGATAGTTACTGTGCATGTGTGGCCTGTCCTATTTATTGTGCAATTCCATTGTCAATGATGAGATAATAACTACTGTGCCCATTTGGCCAAACTACATTTATTGCACGATTCACCTGCTCACCGTGCAATCATTACTGTGCCTGTATAGCCTGTCAACATTTATTGCAGGATTCACCCTTTGCTATGTGATTGTTACTGTGCCCACAGGGCCCTTCTGCATTTATTGCGTGACTCTGCCACCCATTTGCGATAATTACTCTGCCCCTGCAGCCAGTCTACATTTACTGCACAACTCACCCGTTCACCGTGTGATCGTTATCGTGCCTATATGGCCTGTCTATGTTTATTGCACGACTCACCCATTCACTGTATGATCGTTACCGTGCCCGCAATACACGGCAGTGTGATGAGGGCCATACAGGCCCCGGCATAGTAAGAGGCAGCAGAGCACCGCTGGGCAGGAGCTAAGCAGGGTCATGCACAGCGGGTGGGACGGATCAGAGCCCCCCACCACCCAGGAGAGGCTGCAAAGCCGGGAGCCAAAGAGGGGCTGGGAGGATGCTCCCTACTGCCGGGGGCACTCGCCGGGGTCCCGCTCGCTCTCACGCACCGAGGTCGTAGAGGGCGCCGAGCACCGCGTGCAGCCGGGCGCAGCACGCGCTCTGCTCCATGACCCGGCCCGGCCCGGCCGGCGTTCTATCTCCCACCCTGCCCCGCGCAGCACCCCAGAGAACGCCTTCGGGCAGCGCTTGAGCCCAAGCGGCCGCCGTCGCCTCCAAGATGGCAGCGGCCACCCCTCCCCCCCGTGGCGCTGGCAGCCACCGGGCGGGGAGCGGGGCGGGGAAATGGGCGCGCGGGGGGAAGGCGGAGGCCGCGCGGCTCCCGCCAGCTAGGGCTCGGCTCGGCGTGGGAAGCAGGATGGCGGCGGGGCCGCAGCGAGGTTCCCCCCTGTACGCGGTAGGTGTGGGGGTTCGACGCCCCCCCGGGGGGGGGCGTGCAGCCGTTGGGGGTGTCACCCTCACCCCATGTCTCGTGCGCGTGCGCAGTGGCAGCACGAACGTCGCCCTCTCGTTGCCGCTGTTCACTCTGGAGCGGAACGACGGCGGGACGGGGTGTGGGTCAGGGTCCGGATCAAGATCAGGCCCCTCGTGGCTCTCCTCGCTCTGGGGTCGCCCTCATAGGGTCCCAGGGGAGCTGGCGCTGCTCCAGCCTGGCCCCGTTGTACCAGGGGTGGGTCTGGGGGGCTGGTACCGATCCACAATGTGCAAGGGGTGGGTCCTGGGGCCTGGCGCTGCCCCCAACATCAAGCTTTAACTGTCTTGTTTGTTGGCATAAGTCGGCAAACAGGTAGCATGGACAAGCTTAATGAGGGAAAAAGTCCAGGAAAAGTTCCTTTTAGGGCTTTGAACGTGGGATGAGCTCTGTGCCATTTTAAAATCCAGGCAACCCCCGTTGGGCACTCTTACTTGGTTCCCAGGAAACTGAGCGCTAGGCGAAACCTGCTGCCACCTGTATGATGCTCGATGAGCGTTTTTGCTGCATGAGTTGCCAGGGTTTAGAGATCAAATACAGGGTCTCACAATAGCGCAAAGCGAAATGATATTAAGCGGGGGTTGCATGTAGTGTATGTTGCTATTGTATCTGAGGTCTAAGCCTGGTAGCTAGTCCTAAATCTAAGATAGTAAATCTAAACCTAGTGTAGCTAGTGTAAGTTTAAGCCTTGCTTAGTAGGAGCTTTGCTCTGGTCCCTATCATTGTTAGTGGGGTATTGTGCAGTGCAGGGGTCTGGCCATCTGGAGGCCATGGCATGATTGGGACTTTATAGGTGGTTAAAGCCATGAGCCACCATTTAATGTATTTTACCATTTAATGTATTTCATGGTGGACTCTACACTTTACTGTACAGTGGGATTGGGCACCAGATCTGGCGTGTGGGGCCTGGGGTTCCCCATAGGTCCAGGGGTTTGGCAGTGGGGGGGTTGCCACCGTTGTCCTGCCACCACGTTTCTGCACTCATGGGGAGCCCCAGGGGACCAGGTGATGAAGCACCATGGGCCACAACTTGCCCACGGGCAGAGGTTGAGCACTGGTGACTTGAACTGTTCTGAGCTGCTGCAGCCTTTTGGAGGGCTTTGCTGTGGAAGAATTTGCTCTAGTATTTATTTATTGTATTTGTTTTGCACTCAAAAAATAAGTGAAAGCTAACAGTTTGCATTTTCCAAGGGCTTTGAGTCTAACAAGAAACACCTTAAATCTAATGAACAGGTGTCTTGAGTCTAAAAAGGTTGAGCACCACTGGCTGAAGTCCTCAGTTTCTCAGCTGTCATGGTGGTGTAGTGCTTGTTTTGGCACTTAATCTGTGTACTCTGTAAGAAGGGGGAGCAAGCTAGCAGGACAAGTTTGACCGAAACTGGACCAGACCTTGTGAGGTCCTTTTCCCTCTTCTGTGATCCTATGAAGGGAGTCATGTTGCTGTGAAAGGGCTTGTTAAAGCCCCCCCCTGTTCCTTTGACTTCAGAGGACTTTAGATCAGGCCCAGGGCTTTGGGAAGATCCTGGGGGTGGCTGCATAGGAGATAGATGCAGCCTCACGTGCCCCTCTGCTTTGGGGATATGATTTTACTTGGACCCACTGACTTGCTAGTAGGAGCCCAAAAAAAAAAAAAAGCATGTTGTCACGGGTGAAACTTGGTAGGAAAAAATGTATTAGTGGGAAATGGTGGAAACAGGCTTGGCTTATTTAAAAAAAATCCGTCCCCTGGGCAGGATTAAGTTGTGGGTGGGGATAGCGTAACATGCAAGATAGAGATGTGGGATTAAAAATTTCGTCCCACATAGGCTGCTCAAGTGATTCACTTGAGCAGCATATTTTTAACAGTGGCACATGCCCTGTCTCTTTGGCCCACATAGACTTATTCACTCGTCAAATTTCCAACTTCAGCTTTTTTTTACTGTAAGACTGTTGCAGTGTTTTTTGGAGTAGCCAAACATAATTTTCCCCCATGGTCTAATTAACTAAATTAGTGCAAACTTTTTAAGTCAAAAAAGGCCAAAACACAAAACCGTGTTTGTTTTCAGAGTCCTTCCTAGGGCACAGAATCGTGTATCTCTTTGTTAGACCAGTTGTAAAAAAGCTTCAGCCAAAAGAGGTGTGAGAGATTTATCTGGAATGGACATTGAAATCCAACCTTAGAGTGAATATTGTTACATCTGTGATGACAGTCCTGTGTAGTTTAATTCATGTATCACTGCTAGAGTAGAGGCCCACTGAAGTCAGTAGGACTCTATATGCTCTTGATGTTGTAGTGATCTATCATCCATCATGCTCCATCCCCTTAGCCTTCATGGTATCCCTTCTGATCATTTTGCCTCCTTATCCTCACCTTCTCATTTGCCTTTTGTCCTGTCTTAACAGCTACTTGTTCAATATCATCATTACCAAACCTAGCTTTTATTGATCACTACCTCATTATCACATTATGTATTCCTCAATGACCCCCTTTTCTCTGTACTGTCACCTGCTCCCACTGCTCTTCACAGTCCATTGACAGTCAGGATTTTCCATTTCTCTTCTCTTTCAGCCCAGTAATTACTCCTTTGCCCTTCTTGTCCACTAGTGCCTGTGTCTCCAGCATCCAACCCTTTGGCAATATCTTCCCACTCTCTATCATTTTTGTTCCCATTCCTCATCAGTCTATTTTCTCTCTTTGTCTCTTGTCTTTTTTCCCCCCCTTTGTCACTAAAAGTGAGATTTCTTGTTCCCTTGCTCTTTTCCTCCAGGGATGTACCCCCACTGGTACTTGAGGGCCTATAAAATACCAAGGAAACCCTAGCATTCCCTTTCTTCTACCATTACAGTATTGCCAACTAGAGGTGCGCTGATACAGCAGTCCGATATCAGATCGGTACCAATATGAAGAAAATTTGCTGTATTGGATATCAGCCTGATGGGGCCAATAATTTGGCCGATAAATGCCCATGCTGTGCGCAGCCACAGCGCAACATGGAGCAGAGCTGGCAGCATGGAGAGCTGCCTCCAGCTAGTATGTCGGAAGGGGAGGGGCATGAGGGGGGCAGACCAATGCCCCTGCAGTGAGGGTGGGGGCAGGCACTGCCCAGGGGGCGGGGGCGCGGGCGCAGGATAGAGGCACAGCTCATTGAGGAGAGGGTGGCTCCTTCCACTGCTTGCACCCCAGGAGGGTGGTGGTGGTTGGAGGTGACCCCCAGATCTGTGCAGGGCAGGTGGGCTGGAGCCAGGGCTGCATGGGGCTCTTCTTGGCAGGGGCTGGGCTTGGAGTGTGCGCTGGTGGCTCTGGGAGGTGGCTACAGCCATGCCAGATTTTACTGCAGCTCCATTCCCAGCCCTGTGCTGCCAGGCACAGCCCGGTTCCATGTCCCATCTCCACTCATGTGCCAGGAAGAACCTAGGCTGTGTCGGGTGGCTGGTGGCAGTGACACTGGGAGCGAGGTGCCTGCCCTTGCCCCCACCCCCCCTCACTGTAGGGGCATTGATCTGCCCCCCATGCCCCTTCCCTCCCCCTTCCACTGCAATAGACTTACCACCTGGAGGCAGCTGTATCAGCTCAGTATTGGCTATGATATGCCTCCTTAAATATCAGCTATCGGTATCAGCCCCCAAAAACTCTGTCAGTGCACGCGTATTGCCAACATTTGGTATTCAGGTACCAGGATATGGACCACCCCTTTCAAAAATACAGCTAGATTTTGCATTTTCTCTGTAACCATTAGAACTAGAAACTTTTAAAATTTTGCTGTCTTGCGATAATGTGAAACCAGGAGTTGCAGCCTTATTAAAACCAAATATTGTGATTTCTGACAAAATCACCAAAGTTGGCATACCTAAACTCATGGCAGTGTTGCAGTTGGTTTACCCTCCTCACTTCCATTAGAAATGTGTGCATGCGTGCGCTCGCTCTCTCTCTGTAAGATGCAGTTGAGATGGTAGAGTCTTGGTACTGTTTTGTGCTCCACAGGTCCTTCCAGAACAGAAAACTTGAATTTTCAAAATTCTGGAAAGAAGCAGGAAGTGCAAAAGTAATATGGCACTTCCAACTCTACCCTTGTGAGTACTGGAGTAGGAACTGGAAATGTATTACTATCTTAACCTTTCTCCCAAACCACCCTGCCATTCTCTGCGTTCCCAGCACAGTCCAAAATTAGCACTTCTATTCATGCAGTCTGGTGGCTCCTACTGTAATCTGAGCAGTGTCATTGGTGTGGTATTTTCTACTGCTTACCAGAATCCGAGGAAAAGTGCTGTGACTCTCTATGACTCTGTGGACTAAGTTGGGGATCAGAGAAATTGGATCAAGGTTTGGTGGCTGAATATAAGAGGAGCACAAGGCATCAGTGAGTGCTTGCATCCTTGAATCCACGTTAACAAAGTTCTTTGGGTGTGAGGTGGATATAATGCATCATATTTGCTTACATATCACACCTTTTCTTGAAAACCAAACCCTCCAGAATTGGGGCAGATGCCTTAAACAAGGAAACCGATATCTGCACCAGAATGGAAACATGGGGACCCTGGCTTCCAGGCCCTCTGTCCCTCTGGCCTCATGGAAGGGTGGTGGAGTCCATTCATTAGTGTCACTCACCCTCTCCCTGCAGCTCCACAGCTAGAGCTCTAACCTTCTCATAGCCACTGCCAAATTAGCAGAAGCTTTTGGCCAAGTTATCAAGTTTCTAGGTATGTTTCTGAAAAAAATAATTTCCCCTTCCCCCACTCTGTCTTTCTTTCTCTGTGTTTTGCTGAAGCTTTAAAAGGACTTTCTCAACAAAGCCACTCAGTTACTTCCATTGCCTTCAACTGATCCCAATCTGTGGCATGACTTAGTGGAGTCCTAGGGTAACTTAGTGGAGTGGTGAGGATGCCAGAGCCTGCTTAGGTGAGTGTGGAGGGGTGCTTGGAAGCCACTGAATTAACTTGCATTGCTAGTAGCTGTGTAGAGATGTATGTGCAGGGTGGGTTGGGTACAGCATGGAGTTTGAGAAACAATGTTTAATGGACCGATTTGCATTGACCACCATGGAATTAATCTCTGATTTAGTTTCTGTAAGGTAGAAACCTGCCCTACCTTCCATTGACAGCCATTCTGTGATATTAATTGCCCATTGTTCAGTGGCTCAGTTTTCCCTCACCCAGCAATTGATGGGTGTTTACAGTTAAAAGTGCACCCACCCACCAAGGTCACAGTCCCCCTCCTCCTGGGAACCCAGAAACAGGGTTCCAGGCAGCAACCCCTCTACCCCCAACCTGGTCACCCCTCCATACTTTGCCTTGCACCCCTCTCTGTCCCCCTGCTCTTCAAATCAACCTGGGCTGCTGTGAACTGTAGTCAAGTACAGGCAATAGAGGCTGGAGCAGTTGAGTTCTGGCTATGTACCAGAGGAGCCAGTTACCATGCAGGGGTTGGGGGGTTTTGTGGTGCAGCATATTGTGGGATGTCTGGAGGATCCAGGGGTGGGAAAAATATGGCCCATAGACTGAATCTGGCCCACCAAAGGATTTTGCCTCACCTTTAGCTGGTCCCTCAGTTCTGCCCAGCCCAGGCGTGGGCAGCCCGGGCCATGGTACATGCAGCCAGTCCCGTTGCCTCCGGGCAAGCCACAAGGCTGGGGCAGTGTGACAGCTTGACTTACTTCCTAGCAGCCCTTGTGGTGGCACCTCTTTCCAGTTGCTGTTGCCATCTGGCCTGGCCCCACTGCCTTGGGCGCACAAGCCCATCTACCCCTCAGTCACCCCTGAGGGCAGGGCATGTGGCTGAGCCGATGGGATGGGGGCCACAGGCAGGCAGGCAGCAGGGCAGATGGGTGGGGCTGGGATCTTGCAGTGGTGACAGCACAGGGCCAAGGCCTGGGGCAGGCACCGGTTCCACAAGCAGGGACATGTGGGGAGCAGATTATGGTTCTGCCCTGGGCCCCGGTCCCATGCTGTCACCGCCCCAAGATCCTGGCCCTGCCTGCCTGTACCACCCCCAGATGCTGCTCCCCGCCCACCCGTGGCCCCATTCGAGACTTGGACAGAGCCACTTAGGAAACTTTGGTGAACTGTTGTGGGAGGAGGGAAAGCGGCAGACCCAGCCTGCAGAAACTCACCAAAATTCCCTCCCGCTCAATTGCCCACACCTGCAGTAGTCACTACTGAAACCTTGGTGTCCACACATAACACTGAACTGGTTCATGGAGGACCAGTTTGAAATAATACCTCGTTATCCAGGTTTGCTTTTGAAACATTTCAGGAGGTTTTAACAACGAAACTGACTTGTACATATGGATGCTTGTAGTTTAAACTGCATTTAAACTGGTTTAAGTGTTATATGTGTCTACACCCTGAATCTCTCCCTGGTTCCATACTGGTATCCTGGGATCATGGAGCTCCCTTGTGAATTTCATCCAGGCCCTAGCAGAGGTCCTGTGGAGCTGAAGTAGCAAGCTCCTGCTTGCTTCTGTGTTCCAGTGTCTTGTGGTGCCTGTTTCTCATAGCAGTCATTAACTTATGCATTTTGAAATATGTAATTGAATTGCTTACATGACTTACAAAACAGTCTCCAGCCAACCTGGAAAGTGCCTGTTGGCTATTGTGTGCAGCAGGAACACTGCCTTCCTTCAGTGCTTAGGTAAGATTGCTTGAGTTCTTATAGTGGTGCCTGAGGTCAGGACGTGTAGCCAACCAGCTACATGGAATAGAACAACTGAATGTAACATGCACTGTCATATTGTACAAGACAAACTGAGAAAAGAGGTGTTGATCTGTAAGAAGGAGAGCCAGGATCCGCACATGGCAGCACAGAGCCGCCGTGGCCCAAGGGTGTGTGACTCCTCATGGCTCCCGGTCCGTGTGCCATCAAGCCAGGTGGGCTATGTGCCACCACGTGTAGCTCCCAGGTCTCCTTCTAGGAGCCACATGCTATTGGGCTGGTTCTGTGCCAGCATGTGGGGCTCCCAGCACAGCAGCTGAGAGTATGTACCAGCAGGCTGGCTGGCCGGCCTGGCTCCATGCCTTCACCTGCAGCTTGCCATTGGAGTGCTGGGAGCCCCACGTGCTGGCACAGAGCCAGTCTGGTCTGGGCTGAAGGCAGCTCCCAGGTCTCAGCTGGAGCCGCACACTGCCAGGTGACTGCCTGCCATGGGCCATGAGTGCCTGCTGCCTGCTGCTGCTGCCATCAGCAATGGGGGCTGTGGCAGGGGGACCCACACAGGCACCATCAGGCCAGCTGGGCTGGCTGTGTGTCAGCATGTGGGGTTCCCGGTACTATAGCCGGGAGTGTTTGCCACTGGGTCAGACTGGCTCCTTGCCTCCACGTGGGGTTTCTAGCTCTGTAGGCAGGAACTCGCCTCCCAGCTCACAAGCTGTCCAGTCAAGCACCATTGCCCTCGGTGCCTCCACATGGGGCTCCAAGCTGGAGTGCTGGGAGCCCCACGGAGGTGGAGACGCAAAGCCCACCCAGTTCGATGGTGCCCAACCTCTGAAACCCCATGCCTCCCACTGGCTTTCAAAGAGGCAGCCGTGGGCCAGATAGGATGGCCTGGTGAGCCAGATTTTCCTGCCCCTGCTCTAGACCCTCTCTAACTTCTCCACATTCTTCTTAAAAGGTGGAGCTCAGAATTGGGCACAATATTCTAGATGAGGCCCCCCAGCACTGAGTAGAATGGCATTATCACCTTCCATATCTTACACCTAATAATTCTGTGGATGAGGACCAAAATTGCATCGGCTTTTTTGCAACTGCATTTCTGTTGACCCATTGAGTCTGACCAGCCGAAACCTCTGGACCCTTCTCTGTGAGGTACCACCCAGCCAGTTAATTCCCACTTGTGCTTTCAATCATTCTACCCAGATGTAGTGCATTATGTTTATCTGCACTGAACTTCAAGTTAATTGTCTCTAGCTCAGCTCTTCAATGTATCAAGTTCCTTCTGAATTATATTCTTCTCTTTCAAAGTGTTTGCAATCCTTTCCAGTTGCCTAACTTGCCTAGTGGTGTTTTGCCTCTGAAATTTGGATGAGAGGAAGCTGGCAGAGGCTCAGTCTGGGGATGAGCCAGAGGAACTAGTGTGGAAGATGGCAGCCAGCTCTTGTGGAAGAATTGATCTTTCATCGTTTGTGTTTGTACTGTTGGACTTGCATCATTCCCTGGATGTAGCTGAAGCAGTTGATTTCAAGAGTGCTTGAGTCTACACCCATTGTTTAACTGTGAAAAGATTGATCCTTAATGACTTTCAAAACCTGTTTGTACTTTAAAATTCTTTCTAATGGGGGGGTGGGGAAATTAGGTCTTGTGGTGATAGGACAGAACAAATCTTAAATGTAGGTTTGGAGAGTTTTTTATTAATCTGGTTTAATATAATTTTGTGTGTTTGAAACCAGGGATGGTTGCATCTTGGGAGAGAAAAAACAGCACAAAGACATTATGTTGGGGGTGTCAAACATATGGGCTATGAAGCTGTATGAGCCAGCCCAGGGGTTGCTGGAATGATTGCAAGTGCCAGCTTTACCGCTGTGCACTGCATGTGTCATATAGGCTGACCCAGTGACATCCTGAACACAGAACAGGGTTAGTCTGGGGCTCATGTGTTGCCCTGTGGGGTCAGGCTAACTCTCAGGATCTCAATATTGCGCTGTTAAACAGTAGAGTTTGACATAATTGCACATATACAAACACACAAATCAATTAGATGTGCATGCGCGCGTGCACACATACGCACACACTCTACCAACTCGGGCACATGCACATCCAAACCAGCCTAGGCACATGCATACCTATCACCAATTCAAGCACATACACTATACACCCCAGAAGTTAGACAAAAATCAGTTGCCCATACCTGCACACTCACTACACATACATAGATCACTAATTTGTATATCATGTACAATGACATGTATATATACACACGCACACATTCACCAGTTCATGCACGTACAACCCACCTACACATACACACAGGTAAGTTCCTAACTTGGGTGGTACAGTGTGTATATGTGTGCTTGGGGTACCTGGGATACTTGGGGGAAGGTAAAGGTGAGAGAGAGAATTAAAGTATAGGGAGTAAAAGTTACCAGAAACAGGATTAGAACTGGTGGACTAGAGCAGTGGTCTCCAAAGTGGGGTGTGCAAGATGATCCATTGGGGTGCGGGAAGAAAATATTAGAACTTCTATTACTATTTCTATTTATATAAATATACATATATTGGGGGTGCATACTCAAAATTTTTTTACTGATGGGGTGCGTGATCAAAAAAGTTTGGAGACCACTGGACTAGAGAGAAGCTAGCTGAGGAACTAAGGCTTGGGTTTACTTAAGATCAAGTGGCCCCAGGGTTACTTGAGGTCACTGGTGCAAGGCGGGGTGGTGGTGGGAAAGCCTGGTGGCAAGGAGGAGATAGCCAGGAAAGAAACTGAGGCAGAAACCTGGTTTCCCAGGGGAAAAGGCAGTGGGGATAAGACAGTGGCAAAGAAACGGGGGGTTTGGAGGCAGAGAGGAGCTCAGGACAGGTGTTGGCAGTGGCAATGAGTCATAAGCAGGAGAAGGAGAAATGAGACAGAAGTTAGAGGGGCAAGGAACAGAGATTGGAGCAGGGCTGAACCATAGTAAAGCAAAACCCAACTCAGGGGTCCAAATAACAGGTTTATTAAACAGACAACATGCTACACAGACACATGAAGTTATTGGTTCACATGCACACACATATTCACAATGGCAGCAGAAGAAAGAGACTCAATGGAAGGGTTGGAGTCCAGGTAGGGAAGAGAAACAGAGTCCAAGTCCTTGGTTGAAGAGAGGGTGGAGGTAATAGCTACCTATCCAGGCTAGAAAGGGGTCTTTGTCCAGTAGCTGTTGTCCAGAGTGGGGTTGCTGGCAAGGCCTCTGGGTGGATAAGTGGTGTGGCATGGTGCTGGTCCAGATGGAGAGGGTGTCCCAAGGAGTCAGTCTTCACTACCACCTTTTATGGGGCAGACTACCTCTGATCTCCTATGGGGAAGGCCTGTCCAGACAAGGTCAGTTCTGTTCCTGAGGGTTCCAGGTGTTCTTACTTAGCATGTGCAGCCTGGCACAAAGGTGGGTTGCCTCATCCTTTGTTTCTTGAACTCTGAGGGTGGTTCCAAGGGCTGGGTCTTTGTCAAGGTGTTGGTGTTGATGGTTCGGTCATTCAGAGGGAGCTATTTTTAGACCTACTGCCATTGTCTCTCAAGC
>NW_017728943.1:102541330-102542894 GCF_001723895.1 Crocodylus porosus
GAGAAAGTCAGAAATGGTTGGGGAAGGGAAGGGAATGCATTTTAAAATTAAAAAAAGAAAAACTGGGAGTTTTGCTACACGTGCTACCTGCACCACACTGCTGGTCTGGCTTTGCGTGCTTCTCTGGGGTTAGTCTGGATAGAGCTATGCTGGAGCTAGTGCACAGGGCCAGTCTGGCAGGGTGCCACATGCAGTGTACATCCCAGCCAGACCCTCTGCTATGTTCTGTATGCATGGTCACTCCAGCCCCATGCACTATCTTCAACCAGCCACAGCTTGTTCAGCATGTGGGGCCAGCACAAGGTATGCGCTGTCCACAACACGCGGGCTGGTCCTGGTGCTGCACTCAGCGCAGGGGGTCCAGTGTGTGTACTGCATGTAGTACCTCAGACCAAGCCCCCATGCTCTCTGCAGTTTTAGGTTCAGCCCACACACTGAGCTGGCCCTGTGTGCCATGCGCACAGCGAAGCCTGGGTCCAGTGCTTTGTGTGTGGCTTAAGGTTGGACCCATTGCCATGGAAGCTGCATGGGGATCAGTCCCAATGTAGCCTGTAGACTAGCCCAGCAACCATCATCTGGCCTATGAGGCCAGAAGAGTTTGACACCCCTGCATTAGATGATGTGAATTCAATTACCCAGACATCTCATGGGAGGATCACTCAGAAAAATCCGAGCGGTTGCAAAGCTTTCTATCATGCATGGATGACCTCTACCTGACTCAAGAAGTCTATGGGCTGAGAGGCAAAGCGCTGCTCGACCTGGTACTGGCTACTGGGGATGACCTAATCGGCGACCTAGTGATTGATGGGAAGCTGGGTGACAGCAACCATGAGTTGATCACCTTCACTGTCCACTGTAAAGCTGACAAGCTCAGGAGGCTTGTCAGTGAGGTCCTAAGGGACCACGACCCCACAGGGAGGGGAGTCCAGGAAGAGTGGTTGCTCCTCAAGGGAGCAATCCTCAGTGCACAAGCTAATTCTATTCCATCTTGGAGGAAAGGCAGCAAGAGGGCATGGCAGCCCCCCTGGCTCTCCAGGGACCTAGCAGACCTCCTGTGGCTAAAAAGAAAGGCCTACAAAGGATGGAGGATGGGAATCACCTCCAAGAAGGAATATTCTGCACTGGTCTGGTCCTGCAGGGAGCAAACCAGGAAAGCCAAGGCTGCAACTGAACTCCAACTAGCTTCAAGCATCAAGGACAATAAAGAGTCCTTTTTCAGATATGTGGGGAGCTGGAGGAAAAGCAAGGGCAACATTGGACCCCTGCTGAACCAGATGGGACAACAGATGCCCAGGAAAAAGCCAATCTATTAAATGGGTACTTTGCGTCGGTCTTTCATCAGTCTCACAGGACGCCCATGCCCACCATGGGACAGGGAGGTCTCGGTGAGGGAGATCTCCTGCCCTTCATTAATGCTGACCTCATGAAAGAACACTTTGAGAAGCTGGATACCTTCAAGTCAGCTGGCCTTGACAATCATCTGCACCCCAGGTTACTCAAGGAGCTGGCGAGCATCATAGCCCAACATTTGGCATGGATCTTTGAAAACTCCTGGCGCTCTGGT
>NW_017728943.1:102542994-102570461 GCF_001723895.1 Crocodylus porosus
ATTTCTTTACTGTCCAAGCCCCCAAGGTCTGGAACAGTCTGCCATCGGAGGTGGTTCAAGCACCTACATTGAACACCTTCAAGAGTAAATTAGATGCTTATCTTGCTGGGATCCTATGACCCCAGCTGGCTTGCTGCTCTTTGGGTGAGGGGCTGGACTTGATGATCTTCCGAGGTTCCTTCCAGCCCTAATGTCTGTGAAATCTGTGAATGATAGCAGAACAAAGTTTGCCTGATGTAGCTAAGAGAGGTGGCTAAAGTTGGATATTGTCTCATTCTTTGTTTGTGTATTCCCAGCAGAAAGAATTCACATCAAAGAAGAGGGATGACTTTGAAGATATCTTGGAGGAGAGGCGGCAGTCCAGTGACCTGAGATACGCAATGAAATGTTTCAACCCTGTTGTTTATAAAGGGCTTTCACCTTGCAAGCCAAGTGCTATTAAAAATACTGTTTTACAATCTGACCAAGTTCAATATGTTATCAGACAGGTAAGTCTGGACAGAGAGACCATAAAAGAAGCCCAGGTGAACGTTGCATAAGACATGGAATAAATTTTCTGTTGGTTAGGTTACCTGCTTAAAGTTGGGCAGAAGGTAGGACAAGGTGGCACCTTAAAAGACTAACTCAGACAATCAAGGGGTATGCCTTTCGGAACATGTCCGTTCATAGCATCTGATGAAAACATATGCCTTTCTAAAAACGTTAGTCTTTAAGGTGCCATCCTGTTCCACCTTCTACCATACTTCATGCGCATTAACGCAGTAAACTATTTCTTTCTACTTATAGTTGGAAAGACAAAAATCCTTACCTCTTGCGTAATTCCTGGACCATCATGGCTATAAGGCAAGGATTTTTATCTTTCCAACTGTAATTAGAAAGAAGTAGTTAGCTCCGTTAATGCACATGAAGTATGGCAGAAGGTGGGGCAGGGTGCAAAATAAATAATGATTACTACAAAAGGCTGCCATCTCTGACATTTGTTGGTTAGTAGGGCTGTGTGAAGCTTCGGTCCCTGGTTTGATTCGGTGGAGATTTGGCTCAATTCAGCGGCCAAATCTCCGAATCAAATCAGAGGACCCTTTAATCTCTCTGAATCCAATTGGAACCCTCTGAATCGATTTGGCAATTCAGGACACAGCTTTAAATGTTTTTTCTGCATACCTCTAAGTAGCAGGGGCCTGTGAATGCTGTGATGCTGGGGCACATGGAGCATCCCACAGAAGTGCAGGGAGGTCCCCAGCATGCTTGGCAGCAGACCCAGAGTGGACCAGAAGCACTTTCCTCCCCCACTCCCTTCCAGCTTGGCAACTGGTGCCTCCTGGGTCTGGGGGGCCCTCTGGGGTCCCTCTGCAGCTGATTGCTAAGCCAGGGGATGCGGGGTGGGGGCCCCCAGCAGACCTGGCAGTGGACCAGAAATACTTCCAGGTTTGCCACTAAGCATGTGGAGGGGGCCCCCACCTGCACTCCTGTGAGATGCTCCATCCACCCCAGCATCGCAGTGCACACAAACTGCACTGGTACCTTGAGGTATGTAGAAAAAACTTTTAAAGCTGTATTTATGTCCAAATTGCTGATTCTCCGAGTCAGTATCAACTCTTCAGATTTGGATTTGAATCAAATTGGGGACAGGGATCTGAATCAACAAATTGAATCGCTGTCCCAGCTTCGGGCCAAATCCAAATCAAATAGGGCCTACTTCACCCCCCCCCAAGTGATTAGCATACCTAGCAGCCTTTTGGTTTGCAGTAATGGATGTACAGTTTGATTAAAAAGTCAAGCTAATCTTGACAGCAGCATTACAAAACACAAAAGCATTCTGTTTCCTGAAGCAGTTTTTTTTTGTGTGTTGGAGGGATCTGACAAATTCTGTAGTTGTTTTGTATTTGAAAGGGGGTTAAAACAGGGCATAAATTCTTCTTTATATCTAAAAGTAGATGCATTACAGCATTTAAGACGTTTTTGAATTGGGACTCCTGCTGAAATTTTGTTTTGACGATCTGAATTGACATTGTTGACCTCTTAAAAAAAATTCTAACTTTATGAAACTTAGTGTAGAGATGCATCTGGTGCATTGGACAGTTTTTTTTAAAAAGCTTGGCTTTGGAGTTATTTTTAGATGGGTAGTATTTACATGTCGAGCACACAACCCTGCTTTTCCATCGGAAGCTTTGCCTTATACTTTAGTACGGGTTTCATGTTTCTTTCACTTGCACATGGTCAATAAGGTATGAAACCCCCCCCTGGGAAATTAGCATATACATGTCAGCAGCCAAAGTTGCTGAGTACTCAGCACCCAGTAAACTCATAGAAACAAGGACATGCAATATATACTCTCTATTCTTCCATCTCTAGCATTACAGTCACTACTTTATGTTCCAGACCATACACTGTAACCTAGGTCTGCCCCTCCTTCCTTCCTTCTGCCCCCCTCCCCGCCCCCAAAAAATCACTTCCTTATCATCCATCCTGCACAAAATCTTTTACCATCTACTGTGTTTTCAGTGGAACCAAGTGCTATGCTGAATATCCACCACTGTTGCTGCTGTGTTTAAAAAAAACAACCAAACATCTGTGGAACATGTGGATGCTGCAGTGTGTAGTTTATGGTGCTTATGGCTGTTTAAGGCACATGCCTGTGGTTGGAGGACTAGAGCTTAGAATTAAGGTTGCCAGTTTATCCTTAAATCTGAGTACATTTTGTAACTTGTGTGCTTGACTTCACAACATGCCTAATTTTAATAGGGATTTTTCATGTGTAATTTTATTTATTTATTTGCTTAAAGCAAAACAGTAAAATCAAATTGTGACATACATCATCATCCAAGTTTGAACCCTGGGTGTTCAGCGTTTTGGGACATGCCACTGCCACCTGAACTGCAGGGACTAACAACATTAGCTGGCAGCAAGAGACTCTATTATCCCATAGTAGGGGCTGGATTGTTGGCTTGAGAAGGTGATTGGTCAGAAACATCATCTGTTTCATTACAACAGGAGCCACTTTGATGTAGAACAGGGGTGTTCAAATTGTTCCTCCTTGCAGGCCAGATCTGGATGCCTCAGCAACTGCAGAGCCAATAACAATGGTAGCAGGTTGATTGACAGCTATAGTGGTTTACATGGCTCCCACTTTCCTGCCTGTCCCTGCCATGGGTCCCAAGGGCTCTGGCTCCTCTACAAGCCCTGTGGGCTGAACCTGGCTCTTAGTCCATACATTTGACGGCACAGATCTGAAAGATAAAATAAGATGTTTCAATCCGTACAAAGTAGCGACTGCCCTTAAAATTTAATAATGTTCATTAAATAAGAACCCACAAAAACCAAAATTCTCTACTCTCCCTTCATTAGGGCAAGCAATTAAATTACAGGGGAAACTGGTAAGTGGTCCTTATATTTAAGTTGCCCTGAACTTTTCTTTCCAAAAGATTTGTGATTTATTTAAAAAGAAAATACCACCTCTAATGAATGCAGCAGGACCTTGACATTCAGCAGGAAGAAAGGCCTTAAGTTACAGAAATGCTTTTTCTTTGTCATGAAACTCCATTCAGGTTTTCCAGGGTCATTAATTAGTAAAAATGACTCTTTTCCTTCATGTGTTTTGTTGCTTAGGACATTTTTAGCCTGAATTGCTGAATGTTAATGTTCTGAAGAGCCTGGCCCACAAAGCCATTAAAGGAGCAGTAGCATGTTGTACTAGAAATGCTTGGGAGTTTTAGGGAAAACCTTTTTGTTGCGGCTGCTGTTTTCATAAGAAAACAATGCAAGCACTCAGTGAATTTATTTAGAGGAGCACCTCATTTCAGTATCCTAGAAAAATGATTTCAGGCTAACACAAATATAGAAAATGTTTCAATCAGTACTAAGAGAACAATAGACTTTTTCATATTTTTGAATCTATTAATATTAATATTTGGTATGTCAGAATATGATATGACTTAAAATGTGGTATGTTATATCATGCACTACTATTGACGTCAAGAAATATAAATTAGTAGTATGCAATAAAACAATTAAATTTCAAAATGAAAAACTCATTTCAGAACAAACGTCTTGAATTTTTTTTCCCCTGAAATAAAGACTCTTATTTGACAAATGCAGGAAATTTTGCCAGTATGATTTTGTAACACTTCTGTTTCGATTAAACAATTTTTATGATTAAAAATGATTTTCCAACCAGCGCTAAGTTTAGGATCTTGCCCAGGGACTCGGTTTTTTTTCCCAATTACCATCCAGTTTCAAACCTTCCATCTTCTCTGCACACATGCATGCACACTTGATTTTTTTATTTCCTAGTTTTATAAAATAAATGTCTAGCTACTAAAGGGAGAGGTGCACTATGATCCTTTCTGGAGATTAATGGGGAAAAGGCCCCTGCCTTTAGTTAACAATTAAAAAAAATACATTTTCTGTTTGGTAGATATTGGTGAGGCTTAAAATAGTTGTTGGGTTACTTTGTATGTTTAAAATAATTAGCCTTTGCAAGGCATGAAAATATTCAAGATGAGAAATTAATTCTTTATTGGAGAAAGTTGAAAGGATCAGTTTGACAACAAAATAGCTATTGTTTACGATGGAAGACTGGGAGGAGGGGAATTTCTCAGCTGTGTGCTAGAACTGGTAGTATATCTAATAAGGTACATTGTATACAGTTCTATAATCTGCAGGCTATAGTTTCATCACAGTTACTCTCACTCCCGCCTTCTCTTCCATTCTTTTGTAGAGATGTGGCATACATTTTCCATTTAGTTGTAATTGAATCATAAAGGTGATCTTTTTTTGGCTAAGTGTTTTTGAATTCATAATATTTAATAAGAGATGCATACCTATTAATGAATTACCTAGTAAGAAGCTTCAAAAAAAGTATGCAGCAACAGGAACTGCACATCAATATGCAGCATTTGTAGAGAGAGTACTTTGTATGCGTTTCAGCTTGCCGTTGCTAAAGGGATTCAGCACAAAGAAGTGCAAGAGTAATAACGTTGATATTCCTTGAGCAAGTCTTAAAAACTTACCCCAAAAGCATTTCAGAGACTTAACTTGCAAATATCTGTAAAAACACTGGCTTTACTTTATTAGTTTTATCAGTGACAGAAGATCCACACCATAAATTCTTCAGAAAAGTAATTTAAGGAGTCATCTTTTTAAATGTAAAATTCCTTTTTTAAAAGAAAAAGAATGAGTACAATAAACCATAAATACAAATATGTAGTGATTTATTGCAAACAAAAATACATGTTTAATGAAACTTAGTAATTCATACTACTGTAAATCTATGTTGTAGAAGAGTTCAGATTTTGCTTTTCTTCCTCTGTTGAAATTGAACAGATCTAGTAACATTAGGTCCACCACTAGCATAGATCCTCGTTCTCTAAAAGTAACATTTGAACCATTTAGAATGTATTGGATTGACTTTACTACCTTTTTCTTAGTCGTCATAGTTCAAGGGAAATTTAATATTTTTTCTCCCCTTTTCATTTAGTTATCAAAGGAGATGGGTGAGTCCCCTGATATTATACAAGAAGAAGCCACTGAAATCCTGGATGAGATGGGTCATAATATACAGACCAGAGCTATTAGATTTTTTGCTCTTACTTTGAGCAAAGTGTTTAAAACCCTTTTCCGCAAGATTTGTGTGAATGGAGAAGGAATTCAGAAAGTGAGTATTGATATATAAAGGCTGATATAAGTGTTATAATCACCACAACAAACTCACAATTTTCACCTCAGGCCAAAGACTGAAAAGATTAAAAATTTTAATGGCAAGACCTTAGTTTGTGAATGCAGTCTTTTTCAAGAATTAAAAAGGAGGAAGATGCAAATCAGATTTTAAGTAATGCAGAGCCTCCTTTTGATTGATTTCTCAGTACAAACAGAGGTTTATATAATTAGTGTATTGTACAAAGGAGGCAGTCTTGTAGCAGAGATAAATGCTGAAACAGAGAAAGCAGTAGATACTAAAGATGACCATTAAATCTTTAAGCTCTAGCATGCACAGTTAAACTATAATATAGCATATACTATATAGTTGTATATGTGTATAGTACTTCTGTATATGTTATACACAGACAAAAGCTGTGCTTGTGTCTTTAATTTTGTTGAATTATATATAAAGAAGGGTCTAAAGGTTTTTTTTGCCTTTATTGTTTATTTTAGGAATTATTAGAAATACCAGTTCAAGTCTTTACTGTTTTTTTTTCCTCATGACTTATCAGTAGATTCAGAAAATGTATGCAAAAATTCTTACAAATTTAATGAAATATGAGTATGAAATGGGAGTTGTTCATTTTGTATTTTAAACATTTTTCCAGCATATGAATTAGTCACTGAAATGAAATAGCCATTAAAAAAACATACACAGACTAGCTAAATATGTTTTTTGTGTTTATTTGCAAAGTTGTCATTTAGCATTTCACTAGTTGCTGGTCAGTATAGAGTTCTGCAGAGCAAACAGGTCTGAATTCCTTATTTTCAGAAATTAGAAGAACTTACTTCCTGATGGTGACTATAGAACAGGGAGGGGGAATGTTTAATAAAGAGAGCTTTTCTTTTTTTCTTAATCTTTTAAGGACATTACGCATTTTGTCTTTGAGTCGCTTGTAATAGGTAGCGATAATAAAGTAGTTTATAAAATAGTTTGAAAAAGGTAATCACTAATTACTAGGCTTTGGGAATAATGGAAATAATGGGAACTGTTTGGAATATGTATCATAGTTGTGGGACAACTGATAGGATGAGTAGCTAGCTCATCAATAGTTATTTAGAGAAATTCACTGTAACTTATTTCAGTTATATCTAATACAGTAATTGCCCATCATTATATTAAAATGGTTTAAAGAGATGTTCTGAGAGGAATACAAGAAAGAATGTTCTATGAATGTCCCTCAAAATGCCAAAACATTTGGCCACCGAGGAAACTGGGATTCATGTGAGATTCCCACAGTTGTCTTCCACTCATGCCTGCCATGCTATGACCCCACTGACCAGGATGAACACCATAGGATCTAGAACATTACAATTATAATGCAATCTCAAAATTGTAGCCACTCAAATCAACAAAGCCAGACTCAGACCTCAGTCTGTCCTGCTACAGTACCAACCCCAGGAAAAGAACAACAGAATCCCTCTAGTTTTTGCCTACAGTTCCCAGTTTGAGCACCTAAGGCACACTATTAATGACCTTTAATCCCTCCTGGAAAAGGATGACCGTCTCAAGGTGGCTACCATGGGGACAAACCTATTCTGGCTTACAAATGGCTCCCCGGCCGGCATCTCAAACGGCATCTCAGACAACAAACTCCCATCTTCACTGAGGTCCTTACAGTGGACTCAAATGGCTGCTGTGTCCCCACATCAATACAGAACATCTCATCATTGCACCTAGTAACAAGAAGTACAACATTCGAGGTTCATTTACCTGCAACTCTACCAGCATCATATACACTATCGCCTGCTTATAATGCCCTTCTGCTGTTTACATCAGACAAACAGGGCAATTTTTTTTGTGTAAGAATGAATGAACACTGATCTGACATCAGCTGCAGTAAAATGCAAAGATCTGTGGGAGAACATTTCCACCTCCCTGCACACTCCCATCACTGACCACAGGATTGCTGTTCTCAGGGGAAAAAAAAAGAAAGAAAATCAGTTTGAATGAGGATTCTTATGTCATTATCTGGATTAGTTTTTGTGACCCCACACTTTGTTCCTGTGGGTTTATTGCTCATTTGCTCTTCTCTTCTATCACTGCCCTGCTTCTGTCCTCCCTTGTCTTTTGTATTCTAATTTCTCTCTCCTTATACTCTGCTTTCTGCACATCCTTTCACAGCATCTGATGAAGTGAACATGGGTTCATGAAAGCTTGCACTCAGTATAGATATCTTAGTTAGTCTACCATCAATGGGGAATTCTGCTTTGAGAAACTCTAGATTGGTAATATTTCTGAGTGACTTGGGGTCCAGAGCTAGTGTCTTACAGTTTAACTATGGTTCCAGATGATCTGTGATTAAAGCCTGGCTAACTCTGATACTCTGACTTGCCATTCTCAAAATATACTAACTTGATTAGGGTAAAGAAATCCCAAGTTCCACTCTGCTTTTGAGATTTTGTTAAAATTTACAATGGTGGAATTTTTTAGAGGTTCCATAAACACTCTTCATGTTTTATTCTTAGTTACAACAAGCCATTCAGGAACATCCAGTTGTCCTGCTACCTAGTCACAGAAGCTACATGGATTTTCTGATGCTATCATATTTGTTATACACCTATGACTTGGCTTTGCCTGTCATTGCTGCAGGAATAGGCAAGTATTTTCTTTTAACTAACCCATTTTCAAGAGGCAGAGATATTATAAATGGGTACGTCTTACTGTTGTTACGTTTGGAACAATTTTTGTAATAACCTTCTTGTAATGTTTGTCAAAACTCCATTAGAGCTGAGCTATCTACTCAAATGTGAATTTTCATAGCATTTTGAATAAACCTGATCCACCTTTGTGCTCAGTAGGATAGAAAACACATACTTATTACCCAAACAAAAAGTCACTGTGCTATTTTTCTTGCACACGGATGAATGGCAGGGCTTTGAGACTTGATATGAAACTACTCCTTACTGAATAGTTTGAAAAAATATTGTTGAAATTGGTCACGATTGAGGACTGGCTGCTTTGTTTTTAAGTGCACCCTTAAGTCTGACCCTTGCAGGGCCTGCTAGCATTCCATGAAAAATAGGGATGCACCTATATTGATGGCCAATTATTAACCAGCCATATCTACTGACACCAATCCAATAGCTGATTTACATGAATGCAGCCCGGCAGCTTGGAGAATAATGTCTGGCCAGTAAATTTGTGGGGTGGAGGGGGTTGGGGGAGGGAATGGGTGTGGGGGAACAGGCACTGCCCAGACAGGGCAGTGAATGTGACCCTGGGGCCAGAAGTGGGATGGACCCGGGCAGCTTGTGGGGGGTGGGGAGCAGCTTCCTGCCACTGTGCACCCTTGGGGGAGGCATGGTGGGCATAACCCCTCCCCCCCAGATTTATGCATGGAGTGAGGGCAGGCTGTCTGCTTCAGGGCTGGGGTGGCTATGGGATGGGCTACAGGCGACCCACAATTCCCCATAGCCACTCCTCCCAGTGCCACCACTGCCTACCCTGTTCCCGCCAGCCTGGAACCCAGTCCCGACCCAGCACCCCTGGCTGGGAAGAGGCTGGCGCAGCCCCTGAGCTTGCAGCAGGCAGCCCGCTCTCACCCCACATACAAATCCAGGGGGGGACATGTCCCCCATGCCTCCCCCAGGGGTGTGTGCAGCGATGGAGAGCTGCACTTTCTCCCCCCCCCTTACGTTCCCCTCCCCCCCATTAACTGCCCACGGAGCTGTCCCACTTCTGGCCTGGGGTCGCATTCACTGCTCTGGGCGGGCAGCACCTGCTCCTGCTCTTGCCCCACTCCCTCCCTCACTGTGGGGGTTGATCTGTCCTCCCTCCTTCCCCCCCTAACGAACTTACTGGCCAGACACTGCTCTCCAAGCTGCTGGGCTGCATTCCTGGCTGTATGCATGCTGTGGCTGCATGCATGCACACAGCATTTATCGGTGACATTATAGGCCAAAAAAAGCTGATGGTCAGTTAATGTTAATTTTCCTGTTACCGGTGCCATTCTGATATGCGACCGATATATTGGTGTACCTCTAATGCAAAGTGTTAAGTGCTCAGATTCTGTGGAAATCATTAAATTGAACCTCATTCTGTGAGGTGCTAAGTAAAGATCTGTTTGGAAAAATCAGTTTCATGCCTGTGAAGTTCTGAGGTTTTTGTAAATTTTTTTTATCCCTAATCAGAAGGAAAAGGCAGAGCCTCAAAAAGTATGTGTTTCTATATGAATGATGTTCCATAATATTTCATTTTGAAAAAAACCAAAATGATATATTCTTCCTGGCTGTCAGACTCCGTGGAAGCCCACAGCAGTCTCTCGGGTGAACAGTGGAGGAGCTGGAAGTTTTGGGAGTCGGGATTCCCACAGCTTCTAAGCAGCTAGCTTGAGAGTTCCCAATAAATTTCTGTCAAAGATGCATCGATATCAGTCCATTTCCACAGAATGTTTTATTTTGCACAGCAGCATTTTATTACAGGTACTAAACTTAAATGTGTTGTAATTACAGACCATGAATGCATGTGTAGATGTGCCCACTGCTCCTTAAACACACCAAGGGTTTGAGTTTGGGGATGTTGATTGATGGGTTTTTTATTATTTTTAAAATGTTAAAAATATATTGTCAGACAAGGTTCTCTGGGTGATTCTGATATTTTTTATTAGCTCAACTTAAGTAGTTGGAAAAAAATTTCTTAGCAAGCTTTTGAGTGTAAAAACCTCCATCAGGCCGAGGAAGCATCTACAGTTGCTGTGTGCTCTTCCTGGATGAAATGAATATTAGCATTAGTGGGAAGAAAAAAAAAAAAGCTGAATTCCAGAAAGAGGTAGCTCTGATTCCTTAATATCTGGAAAAACAAAATCAGTCGTCTGTTGCTAGCCCCTGTCCTGCCCTTTAAAGGTGATGGAGCAGATTGTGGACTTATGTAAATGGGCACAATTTCATTGACTTTAATAAAGCTAGTATAGCTTCTATTAGTTAAGGATCTGCTGAACTACATTGAAATTGTTGTTGCTCCCTCTCAGGATTATTGAAACAATGAAATTTGAGCTAGTAATAGCAAGGGCCAGATTTTTAAATCTGATTGTCTAAATGTGCAAAATGGCATAGTAACAACTGTAATGTTCATTTGCCTGTAAAGATTCATAGTTCAAAAAATTGACCTGCAGCTTGTGGAATTTTAAAGTGTATTTCTGTGCAGAGTGGTGTTCTGAAGTCTAATCTAGGATATTTTCAACAATAAGATATCTCCAAAGGGTTAATCATTTGAGGTCAGCACTTTAAGGAAGTGTATTAGATTTGTCAGTCAGCAGTAAGCAATGAATTTGTGGGGTTTTATTTTTATTACTGTACATCTTTATTTTATATTTTTAGATTTCCTAGGAATGAGACTGGTTGGGGAGCTGCTACGAAGGTCAGGTGCCTTCTTCATGCGACGTACGTTTGGTGGAGACAAGCTCTATTGGGCAGTTTTTGCTGAATATGTAAAAACAATGATCAGGGTAAATATATTACTGAACAATTAAAAATAACTTAAATATACATTTTAAGAAACATTTGACTTTATTGTGAAGTATATGTTAATGTAGACAAAATGTTTGGTTAATTTAGCCAGGGTGGAGGTGTTGATTGCTTCTGTAGGTGGTAGAGTTGCCTGAAATCATACTCGCACGACTCCCCTTTAATAGGCTTATGTTATACAACGTTATGAAGAGAAGATAAAACATAATTTTATTAATTTTTTGCCTGATTTTTTTTGTTTCTATTTTGAAGAGTGGCTATGCACCAATGGAATTTTTTCTGGAAGGAACTCGAAGCCGCACTGGCAAAACTCTTACTCCAAAGCTTGGTATGTTGGTTGAAAAAATTTAAAACTGAATTTGTTGATTTTTCACAGGTGGTTTATTATGCTCCTCTGGGAGAGGAATAGGAAATCAAACCAGTAGAAAGTGAGCAGAGATGTCTTCTAATGGTTCATGTAGTTTTGTCTGGGTCTAGCACCAGACTAGCACAGCCCTCTTCTGTGGCTGGGGTTCTGTAATTCAATTATATAAATAATAGCTCTGTTTCTGGATCTCCTGCTGGTCCCTGGGTGACAAATCAGTCACTTAACCTCTCTTCATTTCCCCAGGGAGTTACCTGCCAGTACAAGAGTAACAAATGTTTGCACAATTAATGAGAAATTATCTGATGGAAGATGCTTTATGAAAGTAGCGTGCTTATTATAATATACTACAGACATTTGACCAAATGTAATGATTTTTATTTGCATTTTGTTTTAAAGTGCAAAATCCATATTTGCTCATGCTTGCTTCTAGACAGTCAGAGCAGTTTCCATCTTGTGACATAGCTTTTGTCTGGTGTGCAACCAGATGTTGTCTTTGTCATTGAATTACAATTGCATTTCTCGGGCATCTCCTAAGAGAACCAGACTTACTTTATTTTGTTTATAGGTCTTCTCAGTATCGTGATGGAGCCATTTTTTAAACGAGAGGTTTTTGACACGTATCTTGTCCCAATCAGCATCAGCTATGATAGAATATTAGAAGAATCCCTCTATGCACGTGAACTTCTAGGAGTCCCTAAGCCAAAAGAATCTACATCTGTATGTAAACATACTGAATAATATAACATAGTTGCCTGTGGTCTACCTCTTCAATAACATCTATATTTTTCCCTCTTTCCACATTTTAGGGGTTATTGAAAGCCAGAAAAATACTCAGTGATGATTTTGGAAGTGTACATATATACATTGGGCAGCCTTTATCACTCAGAGCCCTGGCATCAGGGAGAATCGATCGACGCCCATATAACTTGATTCCAAGGTACCAGGACCTCTGAACTTCTAATAATAGATGTACAAAACTACCACTTGTTTTCTTTTGACTCCTGGAAAAAAGCTGAGCTTGGGAAATAGCCTTTTCCTTTTTATTGACTTGCTGTCAGGAGTACAAGCTTTTCCCCCTTCCTCCCTTCTGCTTGATTTGATTGTTGTTGCTGTCAGGCCTCCTTTGCTCAGCTGTGGGGTGGTGACTAGAAGAATGGTATTTCTGAAATGGCTCATTATTTCCTGCTTTGTATTGTGTGAAGAGTGCTTCATAATCCCAGTTTTCATCAAGTATTAATATTCATTAAGCATTTTTGTGGTTACCCTTTGCACTGATATAATGAGCTGGTGGAAACATGATCCAGGATTCTGTTTTCTTGCTTCATTTTAATTATTAGAGAGGATCAACATATATAATGCTTGTGATTTTTGATATAAGAAATTCATAATCCATAATCATGCCTATTAGGCAAAATCCAGTGAATAGGTAGTTTTTTTGTGGCTGACTGACCAACAGATGTCTCTTGTCTCTAAACAGATATTGGCCTTGAAGTAGGATCAGCTGTGCTGGGACATGTCCCATCACAGCTGATCCACTTCATTGGGTGACAGATGTTGCCCATTATCCTGCAGGGTTGGGCCCCAGCTGTTGCTGGGGCCTGATCCTGTAGGACTGTTGCAGTTGAGGGAACCCAGGATTCTCCCATTTGCAGAGGCATGCCCTGAGTTAGGGCACAGTAGTGTGGTACACTTTTGCAAAGAATCCCTTGCCGGAGGATTCCCAGAGTGCATCTCTGCAAATGAGGGACTTGGCAGGCAAAACCTGGTCTTTCAGGTCACCATGATCCATGCTGTGAAGCAGCCCTTTATAGGCCTCAATCAGTATTAATACTTTGACCTCTTCCAAGAAGTAAACAGGAAGCCAGTGCAGACTGAAATGAAGTAAGTTTCTTATGGTTAATGCTGCCAAACGGATGGGCTGGCATTTTCTACCACCTCTGTCTTCCAAGGGTAGCACTGCCATATGTGTGCTCCACAGGGTGCTAAAGATACGGATAATTGCTGCAAGACCTGCTGTGGGGAGCGATGGTTATAACTGTATTTCTGAGGCAGTTTTAAGTTGCTTTGTCTGCATACTTCTTTTAGTAATTCCCAAGAGTAATCAGAGATTTGAAAGCATCCCAGATCACAAACTTCTTGAGCAAAGGACTGCTGAATCCCTCGCAGTATTGAGGAAGGCAGGTTCTCCCCGGTTTATGAGCCCAGCACGTTCGTTGCCTTTACCATAATCCTGTCTGGAGTATGCTTCATTTAGCTTGTTTTCATTCAGGTCTTTCAGCCACACTGAGATCACTGAGAGAGATTTTTTTCCTGTATTATGGAGGGCAAAAATAACATGTCATATAAATAGAATAGAGTACGTTTCCAAAATCATAACACCTGTCTTGATTTCTAAGCATTTGGAATACATGAAAAAGCTGGTGAGAGGAGTATGATGTAAGCAAAGAGAGTGTTCAGACAACAAAAATCTTCTGAAGAGAGCAAGGACATAACACTTATTTACTACCATATATCAAAACCACATATATAATAGCTTTGCAGCTGTAGCTGTGTAATTCTCTTTTCCTCAAAGGGGTCGCACATGCCTGTTTATATTGCACACATTCACAAAAAATGTCCATTTCCCCAGAGAGATACAGAGTTTAGAACAGGTAACATCCTCAGCGTTGTTTTACCCTTGCAGGAGTGAGATTTCTTCATTATACAAAAACAAACATGCATCGATTAGGTGTTTGCACTTTGTGTAGTACTTTTAGAATACTTTCAGCCAAATGGAAAGTATTTTAAATGATTTTCTAATTGGTTAAGCATACCTTAGCATTCTTGTAGAAGCCAGTGGTAGTTCTGTTGAGTAAGTCTGAGGGCCTTTCCCTATAGTTTAGGCATCATGTGCTACATACCATATTTACCCATATCTATGACAACCCTGAATTTAAGACAGTTGCCTCAATAATTAGATTCTGTACATGGAAGTGTGATAAATTTGTTATAATTTTCCACGCATAGACTGAATTATTGGAGGATTGTCTTAATTATGTTCCTTCTCTGCTCATTACAATAGGAAAGGCAGTGGTAGGGGCCCTTGGCAGGCAGTGGGGGAGGCAGTTGAGGAGGCTGGTGGTGGTGTAGGCAGTTAAGGGGCAGGCTTGCCCCTTGGCACCCCCTCCACAGACACCTCCATCTTGTGCCTGCCCCCCTCAGCTGCCTTGTGCCCCCACCCCCTTCACTCCATCTTGCCTCCCCAGCTGCTTTGTATTCAGTTCTATGACCAGGGCTTTTTTTCTCCATGTTAAATGGTGAAAAAAAAACCTTGTCTTGAAATTAAACAAATATTACCATAAGTATATAATAATTGCCTTTAGTGTGTTAGGGTTATGATGGGAAGATGAGTGTTTCTGTGTCAGAGTGTACAACTGGTTATAAGATGGTAGCGTTGGGCTGTCACTTGCATCCTAGGATGTAGAGGTCCTTGGTTGTAATGTAGTTATTAACTACATTTTTTCTTTCAGATATCTTCCCCAAAGGCCATCTGAGGATATCCAAGATTTTGTCAATGATGTAGCCTACAAAATTGAGCTCCTGCAAATAGAAAACATGGTTCTGAGCCCCTGGGTGTTAATTGCTACTATCCTACTGCAGAATTTGCCAGCCATAGACTTTGATCTTCTGGTGGAAAAGACGCTTTGGCTTAAAGGCTTAACTCAAACTTTTGGAGGATTCCTTGAGTGGCCTGGTATGCAAAGAAAGTTTAATTTCTTTTGCTAAGGGAAGCAAGAGTCAGCTTTATTTATGTTTAAGCAGTGTCTAAATAGGAGTTCTGCAGAATAATGTATTTATTGATTGTGAATCATGGAAGAGTTTTAGTATTTGCTGACAGCAGTATGTGAGGGGTTTGGGTTTTGACCCTAGGGGTCTTCAGTGGAAAATCCAGTCATGGTGACAGAATACACTTGCTATTGTCATTGCTTGAGGTGCAAAAGTGCAAAGGAAGAGAAAATGCAGTATGTGTATATTCATACTAATAAGATAAATAATAGTATCTTGAGCCATATCCTACTCTTTAAATACCAGCTACAGAACATTACCTCATTTACAACAGTAGCTCACCATAGTATCATGAACACTTACTCAGAGTAGATTGTGCTGTAGCTTTAGTTTTCTTTTGTACCATTTTCTGGAGTGTTTTTGCCTTTCTACCTGCCTTGAAGGTTTGTTATCCTGCCCAACTTTACAAACTAAGCATTGTTTATATTGTAACTCTCTTTGAAGTGAATTGTGATATGAGGAACCACTGACACCTTGTGCAAGAGATAAGGGTAACACAGCCTGTGTTTACAATTTCCTGTCATGTGAAATCATGATACATGATTAAGCTTTTTTTAAAAAAAAATACACTAGAGACTTTAAATTATAGTCTGAACAGGCCTCGACTATTCTTCTTATTTGTATGCAACTAAAAGGAAGCATTTTTATATACTGCAAGAAAATAATGCAGGGGAGGTACCATAGTATAGAACTGTAAATCCTGGAAAGATACTCATCTCTCTTCTCTTCAGGTACTGAAGGCCCAGTAAAAATAACTACCTGTGAGAAATAGGACCAAAACTAGGTTCTCATTGGTACATAAAGAATATTTCAAATGTGGGATGTTCTGTGGTATTTTTTTTAGGAGCCATGAATGAGCTTTTGCTATCACAGGGTTATAGTACAGTCTGGGAATGGAAGATAGGCATTTCTATATGCGAATTCTCCAGTTATTTTTGCTGCCATTAAAATGTTGCAGAAGTTCTACAAAGTGAGACACACAAGCCTCTTCAGTCCTCAGGGTGAGATGAATATAAATTTACAAGCTATAACAATTTCTCATCAATACTTCTTACTTCCATTCTTAGATCTGTAGTTTATCAGAAATAAATTAGCCTGAATTACTATCACATTTCAAGCCATAAATTCACATAATTTCCTGATCTTCCAGCAGTTTGTCCATAAAACTGATTAATTGCTTCTGTGTTCTTGACATTATTCCATCAGATACCTGTAAATTGTATGGCTTTTTAATCTTTGCCAGCAGTCTTGGCTATTTTACAGAAGTTTTTGGCTATTCAGATTTAGACTGAAATTCTGTGATCGGGTTGCTTGAGGATTCCAGACTTTATTTTCACTTTCACTCGTGGTCCTCTGAAGGTTGTCTAGATGCTTGTTTAGCACAGGTGCCGAACATCAATAGCATTTTTGACCACTTGGCAGGAGGGCATTATAGTGCTAAAAAATTACTTGTGATACTCCTTGTCTTTGAATCTTCATGTTCTGTACAACTAAAAAGCATAAATATATCACTTATTGTTTTAAATAAATGCTAAACTGTCAAAATGGAAGACATGGAACTGATCATAGAATCGGTAAAATTTCGCTGTCTTTGGCTAGCCACAGGGTGAGTACATCTACAAAGGATTCTTTCCCTCAAATTAATTGATTGCCAGTTAATTTGAAGTAGTTACAACCTTTATAAATGGTTGTTCAGATACTACAAAGTTTTTGGTCTATGTAAATCACGTTGTCTCTTCTGAGCGGCCTCCACCAAACTCCTGGTTGTTTCTTCCATGGTTATACTGGGTGTTTGTAACATGTGGGACATTATTTTTTTTTTTACACTAAAGTATGATTTCAACATTGGAAGGAAGAATTGCAAGATGGCCTCATTGCCTCACCACTTTTCTCTGCTGAGCAACTTCAGTGTGCTGGCCATGTTAGAACAAGATAAGCTGAAGCAACTTTTATTCTGAAGTAATTTATCTATTATCTTGCATTGGTTGTTTTAAAATTAACATTACTCTGTCACCGTCTTATAGCTCTGATGTGCTCACAGTCCATAAGGAGTGTAGTTCCCTTGCTTGCCAGTGTATTGTGGTTAAGCAATATTTGTCCTATAGTCAACAAAGAGAATGCTTTAAATGTTTTCAGGTTTGATTTAAAAATGGTTTAATTAATCGAATAGAGTAACATAAAGTTACATTTCTGGCTGAATGAGGTTGTACATGTGCACTGTGCCTTTGGTTTCATGTTACAGGCTCTAGAGCATGCTTTATATTTATCTATCATACCTTCAGCTTTGCCAACATTCACTTGGTGTTTGAATAACGTTCTCGGCATAACGTTTTTCTTACCTACTTTTTGGTTCTTTAAAAGCATGCATACTATTTTTCTTCAGAAAGATGTAGCACCTTGATGGGCCTGAGTAGTCTGATAACATGAAAAGATGTGTTGGGTATTACGTTCCCATTTTGAGTCTGAATTTGAAACTGCATCTGAGGGAGCGTTGGCTTGTGGGTATTAAAGAAAATGTCAAGTCTTTCAAATCTTCAAAAAATCTTCAATACTTCTTCTATTAGAAAGACTCCAAACCCAAAGGCTGGTAGGCAAGTTTGCTTCAGCAGACTCATTATTAAAGATTTCTGTACCTGGATCTGGACAGAAGGTGCATTTACACTAGTATAAAAAGGAGCAAGCATGATTCAAACACTCTAAACTGGGGTAAATTTCACCCAGTCCACTGCTGTAGGTTACACTTGTACAGGTGTTTCTGTCCCAGTTTGCTAAGGGTAAACAGGATGTTAACCTGTCCCTGGCTGCCTTATGAAATATAATAATAGCTACCTGCTATGTGCAGCTACCCCAGCATAACTGCTTGTCTCTGTTCCTGATCTCAGGGTGACCTCTGACAGTAATAGGAATTACATAGGGGTATGTGATTGTCTGTTCAAGGCCTAACGGGGTCAAGTCTCAAAAGCTGCTTTTAGCCCCTGTAGTTGTAGGCTAGTTACTCTCTCATTTTAGTGAGTAATTAGCAGGTCTGACCCCGGGGCAAGGGGTAAGACCCGTTGATCTGTTTAGGTCCTTTCAGACCCCAAGCACTATGATGCTATGATTTGTTTGTTTAACAGGTTTTTTCACTCACTGTTTCAAGGAAATGTCTCTAATGTAAATAATATTCTTACAGACTGGATTTTAATACGCAGGTTCTTGAAATTAGATTTTTCCCTCAAGTTGGGATAAAAGTCTAAGTGATAATTGCCTGCTAACCCGAGATGCATGCAGTGAGTGCTTGATCTTCAGCCAGAATTCTCTCCTTAAATATACAGTCACCACCATTTAAAATGCCCAGAGACAGCCATTTGTATTGGCCAAGTAACACTAGCCATTTGCCATTTCCATGGACCTCAGTTAAAAAAATCACAATAGTCTTGTCCAACCTCCGCTCTGAGACAGGTTCAGATGCACTTAGACCATTGCTTACACCTAGAGCATCCTTGACACGTGTGTCTAACCAGTAATGAAGCAGATTCTACAGCCTTCCCATATAGCCTCTTCCAGGGTTCTGTCACCCTGGTGATTCAGAAAGTTTTCCTTATATTCAACTTTAAAGATCTTGATAAGAAAGTGAGTTTATTTCTTCTTGCCCTTTCTCCAGTCAGCAAAGTGAACCATTGATCATGTCCCCTTTTTTGATTTATACAAAAGATTATAGTAGATTTCTCACTCCTGCTCATGTAGTGTTCTTTTTCCTTGATTTCTCTAGCACAGGGCATACAATAATTACCTCCTTGATCTTATGGGAAACATGTCTGTTTAATGTAGCCCAGAATGAGATTTGGCTTTCTTGCAACAGCATCATGATTCTGATTTACATTTAATTTGTAATATACTGCGACTTCCAGATCCTTTTCTGTCATACTGCTATTTGGTCAGATATTCCCCCATTTTGTATCTGTGTATTCAGTCTCTCCTTCCTAGATGTGGCATTTAAGTATTTGTCTTTATGGAATTTCATCATCTTTATTTTTTTCCCCCAGAACATCTCTCCAGTTTGTCAGGTTACCTTTGAATGATAATTTTGTCCTTTCAGGTGTTTGTAGTAACCCCAGCATTGTGTTACTCGCAAATTTTATTCCATCGTCCAAATAATTAATTAATAGAATTGGGCCTTGGATAGACCCTTGTCTTTTCTGTGGGCATGCCCTTCTGGTTTGAAAGGAAACTATTAATAACTAATCTCTGAGAACAGGTTTTCAACCAGTTATAGACACAATATTACATCTAGGCCATGCTTCCATATCCTATCAATGTGAGACCATGAAAAGTCTTGTTAAAGTTGAGTTATCATATCTTCTGCTTCCTTGTTATCTATTGAACCATTTACCCTATCAAAGCGGAAATTTGACTGATTTTGCCTGATGTGTTCTTGATGCACCCATTTTGGCTGTGTTTTATTACTAATATTTTTTAGATTCTTGCAAAACGATTGTTTAATCACTTCTCCCAAGATCTTTCCTGGGAGTTAAATTTGGTAGTTAGGTCTGTGATTCTCTGGGTCCTCTTTTTTCTCTTACTGGTATTTTAAGATATAATGAAGAAAGTAACTAAACAAACTACCAATGTAGTTCAGTCTCTCTGTCTCCTGAGATTTCAAATGATGTTCGACAGTTTTTGGTTGCAGCGAGGGAAGGAGATCAGTTCATATTTTTTATAAGGGATGGAGTCAAGCATATTGTATTTACAGAAATGCCTGAAATTACTCTTTCCAGTCCATTCCATTTCTTCTCTGTTTCCAACTTGCATTGTCTTGAAATGTTTCTCGAAGTGTCCCTAGAAGTACACATTTATCTAAAATACAAATATTGCAATGTGAATGTATGTCAGATGTAGTTTTAAATAAGGAAGGTTACTGTTACTTTTCCTTTCACGTCTTCCGGACTTACACAGGTGTTTTGTCTGTGTGTTTTTTTTTTCCCTAGATAATCTTTGTGCCAACAAAGTAGTCGCATCCTGCCTTACCCTACACTCAAACATTTTCATCCTTGCCAATGGCCACGTGGTTTTAAATGATAAAGACAATGAAGGAGGAGCCACAGAGGAGCTTGTTTTTAAGCAAGCCCTCACCATCCTCATGTGTGGGTCCTACAGGAACCAGTTGCTAAATGTGTTTGTGCGTCCAGCTCTGGTGTCAGTAGCATTACAAATGACACAAAGCTTCAGAAAAGGTACTGTATTATATTAGCACCTCAGAAAGCTAATGGTCTGGTTGTCAGAGATGTTGAGAACTGAGAGTGTTAGCTAATGCCTGCAGGAACTGTAGGTGTTGAACTCTGAAAATCAAACTGTGACTTTTGACGCCAACATTTTTTTGGATGAGGTCCATTTGGCAGCGGACTTGTGGGTTGTTGTTTTTTTTTTTTGTAGCCATTTTAAATCCCTGTTCATACTAGCACAAAGCCAAACCATTTTCACAACCATGTTAAAACAGTCCTCTGGGAACCAGGCCAGATGCTTTTTGCAGTGTATGAAATCATGGGTCAAGGTAAGATGAATCCCGTGATTCCTGACACTGTTTGCGCTGATCTGCCATTTAGTATTGGTTTGGAACTAGATACTCTGCAAGTGGTTGCCATTCTGATGTTTATTGCATGTTTCCTAGGAGGACCAGCTTCAACCATATTCTACTATATAATAGAAGCGTGTTTGAAAGTATCTCTTTTGTATGTTGTTTAACACAAATGTACAATAATTTAGAAGACAAGTTAGAGATGTAAGTTGTAGACTGACTGAATCAGATGCGTAAGCTTTTGTGGGTGAGAGCTCACTTGAGCATCTAATTTTTGTGAGCAGCAGCTCACTTCTGCTTATGCATCTCTAATTCACTTAGTCTATAAGGTACATCTCTACCCTGCCTTCTGCCTGACTTCAGACTAACATTGCTAACATCTGTCTGTAAAGAAATTCAGTAAATGTAAGGCCTGACTCTGATTTTTCAAGTGTATGCTAAGACTGCATGTTTGTACTTTAGTACCTGCATCATAGAGTACATATCCACATACAGTATGACTATTTCCAAGTATCTCCTTATTTCCTTACTGATGTTCCTAAAGCATTTTAGATTTCGTGACTTTTCTTCCATGGTGCTTGCCACAACTTTTTTTTATGTGGAAGTAATGGTGTTTGAGACAAATTTAATGAAAAGTTTATATGTTTATTGTTTGCACATTCAAGAAGATTGCACAGCTACAAACCAGCTCTGTTCTTGTTGTTATTAGTTGGATAATATACATTGGCATTACTATTCCATGATGACCTTGTTTCTGTTTGTGCTTATTTTTGAGGGTGGTGTTATATCCAAAATAACATTTGCTAAAACAGTGCAATCTTATTGGAGATTTCCCCTTGTATTTAAAGCTGTTTACTCCATAATTTACAAAGAACTTAAATAAGTGGTATCTCCCAAATATCTGTTTTTCAGAGGAAGTCTATAGCTGCTTCAACTTTTTGCGAGACCTTTTTTCTGATGAGTTCATCTTTTTCCCTGGCATTGCAGTGAAGGTAAAACCTTCCCTATTTGTTTAAATAAAATAAATGAAGGTCCGTGAAGTTTTCCTTGGCTGAAGAGTGGAGTAGCTTTATGGTTCTCAGTAAAGGATATTTTCAGAAATTGTTCTGCTTGTCAAATCTCAGGTCAGTACATGGGAGGAAGATGTCAAGGAAAATCCAAACATAGATCATTTGTTCAGTTAGGGTAACTTTGTGAGTAAGTCTTGCACTAGTTTCTTAGCACAGCATTAAAGAATTTTGGGCCAGGTTCAGGCAGGTTCCATAGGTACCTACATATAAACACTGAACATCTAAAACTTGGGCATCTTAGCTCAGGAGGGTGATCCAGCTTGCCTGGGCTTAGATGTCTAGTTCCTTGTTCAGGAAGAGAACAAGCTAGGTGGTTGTGAAGGAAATTCTTCCCCACCCCACAATGAGTAGGAGATATTAACCCTTATACTGTAATGCAGTCTGAATTCACTGCATTATACCTACATAAATGTTCCCTAGAGTTCTGACTGAATATAGTGCATTTCACTTACCATTTCCCAGAAGCTATTGTACAGTGGTTGTATTGTGAAATAGAGTGGCAGCTGCTGTCCTGTCCAGAAATTAAACAGAATTCACTTCATCTAACTGAGGTTTGATTACTGAATGTCTTTGTTACAGTGGTATACCAAAGTGTTTCATGCATCTTATAGAAATATGGAATGTACCTATGTATTTAAAAACAGGGAGGATTATATGTTACTACTGTGTATTGGGTCTTGCTTCAACAATGAAACTTCCATTCATCTAATAGTTCAGGTTTTGACTCGGTTGTTATCAGATTTTAGATTTTAATCACAAAGTGAGTTAGGTAAACACTTTTTTAATAGTACTGTAAAGTAGCAAACTTTTAAAATAGCAAATGCAAAGTATGTAACAGATTTCTATTAAAAAAATCAGTCTGTGACCACACATAGTTCAAATACACCCGTGGAAACTTCCAGGTTTAAATAATATTTTACAGGCCTTGGAGAAAATGTTTATACCAAAACCAGTAATTAAAATCTTTACTATGAACAAAGTACGGTCCTTGCAATACTTTCCATGATTTTTGAGTTTAGAAAAAATACTATGCATTTTCCAGATTGCAGAAAAGTTTAGGATTTTGGGGATAAAGCTGAAATAGCCCCACTCAAGTCTCTAGGTGCTTGCTCCTAATTATAGCATACATTTCCTATTATCGTATAGTCCTATGGAGGTTTTAGAAGTATATTTGACAGAGAGAGAGTAAAATAAAGTCTTGAAAAAGGCTGTTAGCAATATTGTCAACATCTTAAATCCAAAACTATTTGTATATATTGGGCCACTGAGAATATCATCTGTAACATTTTTTTATGTTAGACCTGAATTATTAATTCATTTGTGTGCATTTCTAACTGGGTACATCTACATGTGCATTAATGCGTGGTGGTTACTGTGCCTGTAATAACAGGTACTAGCTAAATGCACAGTAACTAGCACCACTGTGAAGTAGTGCCGGCGCACACATTTTAGGTGATGGAAATTTGCAGTAGATAGCATGGTTTTTGTGTGCTGCACTAATAAGCAATGGATTTAATCTACTGCGCATGTGGTAGAAACTATGAAACTATGGTGTCCCGTGTGGATGTGTCCACAGAGATGTAAGTGGCACGGCATACTACCAGAAGCTAGTCAGGAGCAGGAAAACTAATGTGTATGTAACAGCCTTTTTTGAGCCAAAATAAGGATATTCTACAGTATTACTGTTTTTGACAGGGGCTTGGGCACCAAGTTTCTATGGACTTCTAAGAGCAACATCCAAAAAAAAGGACTTGAGCATCTGATATGCAGCTTAGACAGAATTTAGGTGTTTGTGTTTGCGCAAGTGATCTATAAAACCCCCACCTAACCACTTAGGCTAGAAACAGCCATTGTGGAGTGGAGCAGATCAGCTGTGCAACTGCATGTTGTGAAACGCATCACTAGGACCCAGCGTGATCTCCCCACTTTCCTCATTCAGTCAGACCCAAGGCATGGAGACATGAGGGGAGCTGTGGATGAGGTGGGTAGGAAAGTGGTGACATCAGCTGTAGCTGGGTCCTAGTGCCCACCTATTTCAACTGCAGCCAGAAAAGGTTGCCCAGTCATAATGTAGACAACCAGATATTCAATCCAGAGAAGGATAGAATGCCATCCTTCGCTTTTCCATTAAAGTTTCTTGGGCATGGAAATCTGCCACTGCATGTACTCAGAATTGTTGCCATCTCAGATGTGCTGGCCAGCTTGGCACCTAGCCTGTTTGGGAGTTACAAACTGTGTCCGTATGCCAAAGTTGCCCAAGGGCTCTAATCAAGCAAGTATTCTCTGAGTGCGCATAGTGTGCACTGATAGTGTTAAGTTCTGCATGGAGGATGAAGCCATGGCCACTTACACTGGAAAATACAGGCAACCTCTGCTTAGCGCTCTTAATTAGTTCCAGAAAAACTGAGAGCTTTAAGTGAAACCACGATAAGCAAAACCCATTTCCCCATAGAAATGAATGTAAATAGAGATTAGCTGGTTACTGCTTGCCCTGCCACCACCTGTCAGTGCTCCAGCCCAGGTCTGTGCTCCTGCTGCCCTGCTCTGGCCCCCACCAGTCCTGGCCCTGGGCGCAGGCACGGGTCCCATGTTCATGCTCAGCCCCTCGTCACTGCTTCTCACTGCTGCTGCCTCTCCCCACCCCCTCGCCTGTCTGCTGGCCTCTCCGGCCCCACTGGCCAGCCCAGGCACTGGCACTACTGTGGCCCTACCCTGGGCACTGGCCCCTGCTGCTGGGCACCAATACAGGCCCTGTGCTCCTGCTGCCCCACTCTGGGCACAGGTCCCTGCTGGCCCAGGCACTGGCACAGGCTTGCGCTACCTGCTTCTGTTGCTGCCGCTTCTCCCCCTCCCCCGCCTGCTCCAGCCTGGGCACCGGTGCACCTGCCACCCTGCTCTGGGTGTGGGCTTCCACTGGCCCCAGCATGGGCCCCACACACCAGCGCAGGCCCATGCTCCTGCCTCCCACCTTGGGTGCAGGCCCAGGGCACTGGCTTGGCTCCTGTGCTCCTCCCCTCTTTTGCAGCCGCTTGTCTCTACCCCGCGCCCGCTCTGGCACCATGCATCAGCCTGGGCCCATGCTTCTGCTGTCCCGCCCTGGGGTCTCATGCCTGCCTGCCCACTCACCTCCAGCTTGCTGCTGCCGCCGCCGCTGCTTCTCCCTGCCTGCCAAAACTCCGATTCCACTGAGCCCTATAGCGAAACTAGCTGAGCGCTCAGCAGAATCCGGTATCAATTCTAAATAAGCGCTATAGCGAAGTAGTGCTAACTGAAACCATGTTAAGTGAGGGTTGCCTGTACTGTTGAAGGGGAAAGAAAGCTACTGTGGATGGCTACCATTTAGTGTGACAAGCTAGGGCACTTGCTGAAAAAGTCAAGAGACCGCAGTTCTAGGACCACCTCAGGGGAATCAAATCTGTGTCTTCAAGCTCTCAGGAGAATCCTTTGAAATACCCAAGCTGAGGGCTACGTTGAGGTGTAATCTTCTTCTCCTTTTTGCCGAACCCAGACCACTGCGTGGAAAGAAATACAAGGCTCCTGGGACCAGAGGGAGAACAAGGAAAGGGAGCATGACAGTGGTGAAGGCACTCTCCTGGGAGAAGGGGAACCTAGGTTATGATCCCTGCTGCCAGGACTACAATGCAATTTACACTAAACAGTCATTAGATAAAATACGTAAATAACCATGGGGACTGGGACTCAGGTGTCCTCCACACTTCCAAAGGGTACTGTAGCCACTGTTTAAATTATGTGGGAATGTTAGCTCAGTCCTTTGAAAAATCTATTCAGGTAAGTAAGTGGTTAATTTTCATGAGTAGAGTTAATTGTACTTGTCCAAGTTGCAGAAGTATCAGTAACACCGTTTCTTTCCCCAGGACTTTGAAGAAGGATGTTTTCTGCTCACAAAATCTGATGTAATTCAAGTCACTGCACAGGAAATCACAGTTGCAGAGAAAGGAAGCACTGCAGTATCTTTCCTGTCAGCTATGTTGAGGCCTTTTATGGAAAGTTACCAGGTATGCAGTTCTGTACAAACTTCTCTCTTGTCCCAGGTTGTATATTTTGGTGAGAGAGTGGCAAAAGTCCTGGTTCTTCTGTGATACAATGCCCGTCCCCCCCCCCCCCCCCCCCCCCCACACACACAGTGCCTCCCCCCCCCCCCACACACACACACGCTCATCGTAGTACAGCAAAAGGCACAGCAGTAGTAAATTCACATACATATATAGACACACTCATTCCCACTTCTGACATGTTTTAAAAAATGACAGGGCACTTCCCTTCTTTTGCATCCATGTTAGGTCCTTGCAATATGCCATCTGGAGATACAGTACATTAGAGCTTGTCTGCACAAATATGCCCACAATAACGGCCCATGTGGATGCTCATCATATTCTGCACTAAGCATGCCTTTGTGTGGTTTAATTTAGTCTGCTGTGGAAAGAGCTAAACTCAGGTGCATGCAAAGAACAGCCCAGGGATCAAATGTGGAATTGATACTGTATTTTAAATTTTCTACCCTAGCTTATTTTGCAATAGCTTTCCCTCATAGACAAACCGTATCTAAGTGTCTCTGCATGGGTGGGTAAACATATCACTGCAAAGTGCAGTTTCACTTAAAAGGAGAAATCTAAAGGAACAAGCACTCAGATCCCAGCATAAAGAGAGAAGGGCCTCTTTTAGGCATCCCAAAAACAAGTAGGGAAGTTTAAAACTTGCTTCAATCAAGAGAGGAAGAGAAGGCTGTAGCACTACCTGTGCTCTGGATGTACATACCCTACTCCTTGTGGAACCTTGTCCTAATGGACTAATTATTATTCCTTAGGAGGAACAGCTGGTGAATCCGTTAGTGTGCTAGCATGCAAAAAACAGGAGGTAATTACATACATGTTTGGAGAAGAGTTTGGATCTAATTTGTGCCAAAGTGTGTGTCAGAATGCTTCACCCCATTGCTGTCTGTTGAAACTATTTTTTCCCTGAAGCCCACAAAAACTAAGCCCTTCCACTTTTATTCTTCTTGCATGCTCTATTTATTTCAGATCCAGTGTCCACCTTTGGCAGTGTAACCTATTGGCTAGAGCAGGGGTTGGCAGTCTTTTAACAGTGGCAGGCTGTCACTTGTGACTACAGGCAGGCACTTCTATCTACACCCCCACCCCCCGCTCTGGTACACTACCCACAGGCAGCATGAGGGTCACATTCCAGGTGCCCAGGTCTTCCAGCCTCATGCCCCTTTCCCTATCCACCTCTGGTATGAGAGATGCTGCTGCTATGGGGGGAAGTTGTCAGTGCAGCCAGCAGCCTGGGGATTAATGCAACAGCTGCCAAGTGTAGGGAACCTCTGGTCCCATCCCGCCCCCTCCCTGAGCTGCTGATTATCGCTGAGTGACAATCGGCAAAGGTTTCATAGTTTCATAGTTTCTAGGGTCAGAAGGGACCTGAGCAGATCATCTAGTCCGACCCCCTGCCATGGCAGGAAAGAATACTG
>NW_017728943.1:102570472-102572232 GCF_001723895.1 Crocodylus porosus
AAGTCTCTTTCCCCTCGACTGCCTTGTACTCTAACCCAAAGCACTTCAGAGTGCCCCTCCCCTGACTCCTTGCTAATTGATGAGGATGTGTATTCCTCCTTAATATAGAGTGCTGCGCCCCCACCTCTCTTTCCTATCCTGTCCCTCCTGTACAGCCTATAGCCCTTGACATTCACCGCCCAATCATGCATTGAGTGCCACCACGTTTCTGTAATCCCCATGATGTCCGGGCTGGTGTCAGCCAGCAGGAGGGTAATTTCCTCCTGCTTGTTACCCATACTATGAGTGTTTGTGTAGAGGCATTTGAGGCCTCCTGTGGATGTGTGTACTGACCCCCTAGTCCCAGCGTTACCCTGGGGCCTATCTCTTACCTGTTTATTTGCTTCGCTGGTTGGGCTGGGCTGGGCTGTAGTTGTGGGTGCTGTTTGGTCTGGCAGTCTGTTTCCTCTGCCCTCATCTCAATTTGGCAGTGAAAAAGTCAGTGGTTGCAGCATGAGGGCTCTGTTAATCCCCTGGCTGCTGGCCATGCCAACACCCCTCACCACTGCAGAAGTGGTTTTGCCCACAGGAGAAGGGAGTGTGAAGCTGACAAGGGGACCAGGGCTACCAAAATGTGGCATCAGCAAATCCCCAACTGCAGGGTACTCTGCAGGCCAGATCCAGCCATAGAACCATAGGTTGCCAGCCCCTGAATTTGAGCACAGACATGGGATGTGGTGGGGCAGGGATTTATTTCTGATTCTTCCACTAAGTTGTATGACTTTACTTTTGTATCTTACCTTTTCCATCTGTAATGTAGGTGCTGCTGAAATGGGGTCATTGTTGCTGGTTCAGCAATTTCTTTAAACACTAGGATAAAAAACAGCTTCTGTGATGATTTAATGTGATCTTAAAGCATTTTAGGTATAAATACTAAGGTTGTTGTTATTAACTGGTAATCATAAACAGCATTAAAATGTCAAATGATTCATATAATGGTGTGTATATATAAGCCTAATAAAAATGAATCTTGCCATTCTGATTATTACAAAGATACATTATTCCTTTATTATTCCATGGTTCCATTTCTAAAAGATACATTTAATTAAAGACAAATTAAACTAAAGGAAGAGATTTCTGAATATGTTTACTGTTTCTTAGATAATTTGCAGGTACCTGTCAAAAGAAGCAAAGGAGGCCTTTACTGAGAAGCAGATGATATCTGGAATCCGTAACTTTGCTTTTCTACTTCTCAAGACAGGTATGTGTCTTGTGTGGTAGTGATGCGACACCTTACACACAATTCCTAAATGGGTAATGAGCAGAGTTTTTATGGCCTTTTTGCTTTCTCTCTAGAAAGCTCTCAGTGTTATGAGGTGTTGTCTTCTGATGTGCAGAAAAATGCCTTATCAGCATTTGTGCGACTACATGTCGTGGACAAAATGAAAACGTAAGTACTGTAGGGGCTCTAGGATGTGTAAGAACAGCATTAATTCCTGAGGGATGCTAGGGTTTGTGGACACAAATGTTGGTTATGTAAGTGCATTGCTGTAATAGGCCTGCAAATATGCAAGGATGACATCCAACATACCAGATTTACTTGAATCCAAAACAGATTTTTACTTCAATCGGTGGGGGGTGGGAATCTTAGATTTGAGTACCTGCTTGAGGCTAGTGGTGGTTCACCTTTGACTTCAACCTGGGATCAAAGCTGGAGCTGAGCTGTTGGGGTGGCTTGTGCGATGGGGGAGGGGGCAGGGGGGAAAACCAGAGGTGTGGGG
>NW_017728943.1:102572395-102595668 GCF_001723895.1 Crocodylus porosus
GGCCTTCCTCTGCTGCCTGCCCTCCCCACTCCCCTGCTGCTGACCTTTGGCTTTGGCTCTGATCCCTTTGGCCCTGACCCAGCCGGGTCTGGAGCTGCCAGCACTGCTTCACCCCTGGCTGGGCTGGGGTTGGGGCCACTGCTGACTATGCTGCAGTTAGAGCTGCAGCAGAAGGTTAGCAGTGGGGGGATATAGGGAGGATGTGTGACGTGGCAAGGGACGTGCACAGACATGAGGGGGCAGGTGGCAAGGGGGCGCATGGGAGAGGGCAGGCAGCAACAGGGAGGTGGGTGGCAAGTGGCACGGGGGTAGACACCTGAGGGGGCAAGTGGCTGGGGGAATAGATAGGAATTGGGGCAGGCGCAAGGGGCCAAGGAGCTGGGGATCAGGCAGCAAGTGAGGCAGGAAGCGAGGAACAGGAACAGGCGTGGGGGCAAGGAGTGGGGGGTCTGGCCCTTGCCCCTGGCTGCTGCTTTGGGGGGGGTGCAATTTTAAGATGTCCCTCCAATAATTAGATTCTAGACATGGAAAATGATAACACAGTTAGAATTTTCCCATGAAGTTTCCATAATCTAGAATCTGATTATTGGAGGGTCATCTTAAATTTGAAGTCATCTTGGATTTGGGTAAATACAGTAATTTCCTCAAATAAGATCTGCAGCTTTTAAAAGCTTGGTGTCATCTTTTCATTGTATGTGGCTTGTGGAACCGAAAATAGGGAATTTAAAATGCCAGTAGCTGGTTCCTCCCTCGTTTTGCCCCTTATCTGGCCGTTTTAGAGGTCCCTGGCAGGACATTCAGATAAACAGGATTGTGTTCAATGTACACATGCATTTTGTAATGTGCTCAAATATCTATCTCTTTGTTAAATAAATTTTATGGGCAGCATAAAAGACAGGTCATCCTTATCTCACTAGAGTATTGACTTTGGCTTTAATGTCACAAATCAAGTTAATTGGATGTTACACTTAAATTATCTGACTTTGAACAGAAAAAAAAGTGGCCAGTTCAGTAAAACTTGAAATCAGTTAATGCTATTCAAAAAGAGTGTGATACCTCAAATGTATAATGTACAAAATGTACACATAGGGCGTGTCTACATGAGACACTTTACTGTGCATTAGACTAAATTGTTGCAGAGTACAGTCTTACTGTCTAAATGTGCACAGCAGTTAGGGTGTAGTAGGCTAATTTACTGCACTGACAGATAGTCCCATCTGGTACAGGTAGCATCTGGCAGTTCAGTGTAAAGTACTGCGCGTAAACAGATGTGTAGATAGTGGTGTCAGGATTACTCTGGTTTACTCTGGTTCAAATAGAGCCGGAGTACATTCAGTTGCATTTATTGCATGTGTAGACACGGTCATATATTATGAGATTCTTATCATATTCAGGAGCAGAGAGGGAGGAAAGGGACTCCCACAATGTGCAGTATTTCACCAGGCATATTTAGCCCTTCATTTATGAAGAATCTGCTAACAGACATTTTTCAAATTGTACATTATAAACCATTAAGTTACCCAGCACACTGTGAGCATGCAATCTCTGTTTTGTGACTTTGTCTGGTTGGATGACTTTTCAACTCAAACCCTCAAATTTCAAGATAGCCAACAACCTGCTTGTAGCCAGAACACTTGTGTAAGAGCTATAAAACCTGGAACTTTCCTACAGGTCAGGGATGTGATGAGAATGCATTAGTTTCGATATTTAGACCACTCGGAAGGTATATGTAGTAGGTACTATTCTAATTTTGTTCTTTTCGTAACATCTAGCTGTGACAACGCCAAAAAATGCTTATGAGATAAATCCCCAGCTGAAACATTAGTTTAAACCAGGGGCGTCAAACATCCAGTCTGAGGAACTGTTGCATCTGGCCCACCTGCAGTCTGGTGCGGTAGTGGAAGTGCATGTGCCTGGCTCCACACTGCTGCATGCCCATGGCACTGCTGACCAATCAGAGTTCTGCACTGCCAGGCAGCGGCACAGGGCATGTGACTGCGCGGGGCTGTGTTCAGGTAGTATGGATCTGGAGACGTGTGTCAGTATGGAGCTGTGGCTGGACAGTGGCATGGAGCCAGGGGACTGCCATCCATAGTCATTTCCTTGTTCATGATGCTGCAAGCACCTGGGTCCAGCTCTGTGCTGCTTCCTGAACATGGTTCCATGCAGCAGCATGCCAACACCTCCATCCCACTGCCCCACCTCAGCCCTGTGCTTCCTCACTGACCTGGCTCTTCACTAATGCAGACCCCTGGCTCCATGCTGCCTGAATGCAGCCCCGTAGATCCAGCCCAGTGCCTGGGGTGAGTTGGACATCCCTGGTGTAAATTCTTCCAATTTATTGGAGCTTGTAGTGAGTTACATTTGCCAAGGAACTGTTTCAGTTAATTTTTTTAGCAGTTTGCCTTGCTAGTAAACATTGGGAAGAGACGCACGCAAGAAGGGGGGGAATGTTCTACAATTTAAACTATCCTTCAGTAGTATTTGTTTAAAATATCCATGGCCATCATCAGTAGGCCTTCTGGAGCTCAGGACTTAGATAACATTGATGCAATTAAGGGAAAAAGGAGTTAAAATTTTATTAATTAATTTATTTAAATAGATAATTTGAATAGTGACAATTATTAGTGATTCAATTCCAAAAGAGTAACAGTCTTACTGTTTTGGGGTTTTTTTCTGATCTAGGACCAATGGTGTGACTTACACTGTAAAGAAAGATGCCGTCAATAAAACAGCAGACATGTTAGGTAAGCATTGTCTTCTACCGCTATAAGACTAACACAATGATTCTCAGTCAGGGTGCTACATCGTACAAGCACCTATGCATGCTTTACAACTCGCAGATAAACCCAGAGATTTCAATGAGGAATCAACAGGGTCAAACGCATTCTGACCCTGCTGGGTCTTTCTGGGTTCTTTGCAACAGAAGAATTTAACCGGGAGATGGTGGTGGGGGGCAGGCACTTGGCAGACACAGGTACTGGGGGAGGGGCAGGGGTGAGAGGATCAGGAAAGGCGCAAGTTGCCTGCCTCTTTGGTCTTGTCCCTTTCACCCCCACTGCTGCTCTCTGGGGAAAAATGTATGGCAAATTTGAGAGAGAATTATAACAAATTTATACATTTTCCATGTATAGAATCTAATTATTGGGTGGTCATCTTAAATTCAAAGTTATCTTGAATGTGGGTAAATAAGGTTTTTGGGAGAGAAAATATAGTTAACTCCTAATAAAAATCACATGTCACTTCTGGTATTTCATTATGGTAGAAGCAATAAAAGTGTTCATGAGCTCTGAATAGAAGTAAACCAGCTGCATGTTTTTGCTTGCATAAATGACTACATCTTGTCTTTTTTTAAACCTTTTTTTGCTGTTACCTAGTTTTAAATAAAAAGCATCATGGAGAATAAGGAGTTTCATGGAATGATGCTTTTAATATTCTAGCTGTCCATATATACAGTTTACTACTTATTTTTTTCATCCCTAGATTCCAGGATACCTGTGATAAAACCTGTGACTGCAAGACTTTAATATTAAATGGTTTTACATGGTGACTGTGGACAGAATAAGCTGCAAAAAACACCGAACAGTCCTGAACTGGAAAATGGGTAGGATGCCACAGGAGCACACATTTGGCCCTTTCCATTTTGGGAATTTTGAGTATGCAAAAGGTGGGGAATAGATGTTCTCCAGGTGGAATACTTTCATCACCAGATAGGAACTTTGTCAGCACTGAAGTTTAGAATGACATTTGTACCTTTTTATGAAAAAATAAAAAATAAATTAAACCTTACGTATTTTGGATTATATATTTAAAGAAAAATACAGTCACATCTACTTAAGCACTTTCCTAGGCTTATGATGACATAGTTGGTTTCAAAGTATTTCGTCAATACGTAACTGTAACAGGGAACTAAAGATTTAACATTAAAAAGGACAGTTTAGAACAGCAGGTTGCAGGCTGTTGAGTGTCTGAGATGGTTGTTCTGCTCCTCTTTCATAACAGGTGTCCCACGCTCCTTGCAAGAGGCTGCATCTGGCCTATTGCTTGATTTCTGTTTGCTAGTTGGCATCAAGAACAAATCCAGCATGTCAGTCACACCTGCTTGCTGCACAAGAGCTGCCGTGGCATTGGCAAGGGAGACAAAGCTATGCTAGGGGGACAAAGCTATGCTGGGGGTCCTTCACGTGCAAGTACCATCAGTTTGGCCAGGTCTTGCAGTGTGAAGTGATTAGCACTTTTGTTGTTGAATGAGGCTTCAGATGCAGTTTCATCAGTGAGGCTGTTTGAAGTGATGTCTGTCTGGGTTTTCTCAGACATGCCCTCTTTTTTGGCCCCCTTCTCGTGTCCAGGCAGGTTTTTAAAATGAGAGTAAATGCTCTAGTTCTTGCCCTTTCTCTGCTTTCCTGGGCTGGCTGCTTGGGGCTGGAAGTAGTGGGCAATATGACTGGCTGTTGGGGGTTATGTGCCCCGTTCCCGAGTCCCAGTGTGTGGGCAGGCAATGCGCCCTCGGCCTCTGCTACACATTCAAATTACAGCTGGCTACAAAGCAGCTCCAGCCCTTAAACACTAAAGCACAAACGTAATAGCTGGAGTGTGACTGAGCGTATGAATCACTTGGCGCATGTGGCCGGTCTGCACTTAGTGCAGTATGCGTCACGTACAGCAGGAGAGGTGGAACGCGTAGTTAGGCCCACGGGCGCCCCACGTTTCCGGGACCTGAAGCGCTTCCGCCCACCCCACTTCCGGCGCGGGGCGGAGAGTCGAGTGCACTTCCACTCAGAACCCGGATGTACTTAGCAAGGGCGCACTTCCGGCCCGAGGGGAGGCCAGGCGCCACCACAGCACTTCCGGCGCGAACCAGAAGCAGAGCGCACGTGGCAATGGGCGCGCGGGTAGAACTAGGCTTCGTGGAGGCAGCACCAGGCTGGCGCCTGCGCAGCGCGCAGTTCCCCAGCAAGGTGGGCGGGTGGCCGGCGTGGCTGGGTGAGGCCGGGCTTCCGGGCCCCGCGGCGCTGAGCTGCGGCCGCTGCGGGCAGCCCTGCGCCTTCCTGCTGCAGCTCTACGCGCCGCTCACCGGCCGCCCCGACGCCTTCCACCGCACGCTGCTGCTCTTCTGCTGCCGCCGCCCGACCTGTCACCGCCCCGCGCCCGCCCCCGGCCCGCTGCGCGGTGAGATCCCCGCCCCGCCCTTCCCTTCCCTTCCCCCGGGCTGGCCTCGCCCTGCGCGCGCGCCGTTGGTGACGTCTCCGCGTTCTCTCCGCCCCGCAGCGTTCCGGAACCAGCTGCTCCGCGTGAACGCCACGTACCCGCCCGAGCCGCCGCTGCCGCCCGCGCCCCTTCCCGCCGGGCCCCCGCGCCTGCGCAATGGCGCCGCCCTGTGCCGCGTCTGCGGCTGCCTCGCGCCCAAGAGGTGCGCGCGCTGCCGGGCCGCACACTACTGCGGCCGCGCGCACCAGAAGCTCGACTGGGCCGCCGGGCACCGCCGCTGCTGCGGGGCAGGTCAGGTCAGGTCAGGGGGCACGCAGCTCCTGCCCTTCGTCGTGCCCTGCGCACACTGTGCGTGCATGTGTGTGGAGAGACAGCGGTGCAGCCCTGCATCACACGTGGGCATGCACAAACATTGCCATATCCCCCCTGCATTATATGCACACACATGCTGTACACAGTATATATAAATGCATACTCACGCACACACACTGTATACATATATATGCATGCATTTTGTATAAACATCTAGATACGCACGCGCGTGTGCACGCACACACCTTCAAATATATATTTCGCACACAAATACACGCCACTACATCGTATACATAGTATACACAAACACATACATACACGCATACATCTCTCTCCAGACGCGCACACGTCTTCACACACACATACCACCACTTTATGTGCATCACGCATGCGCGCACATATATACATGTCTTTGTCTTTCCATATGTATGCATATAGAGGTAGAGAGAGATGTCTAGAGAGAGAGATGGAGCGTGTACCATCCAGGGGTGTGTACATATTATGTATACATATTGTGTCATAGCGGGTGTGTGTCTATATGTATAGATGTGTGTAGACAGGGGTGAGGAGTAGGCCCTGTTGGAAGGGGAGGGGAGGTTTGTGGGGGTGTAGAATAGAGGGAGAATATTTCTGGAAATTTTGAAGCCATGAAAAACTTTTTTTCCTGGAAAAAACAGCAATTTTGGGAAAAACTGAAATATATGCAATACTTATTTTCTTAGCAGCCTTTGCAGATCTAAATTCACTTTGCTACGTTAAGAACGTAACATTATTATGTTATTTTTTTTCCCCAGGCTTTCACATCTCTAGTGTATATGTAGTGTATGTGTGTGGGGGGGTGTAGTGCAGGGCTGGATGAGAATTGGGCCTTGTTTGACAGGTTGGGGGGTGTTATTTCAGATTTAGTCTGCCAATTTTCTCTAGTTGTGTAAGAGTAATTAAGATTTGTCTCTTCTTGATTCAGAGCTGCTGCAGAAGGTGTGTGCACATGTGTAATGTACAGACTCATATGTGGGGAGGTGTACACATGGGTGTATTGTGTGTATGTATGTCGGGACTGGGTGAAAATTGGGCCCTATTTGAAGTCTGGGAGAAGTTTTGGGTGTGGGGGATGCCTTTGTGTATACACACGTTGGGGGTTGGGTGAGGGTCAGGCCTTGTTTGGAGGTGGGAAGGATTTTGCTACTTGTGTTCAGGAGCTGCTGCTAGGAATTGTGGGGGGGTGGGGGAGGCTCTTGTACCTCCTTTCCCCCTTGGTCAAATGCAGAAGCTCAAAAAAGCTTCTGCAGGGGCACTGCTACCCTGCCTGACCTCAGCCAATCACTGCTCATCACCTCCCTCTGATGGGGAAATGCCACCAATCAATCAATCTATGATTGGTGGCATTTCCTGTCAGAGGGAGGTGGTGAGCGGTGATTGGCTGAGGTCAGGCAAGGTAGCGGTGCTCCTGCAGAGATGCAGAAGCTTTTTTGAGTTACTGTTCGCCTACAGTTTTAATAGTCGATTCACCCACCAGGGAACAGGTGACCTTTTAGCTTTTCTTCTGCTCCTCTGGCTGGACTCAGGAGGGCAGAGGCTGCAGGTTTTCCAAGGGGGGTGGACAGACAGAGGTAGGCAGCACTGCCACCTGAATCAAGTGAAAATTACAGAGAAGTAAGGCTGGGAGGGGCCTCAGATCATCTAGTCCAGGGATGTCCAACCTTTTTGAATGTGGGGTTGGATCACGAACTTTTTATCACCCAGTGGGCCGGCAAGCCATATTCAAAGATCTCACAGGAAGTGGTATCACATCAGGAAGTGATGTCATGTGACCTTTGACACCAATGAAGTTCCAGGAAGTGACAATGAAATGGGTCTACAGTTCAAAACTCTCGCTCTATAGCATCCATTTCTGCCATTGTTCGGGACAGGATACTGAGCTAGATGGACCATGGGGCTGACCAAGTATGGCACTTTTTATGCTCTTATGTTCAGAAGCTCGTATGTTCTTTGGCTGAACTTCCAAACTATGGCTGAGATTTGCAAAAAGGGGTAGATAGACATGTTACAAAGTTGTCATAAAAGATTTGGAGCCCCCTAAATCCCATTCATTTTAATGGAAGTTGGCCTTTTGACTCAGCTTTGAAAATCTCAGCCCAAGGTGCCAACCAAATAAGTCAAAATATATTTTGCATTTCTATGCAGTGCATCTATGTGAGGCTGTCCGAGCATTTTACAGACATTAAATGAACCTCAGGATGAGCCCAGCTGGAGCAGCAGGGGCTCAGCCGCATTTTTCCCCAACCTGCACTGGTCAGTCCCAAGCGGCGCACGGCTTGGCTGCCACTTTTGCTGCTGACTGGAGCTGACCCGGGCAGGTCTGTCCCATCCAGAGCAGCATGCAGCTGAAGCCGGGTTCCCACGAGCTGCTGGGGCAAGAGGAGCCCAGCCAGTAGAAGTGGCGGCAGAGCCTTGTGCCGCTTGGGACGGGACGAGTCTGGCCAGAGCAGCAGGGGCTCAGCTGCATTTTCCCCCTGCCTGTGCCCATCAGTCCCGAGTGGCGCATGGCTCTGCTGCCGCTTCTGCTGGCTGGTGCCGACCTGGCTGGGCTCCTCGCGTCCCCGCAGCATGTGGGAATCCGGCTTCAGCTGCGTGCTGCTCCGGGTGGGACAGCTGGTGGGCACCAGACAGCAAAGGCAGCAGCGGAGCTGTGTGCCGCCGGGGACTGACAGGCGCAGGTAGGGGAAAGTGCAGCTGAGCCCCCTGCTGCTCCAGCTGGGCTCGTCCTGTCCCGAGAAGCACATGGCTACTCATCTTCCCTCACACACCGTGTCGGCAACATCAAGCTGATGCAGTGCATGTGGGAACCTTGTCCCTTCCCCAGCCCTTCAGCAGCCATTAGGAAGCTGCTGAAGGGCTGGGGGAGGGACACAGAAAATGCCCTGGCAGGCTGCATGGCAGCCCATGGGCCGTATGTTGGACAAGCCTGATCTAGTCCAACAAGTTAGATCCCTGGTTAGATTAGATGATCTCTGGAGGTCATTTGCAGCATTACTTCTCTCTGATAACTCTCACTTGATTCATGTGGCAGTGCTGCCTGGCTCTGTCTGTTCCTCCCCCTCCCACAGCTTCTGTCTTCCTGGGTCCTGCCCAGACAGACCTTTAAGATCTTTCTGTTAAGAAAGGGCTAAGGTTGTCCTAAGACGTGACTCTGTTCATGCCGGAAATGCTGTCATGGTGGCTGTGCTCTGAAGCAAGAGCACCTGCTTTCTGCAGGCAGTGCCGTGTTTCACCTCTTAGCCAAAAAAAAAAATTACCTGCTCCTCTGCAGGCAGCAGGATGCGCTTGAGTGCTCAAGGTGCTTTCAGCAGCTAGTGCTTGCCAGGGTATACTTCATGCCCTGCCAGTACAGCTGCTGAGTGGAGCCTTGAAGACATAAATGAAATCCTTTGCTGTGTCGGCCACTAGCTCCTACCAGCACGTCTAGGGACAGAGACAGCTGCAGCCTGGACAAGGCTTGCGGCTTCAACATGATTTTGTGTTAGAAGGATCCAGTCCCTTCTGCAGTGCCAGATGGAAGTTGGCTGCACTTTCTCACAAGTTCCTGAGTGTCAACAGTGGAATATTTGGGAGGGTAGAGTCAGTAATGTGTTATTGAGGGAACAGGAGATATGGCATGAAAGGGTAAAAACTGGTTGTTCGTCTATGTCTTGTAGCTCAGTCGGACACAGAGATCCCAGACCATGGGTTCCTTTTCCCAGAATATGAAATTGTAATTGAACCCGAGGAAACTGAGTCCTCTGACAGTGAAGTAGAGCCTGATGGCAACAAGGCGAAGCCTGATGACAGTCCCACAGATGGAGATTCACAGAAGGATCCCAAGAAACATGAATTGGAAGCTGCAGGTGGTGTTGGTAAGGAGTAGAACCTGGGTGCCAAGAGGGATCTGCCCTACCTGCATTCTCTGGTGCTTCACAGACTAAAATATTTAGTCCTCTGAAGTGAAACACTTCATGTGACTCACAAAAGGAGTCCACAGCTAATCACTGAAAAAGGTTAATTCTCTTGTGGTTGTAGTAACCTAACTTTTTTCTTCTATCCCTCATTAGACATTGTTGCATGTAAAAGTATTTGATAGAAATGACCTTGTCATGGCGTGGGGACCTAGGAGCGGCCGTGATCTCTCTAACACCCCCTACCGTGCCAAGTAGACGATTCAGCACCGTCGTTCTCACCTGCCACGTCTTTGTTGCTGTCTAATTTTATAAGGGAGGCTGCCTTTTGTCCCCGTGGACACGGTGCTATGTTTATCCTGTCCCCTGTTCTGTATGGGGTGACTGGTGCACCCTAGCCTTATGGGCTATGCGTGCCTCCAACCTCCCCTGTAGCACACCCCAAGCCTCGCAGATGTACCGAATGTTGACTGGTCAGTTTCCTTTCTGCGCCCTGACTGGCGCCCCTGGGGCTTGTCACACAACCGGTGCACCTCACTGGCGCCTTGACTGGTGCCCCTCTACTCACTAGCCCTCTCGGGCCTGCTCAACATGCTTGCCTCTTCCTGGGGCTTTCCCCAATAAGCTCGCCCACCCTGGGGCCTTGCCCGTGCTTCCCGCCCACACTGGGGCTTTGCTCCCGCGCTTCCCGCGGTCAGGGCTCAGGTGGCAGTAGCCGTGCCTGGCCCCCTGACCCTCCTTAGGGGTCTTACGCCCTGCTCGGGCTTTACTCCCGATGCTTCCCAGCTGGGCTGGGGTCGGGACACCCCACTAGCTCCTCCCGATGTCGCCCATACTGGGCTGGGGGCGGGACATCCCAAAATGCAGTGCCACTCTCCAGCGCACAAACTGCTGTGCCCTCTTTGGCACCAGCTTACTGTGCCCTCCCAGGGCAGCAGGAACCTCCCACGCTACTGGGGAGCTCCCCCGAGGCCTCCTCCAACCCCTACAGCTTCACCCGGTCCTCCGGTATTACACAAACAACCAAAGAGAAACATAAAGCCATGCACCAACCGGCTATAACGCAAGATAAGCCTCCTGGCTATAGTACAAACTCTGCGCCATGCTGGCTCTTCATCATACCTCCTTTAGGGTTCTCTCTACCCCATATCATCATGCAGCCACTCAGGCTGCTCGGCTTGGCTCGGCTCTGCAGCAGAGCTCCTGCTCCTCAGGCTGCCAGAAGGGAACCACCCCTCTGGTCTCAGCCTTGTTGCTTATAAAGGCCAGGCCCTGCCCCCTTTGGGCCAGCTGATCAACGCTGGGGGTGGTGTGTCAATAGAGAAGCCTCTTCAGTTATTACATGATCAGAGTTGTAAATGTACTGCCACGGTTCCACACTACAGCTAGTGAGCTCTGTGTGTCACTACCAGAAAGTTCATCAGACTTTGTGCCTCAGGTTTGAGACAGATCTCCCTAAATTAATTCTTCCTGTTTTTTGTCATACTTTTAATGTTCTGCTACTGGAATGTATGCTGAAAATGCTACAGGAATTAATGAACTGGACACAAAGCTGATGGAGTCAGTTGGCATCCTAAAAAAGACAATCTTCTTTGTGATGATGCAGCCTGCTTACATGGCTGTTACACATTTTGATGTGCCTTTTTGAGGTTAAGACAGGTAAATAATAGTATTTTTGTTTTAACCTTGACAATCTTGTACCAATCTGTATTTGTCTGTCTTCTGTGGTTAGGTGAAGTGTTTGAGCCACTAGATGAAGAACAATTGGAGGCAATGGCAAAACATGAGACTCTAGAAGATAAGGTCTTCCAAAAGTTCAAGAATCGAATAGCTGCTGAGCCAGAGCAGGTGAAAATGCAAGAGTCTTGTCAAAAGATGCATGTGTGGTTTATATTTGGAGTATGGGACATCATGGCCTCAAGGCAGTTGCAGTATTCTGGTTTTGTTTGTTCAAGTTGCGCTTCTAATATTTTAAGCTTATGGTCTGAGATATGAGGAAACTAGATCATCCAGTCTGCATCCCTACCAACATAGGAGAGAGTTTCACAGACCTAAGGTCTCATTTCCTTAAGGGAAAATGGAACATGAATCAAAGGGAGGGCTGCACGAAGCAGAAGCCCACAGTGAAAGGCAAGGCTGCTGCCCTTCCTCAGAGAGGGGATGATGGAAAAGTGAACAGCATCCACTTACTTTCATGTGCTCATCTTGCTATTTCCCCCCCACAATTCTAGCTTTGTTTTAGAGCTACAAAATGGGAGACCTGGGTTGTCTGGCAGCCTTTGCTGCCTGCTTCCTTTGTGACTTTGGAAAAATCTGCCTGTCTGCCTGCCTGGGGAACTGCAGACCCTAAAAGCCTTGTTCTACAACTTAAAGACCATTTGTTAAGAAATTCAAAGCATTGCTGTACCAAGGGAAAAGGGACAGTGGAAATTCTGGCATTTGCATTTTTTAGTCTTGCTAAAACCACTTGTTCTGAATAATACAGCTTGGAAACTACAATTAAAATGGCATTTGCAAACAGATGCAAGAGGGGGAGTAGAAAAAACTTCATCAGTGTCCACATGTGTGTAGCTTCATCTAGTTAAATTGTATTCAATTTCAGATTATCAGATACTGCAGAGGAGGAGAAGGTGGCCCTATCTGGGTGTCAGGTGAAAATATTCCTGAAGCAAAAGATATCCCAAACTGTTTGTGTGGTGCCAAGAGGATATTTGAATTCCAGGTAGGTAAACTGATTCCAGGATATTGTTCTTAGGGTGTAGCTAAAAGCCTGTTTTAAGTCTGAGGTGCAGATAATTTGCCTATGGCTAGAGCAGAAGTGTAGAACCTGCTATTAGTTTTCTGTTAGTTCTTAGTTAATAGCTAAATTAACTATTCTTTCTTATGGGACTTGATCATAAGTGGCAGCACCTTTCCTCCTGGTATGGTTTTGTAGCCTGTAAAGTGGTAAGTATGTTTCGTAAGCATGGCTTGGGTTCAAATTCTTGGATGTAGCAATAGGTGAATGGGGTCACATCTGGATTTGTTTCTGACAGTTACGCTGTTTAAACAGAAAACTTGCTAATGTGGACTACTAGTTTTTAGCTATGTGTGCCACCATCACAGGAGTCAAACTCATGCTCACTGTCACCCCTTGGTGGAGAGAGTTTACTCTACATTGGTGAAAAACTGAGGGCATTGGTGATCTGTGTTCCCCTGGTTCTAGGCTGATGTGCCAAGTTACCTCTTAGAGCCAGCACTTTGACTTGACCAACAGGAAGAGCTTTTCCCTATGTGCAGATGCAATGAATGCAATGAAATCTGGGTTAATTAGTCCTGGAGATTTATTTGTTAGTTAGTTAGTGAATGCAAATCCATAGAGCCAAGTGAAATCTGGTTAATTAGTCCTGAAGATAACCCATCACTATGGTCCTAGACAGGACGTTAGCAAGGATTTAGTGCACTGTTAGTATTATTGTATAGGAAACAGAACTCTTTATGTGGAAAATTTTGCATTTTTTAAATTAATTACTTAAATTACAGCCAGGCAGTATGGAGAGCAGCTTCTGGAGGTCCCTCCAAGTAAACTTATTGAGCGGGGGGGTTGATTGAGGACCCCACAATGAGGGAGGGAGTGGGCTGGGGCTGGAATATGGGCCTGACTAAGGGCTGGGCAATTTGTGGTGGGGGGCTGGCTGCTCACCAGTTCTCCCATTCCTGGGGAGGGAGGCATGAGGGGAGCACATGCCTCCCCCCCAGACTTGTGCACAGGGTGGGGGTAGATATGGGCCTTGGACTCCCTGTCTTGCCACCATCCCTCCCTGGCCTCTGGGACCTGCTGCACAAGAGGGAAGAGTGGGGTGGGGAAGCTTGGTGCTGCTGCTGGGAGCCCACCAGCTGTACCACCATGGTGAGGTGTCCTATTCCTGCCTGCGTAGCAGCAGCAGGGGGAACAGTTCTGTGCTGCTACCACCGCTGGGTGGGCAGGGGGTGCCTTGCCATGGCTCCTGGCAGTGGCACTGAGCCTCCCCACCCTCCTGCACAGGGTCCTGCCCACTGGGCTGTGGAGGCCCCCTAGGGGGATGGGGTCAGACAGCTGGGCTGGGAGCCCCAAGCCCGCAGCCTACTCCCCTCCCTCACAGGCTCTACTCCTGCTGTGCCTCCCAAGGGGGAGGGGGTGTTGATCTTGTCTGAATCATTTTGGGGTTGCATAAAATTTCCAGTGTTTAAATGGAGTCATGCCGAGGAAAGGGTTGGGAAGCACTGCCTTAGTTAAATGCTGTAGCCTGTTACTAATGCATTTATTGACACGTTGTATTTTGTGATCTGAAGGTTATGCCACAGCTGCTGAACCACCTGAAGGTTGACAGCCTAGAAGAAAGTATTGACTGGGGGACGTTAGTAGTTTATACCTGTGCTGAAAACTGTAACCAAGGAGGCGGGTACATTGAGGAGTTTGTATGGAAGCAGGATTTCACTGCAGACTCTGTATAACTTTGACAAAGAAATTGACTTTGGATTCTCCAAGTTCAGGGTGGCTGCTTTATTCTCTGAACTAGGCTTTCATGCTTCAGTTGCATTTTTACAAATGTGTACACATGTGCACTGAACTACTTGCGTGTTGGTGAACTAGCCAATTGTTCTGTATCACCCTGGGCATTCATATATTGCAATTAAATGGCAACTCTCGGTTAAAGATGGCCTGGAGGAACTAAAGTGGATCTCATCAACTTCTTTCCACCCTCTGTGTATTGTATTGTACAATTCACTTCAGCATGCACAAGTGAAGCCAAACAGTTCTGTTTCAAACTACAGCTTGTTACTCTCACAATACAATTCTCTTTTAGCAGAATACTGGATGTAACTATATTTATTTGAAACTAAAAATTAAGATTTCTACTACTTCTGTATTTTGTAAGATGATTTTTACTGACTGACCAAATCCTTAAAATCAAGCCTGTAATATCCTTTTATGAAAGGAGTAGATGAAACTCTGAATTTTAAATAGCCCAAGGTGGTATCTGAAACCCAGTTACTCTGATGATGCCACTTCCAGTGAGTGTAGTAGTTAGGAGATAATATAGCTTATAATGTTAGACTGTTGTGCAGAGAATGTAATTTTTTTCTATTAACAAAGAAATGAAGCCAAGATGGTAACTGAGTATTTTGCAGTTACTGCCTCAAGCTTGGTAGTTAATGGCTCCGGAATTTTAGGATAACTCAGGCCCATACCCTGAAAAGCTAACATTCATTTACAGTGACTTACAGATCTTTGGGTTCAGCCCCCTTGCACTTGGGCAGGAAAGATTGCTGGGGTCATCTGATCCCAGCAATGTGGGCATCAAGACACTTTTTGAAGACTGCCAGGATGGATGACTGTACCACCTCTGTGAGGGGGCCTGTTTCAAACCCTCAGCACTCTACTTGTAAAGAAGCTTTTCCTTAAGTCTAGCTTGAAGTGATCATCAGTCAGCTTGTGCTCATTATTTCTTGTCCTCCCCTGGGGGGCCTTGGTGAATAGATGTTCCTCCAGGCCCCGATATAGGCTGCCACCAAGTCCTCTCTGAGCCTGTGCCTGTGCCAGGCTGAACAGTCCCAAGTCTTTCACCCTCTCCACACAGGTCCTGGTCTCAAGGCCTCTGCTAATGCGCATAGCCCTCCTTTAGACTCTGAGCAACTTTTGCTTCAAGGGACCCTCTGGCCTTGCTCATTGGTATTGGCTGACACGGTGCCTTTGACACAAAAGTTGCAGCAACCAGGCTGTGGAAGAGAAGTAATACTCCAGCTGTTTGCTGTAGCTCTAAATTTCCCTAGCTAGTTGACAAAACCTCAGTCTCTGGGGAGGGGAGCAGGGGTTGAAACATGAAATCTACCCCCTGAATACAGAGAAAAGGCAGCTTATTAGTGGATCAAACATTTTGATGTAGATGGTTTGATAAAAGCTTATGCTCACTAGAATTACGGAGTGGTATACACCTACTACACCTCATCCATGGGACAGGGGAAGGTTGGTTCCATCGTATACTGAGATTTAGGACACAGAATTCTACTTTGAAGGGCTTAAGATACTACAGTGGAAGAGTTTAAACAGCAGAACTGTAAGCTTAGGACCTGTATGTCAGAGTTCAGGCCTGATTTCACAAAATGCCTTTCGAAACACCACAAGTCAATATTTCCAATCCACATTTTCAGTTTCAATGTAAAAATGTATATTTGATTTGCACAAGTTATATTACATATCACAGGTGAGACGCAACATGGATGTCAACTGAGTTTATAACCAAGTCTTTAGTAAAGCTAAGCAGAAGAGAATAAGCACTTTTTAAATTAGAATCAGATCCAACAAAAATCAGCAGAGTTCAAATGTTAACACTGCCTAAAATACCTGATTTCTTATATGTAAGCTGGGTTCAAGTGAAAGTCACTATTTTGAGAAAAATAGGGTAAAAAAAAAAGTCACTTAAAATAGTGCATTTGCCACTTAATACTGGATTGTTAAGAAAGTCATATAAAAGACTCAAGTATTGAATACATTACATTTTTCTACAGCATGCATTTACCACTTTAACAGCAGCACAGGTCAAGCAGTGTTACCTTTTAGGTTCATTAAGACAGTTTTTCTCATGGTTTTATAAACAGTGTTTATTGTACAGGTAGAGATATAAGAGAAATCTGACATTTAGTTCCCAAAAAAGGAGGAATATATACAGCTAGCCATTTTCATTAATAAAAGTAGTCTGTCCTGCTGAACACTGGAAACGGGGAATGTGTCTGGCACAAAAAATGTATCAAAATGAAAAAAAAAAAAAGCCCCAAAACATTTGAAAAACTTAATTTTTGAAGCCTATAAAATCATGGTTTATGTAAGAATGTTAAAACTTATATGTACAGCAACTGAAGTGGTTTATATATCTAACAACATGGTTAAAAGCATCTCTTAAACCAACTTACCAACTCATGGGTTCATAATAAAAGAACTGACATTAAAACTATTTAAAAGCCAGAATATAAATAAAATTTGTAAGGGCTGTTCCAAGAACAGCCCAGCAAAGCAACTCACAGTAACCCAGTAGACACAATCCATAAAAACACAGCTTCCTTTTCAGGATGAGGGAGTTAGGCACTAACTGGAGAAGAATCTAAGTCTTGGTGTTGCAGTAATTAAAAGTCCATCTCTTGTCACTGCTGTGCCATATGCAATACCTTTTCAAATGTACCTCAACTTTTCTCTTAAAAATATGCCAACACTGTTACGTTGTCTTTCTGAATCCCTTTAAAATAGGATATATGTTTTCAAAGGCTTCATAAATTTCTGCTCTGACTTTCGCACCTACAAAAAAGAAAAAAAGTTAGTGCATGCATTCTACTCAAGAACGAGCAGTTTCAGTTATCAATTTTGACATATGTATCTAGATCCAGATATATACATGGATGGGTCCAAAAATTTGGGAAAGTAAGGTGTGGGAGCAGCCACTGGTACTGCATGGGCAGCTGCACCCCAGCTCCTTGCCCACACAAGAGCAAGCAGACCATGCCACAGGGGACCCCTAAAGTCTTAAACAGGTAAGAAATTTCCCTCCCCCTCGTTTCTCTCCTCTCTACTTCCTTTCCACTGTCCTGGACCCACAGGCAATGCAGGGGGGTAGGGCTGCTACAGATAGGCTGCACATGCAGCCAGCTGTGGGTAGAGATAGCAGGCAGCTTCCCTTCCCTTGTGCCTGGTTCCTGGGCTGACAGGGAGAAGGAACTTGTCCACTGCTGCTGCTGCTGCTCCTGGCTGAGGCCAGAACTGCAGAATCTGGTTGGAGCCCCTGGGTCTGGGGTGGCCAGGGATAGTGGCAGCCATGGGGAAATCATGCTTTTGGGGACTTAAAAAAGGCAGTTATGGCACAGTCAACTGAAGGGGGGGGGTAGGAGGGAATGTCCACACCACTGCAAACCACCCTCCTCCCCACTGCCAAATTCATAGGTAAGGTGGCCCAATTTCTTACTAACATTGCCTCTTGCCAATATGCTATTTGGAGTAATATAGATGAACTGTTTAGGTTTTTTTTCTATGCATTTCATGTGTGAGATACTTTGTTGTGCTTCTCAAAGCAGTGACACTTAAAAGCTTTTTCTATCAGGTATACTTTCTACATTTTTGCATGCATTTCATTTCATAGACATTAGGGCTGGAAGGGACCTCAGAAGATCATTAAGTCCAGCCCCCTGCCCAGGGGCAGGAAGTCAGCTGGGGTCACAAGATTCCAGCAGGATAAACGTTCAATTGACTCTTAAAGGAGTCCAGAGTAGGTGCTTGCACCACCTCTGGCAGCACCAGGCCTTGGGGGCTCGGACAGTAAAGAAGTTCTTCCTTACGTCCAGCCTGAAATGCTCTTGGAGGAGTTTGTGACTGTTTGACCTTGTTATCCCATGGGGCTCTGGTGAACAGGCACTCCCCCAGATCCTGATGTACACCCCTTGTATACTTACAGGCAGCCACCAAGGCTGCCCCAAGCCTATGGTTTTCCAGGCTGAAGAGTCCCATAGCGCTCAGCCTCTCATCATAAGACCTGTTTTCCTGCCCTCTGATCATGCGCATGGCTCTCCTCTGGACTCTCTCAAGCTTCTCCACATCCTTTTTAAATTGTACAGCCCAGAATTGGATGCAGTATTCCAGCTGTAGCCTCACCAAGGCCAAGTACAGCAGGAGGATGACATCTTGCGACTTCCTAGAGAAGCGTCTATGGATGCAAGCCATAGTTTTGTTCGCTTTGCTGGCTGCAACATCACATTGGTGGCTCATAATCATCTTGTGGTCAATCATGACCCCCAAGTCCCTTTTGGCCATGGTCCTAGCCAGCGAAGCACTGCCGAGATAAGCATGCTGCGGGTTTTTCTTCCCAAGGTGGAGCACCTTGCATTTTTTTGGAGTCGAAGGCCAGCAGGTTTTCATCCACCCGTTTTCCGAGCCTATCAAGGTCAGCCTGTATCACCATCCTGTCCTCGCGTGTGGACGCTTTACCCCAAAGTTTGGTGTCATCAGCAACTTGGCCAGTCTGCTCCTGCCACCAATGTCCACATCATTAATGAAGATGTTAAAGAGTATAGGTCCAGGGACAGAGCCTTGGGGGGGACCCCACTGGTCACAGCGCACCACAATGATTGACTTCTGTTAACTACCACTCTCTGGGTCTGCCCTCAAAGCCAATTCCCCAGCCAGCAGACTGTGATGTCGCCAAGGCCACAGTTGGCCAGTTTTTCTATAAGACTATTATGGGATATCAGATCGAAAGCTTTTTTAAGGTCAAGATATATGACATCAATCTCTTCTCCTTTGTCCAGGTGATATGTCACCTGGTCATAGAAGGAAATGAGATTGGTCAGGCAAGACCTACCTGCAACAAACCTATGCTGACTATCCCTCAAGAAGCTGCCATCAGCCAGTTTGTCAAGAATGGTCTCTTTGATGGTTTTCTCTCCAAGATCTTCCTGGGGATGGAAGTCAGGCTGACGGGCCTGTAGTTCCCCAGATCTATTTTCCTCCCTTTCTTGAAGATAGGTACCACACTGGCCTTCTTCCAAGCCTCAGGCCCTTCGCTGAGTGCCACGAGTTCTCGAAGATCTGTGCCAGTGGCCGAGCTATGATGCTTGCCAGCTCCTTGAGTACCCTGGAGTGTAAGCTGTCAGGGCCAGCTGACTTAAAAGTGTCCAAGTTCTCAAGGTGTTTCTTCACATGGTCAACATTAATGTGGGGTAACAGTTTTCCCTCGCCCTGACCGTCCCATATCATATTGGGCAGGGCCGTCCCTTGGGGCTGGTGAAAAACCAACACAAAATACCCATTGAGCAGATTGGCTTTTTCCTGGGCATTGGTTGTCAGCCGCCCCATATGGTTTATCAGGGGTCCAGTGTTACCTTTGCTTTTCCTCCAGCTCCCCACATATCTAAAAATGGACTTTTTATCATCCTTGATACATGTAGCCAGTTGGAGTTCAGTCGCAGCTTTGGCTTTCCCAGTTCGCTCCCTACAGGTCCTGACCAGTACAGACTACTCCTTTGGGGTGGATCCAGCCTTCCATCCATTATAGGCCTTTCTTTTTAGACGCAGGAGGTCAATTAGTTCCCTACAGAGCCAAGGGGGCTGCTGTGCCCTTTTGCTGTCTTTCTTCCAAGACAGGATAGACACTGCTTATGCTTTCAGGATTGTTGTCGTGAGGAGCAACCACTCTTCCTGAACTCCCCTCCCCTTTGGGTTGTGGTCTCTTAGGGCCTTGCCAACAAGCCTCCTGAGCTTGTCAAAGTCAGCTTTCCTGAAGTCGAGGACTTCTGCTTTGCTGACTGACTTGCCTGCTTTACGGCAGATGGTGAAGGCGATCAGCTCATGGTTGCTGTCTCCCAGCTTCCCTTCAATCATTAGGCTGCTGATTAAGTCATCCCCCGTTGCCAGTACCAGGTCAAGCAGCGCTTTGCCTCCTGTTGGTCCATGGACTTCTTGAGTCAGATAGAGCTCATCCACACACGAGGAAGCTTTGCAACCATTCAGATGTGGCCCAGTGCTCTTCCCACGAGATCTCAGGGTAGTTGAAATCTCCCACGACAACCATGCACCGGGAGCGTGCAGCCTCAGCTAGTTCCCTGGCAAATTCCTGATCAAGCTCTTGACCCTGGCTAGGAGATCTGCAGTAGACCCCCACCATTGTGTCCCCTGTGCCTTGTTCACCATGGATTTTGACCCAGAAAGTTTCCAATCATCCCCCCTGGGTGCCAATGTCAGCTTGCAGGGACGCGTAGCTTTCCCTGACAAAGAGCTACCTCCCCATCCCTTTTGCCCACACAGTCTCTCCTGTACAAGGTATAGCCATCTATACCTGTGGCCATAGCCATAGGTGGAGTCCCACCAGGTCTCTGTTATCCCTATGAAATCATAATGCTTTTGGTTTAGCAGGAGGACCAGTTCCTCCTGTTTGTTCCCCCAGGCTCCTGGCATTGATATACAGGCACATAAGTGTCCCACTGGGGGCCCTTGCCTTTCCTACAGATCGCTCTGGGGCTGGGGTAGGGGTGGATTCCCTTGAGTGCCTTAGCCTGCTGGGTTTACAAAAACTGCCCAGTGGGCTTGCAGTGGCAGTACTCACTCCATCCCCCAGTGGGCTCAGTTTAAAGCCCAGTTGTGCAGGTCAGCAAGTCTAGCTGAGAAAAGCCTCTTCCCCATCATAGTGAGGTGGAGGCCATCTCTTCCCAGCAGCCCACTGCCTCTCTCACCAAAGAGTGGGCTGAGATTGTGGAAACCGAAGCCTGCATGACGACACCAGCACCGCAGTCTCTGGTTGACTACCTCAACCCGTCTCTCCCTCCTCAGATTATGACCCACAACCAGGAGGAGTAAGGAAAAGACCACCCATGTCCCCAAAACCCCAAGCCCCACTTCCAGACCCCTGTAATCTCTCATGACGACTGGGATTGTTCTAACCCCTGTTATTTGTGCCCACATGGATAAGGAGCATAGGGTAGTGGTTAGAGGGCCAGAGAATCTGTGTGTAATTTATGTAAGCCTGAGGTATAACTTCATATACATTTCATTAAGGCACCTGGACCATAACATAAAAATGCTCCATAGCCTATTTTTGGTTTCAGATTTGCTAGAATGATGATCAATGATGAATAGCACAGAATACACCTTCCTGATTTGATGCTGTCACTTGCTTTACTTTAGCAGTCTACAAGGCACTAAAAAACACACAGGTGCCAGTTCTATAGTTTGAACTATTAGAATCAGATACTGTCATCTTGGTTACTTACCAGTTAAAACCACTTTTCCAGAAACAAAAATAAGCAGGACAATTCTTGGCTTGATCATTCTGTAGATTAAGCCAGGAAACAGCTCTGGCTCGTAACTGGAAAGAAAGCAAAAAGGTCAAGCAACCACTATGGAATTCTAAAAAGTGAACCAGGGTCACTGATGAGGCTAATCCTTCTCATCCTTAGCAGTGGAAGTCAGATTTTCCTGGCATAACTTCTACAGCAAGTAATGGATAGTTTCAAACCAGTCGCACACATGAGAAATATACACACAAGGAATTAGCTACAAATTGAAAGTCCACAAGTTAATAATTAGAGTTTAATCAGTTAACTTTTGCCTCTTGAATTCTAAACTTATGTTTGCTCTGTCATCATTTCTTGTGTGTGCCATTTAATCTGAGTCAACAGGAGTTAAACAGTTTTTTGTCTATTTCAGACACATGGAGAGACTGTGAAGGTTTCTGCACTTATTTAATTCAACACCCAACTTTGTATCCTTACCTGCTCTCCACACCACAACCTCCCCAATACTGAATATTTCTTGCTAATTTTCTGTTTTGTTTATTTGACAATATAATCTGTGTCTGCAAATTTCCCCAGAAACATTCGTGTTGACAGGCAATTCCACCCATCTCAAGTTCTGACATGGGTTTGGGTATCTAACAGACTGGCTTGCATTTACTTCCATCTGTAAGACCACAGATGTACAGTGAAAGGTGGCTCCACAAAGCTTTTAAGACAGTAGCAGGGAGGACTGTTTGGATGAATTAGTATCTTGGGGAAGCTGACCAAACAAGAGGCACAGGAACAAGGGGAATAAAACTGTAGGGTTCTCCCTATCAACAAAGAAACATTTATGCAAGTTTTATTGAAATCTCACCCACTGATCTTACATACATCAGAATACAATTGAGAGCTTGTTAATTGTTTTTTAATCTTTTATAAGATCCTGGGGTTCTACTGCTGCCACACACAATTTAAATAAAAAGAAACGTAGTAAGTTAAGCCTCTCCCATCTCATCCTACCAACATCTCAATATTGTACATTATGAAGAATTCACACAAAGACTCAGTTCAGAGGACTTCTTTCTTTTAAAATACTTCTACAAGGAGCAGAAGGCAGCAAGAAATGAACAGTGTTAAGCCTTTTATTTACCTGCTGAACTGTTGGTGTGTAAGTACCAGTCCCTCTAATCTGATAGGAAATTTCACATCACAGCTTCCCACCATGTTCTGAATCTTAAAATCCAAGAATTTTGCAGGAAAGCCCAGTTTCTGCACAACTCTGGCATATTTTCTTGCTGCCAATCTGGATTGCTCTTCACTGGAGGGAGAAGAAACCGCCATTTTATTTTCTCTGGCCAATATCACAGAAGTTATCAGTATTAAAATGTAAATATATATCAGAGAGAAAACCTGAAGGAGATGGAGTGGTTAAAGATGCATCCTGAAATAGGCAATGTTATGAACTGCTGGAATCGGTTTCTAGCTTAAACTGCTAACTTGCTTTTAGTTCTTTTATTGCCTTGTCAGAAGCCTGAGAGTCAATTCACATTTTACTCTTTATGGAGCCAAACTGTCGTCATTCTACCCAACTCCCCCTGATAGCATACCCATCATGCTCCCCTGCAGTCTTCAAAGCTTGGAAAATATAAAACTTCTCAATTAAAATTCAGGGCTGGTCACGAATATCTTAAGTGCTTTTATTGGAAAATGCTGATACATTACAACCTAATTTTAATGAGAAAGTACAAATCCTTTTACCCAGATCAGACCAGGAACTTATGCCTCGGTTTCCCCCACCCCAAATGACCACCCTAACCAGCAAGCTATTTGCTACTGACATACTGGTGGGTTTGTCCCCTCCTCAAGCTTCCAGAAGGGAAGGAAATTTAAAAGGTATCTAGTTAGGCTGAGATGCTGAACAAGAAAACTTGTGTTGAGATTTCAAAAATTCCACCAGAGGAAAAAAAGTTTCATAGATTTCATAGACATTAGGGCTGGAAGGGACCTCGGGAGATCATCGAGTCCAGCCCCCTGCCCAAAGGGCAGGAAGTC
>NW_017728943.1:102595768-102600913 GCF_001723895.1 Crocodylus porosus
GACCAGCGCGGAGTAATCCTCCTTGGAGGTGAATCCCATCCTCCATCCTTTGTAGGCTTTCCTTTTTAGCCACAGTAGGTCCACTAGGTCTCTGGAGAGCCAGGGGGGCTGCTGTGCCTTCTTGCTGCCTTTCCTCCGTGTTGGAATAGATTTAGCTTGTGCTTAATGAATGGCTTTGCTCACTTTGCTTGTGAAGCCTTGTCCATTATTGCTAGCTCTTTCTTTCCAGGTTGTTATTATTTACCTTCCACAAAACAGCACGCCTTTCTTATCCACTAAATCTGTTTTAGTTTTAAATTTCTGTGGAGCAGCCAGATGCAGTGATGAGCACTATATAATACTAGCTCTTATATAGTACTTCCCATCAAATATGGTACACGCTGGCTAATTCTCATCAGCTGTGAGAAATAAGTATGGTAATTTTATACATGGAGAAACTGGTGGGTAAGATAGTCATCTGGGATGAGTTAGGACCAGGTTCAACTCCCTTGTCTGAAACATGATGAAAAAACTAAGCAGCATAGTTAAATGCCTCGAAATTGTTCAAGTCAGTAGTTGGCATGGAAGTCAGGTAAGATGGATTTCTTTCCTTCAAGAAAATTTAAAATCAATATGAAGAATGCTTCAAACAAATTAATGGGGTGGGATGATCTCTTTCATTGGGTCAACCGCAGTGAGAAGGTACAAGTCCCTCCCCCTGCAGTTGGCCTAATAAAAGATCGCCTGCAAAAAAAATCTTTGCCTCTCAAATTGCATCATTTCTTAAGGAAACTAAATTTAAAACCTTCATTCAGCCACTAAGAGTGAAGTCAGAACATCTGGTAACCCACTTGACCTCTACAAGTTACATATATTGTGCAATTACCTGGTAAACTGCAATTAATTTAGACTAGCTACATACGCAAATTAGCTATGGTGCCTTAAAAAGGTCCAATCAGCTATGAAGGTACTGCTGGAAAATGTATAGCTTTAGAGCCGGTTTCTATCCAGTTTTAATTTGCACGTGCAGCCTGTGCCCCTGCAGCTGGGAGCCCCGTCAGCCAAGCAGAGCTCCCAGCTGTGGGGACACTGGATTGTGGTGTGCCCCTCTGGGTGGGATTATACCAGCTATGGTCTCCCACCTTTGTGGGGGGCGGGGGGCGGGGCACATGGGGTGCCTGGTCAGCTGAGGGGGCTCCCAACCATAGGAGTTTGCTTCTTGCCAGTAAAAGGGGAGCCCAGGAACAGGCTCCTCCTACATGGGCAACAAACCTTAATAGGGTCTGATTTGCGATCCCACGATCACACCTCCTGCCATGCACATGTGGAGACATGATTCTGCAGATTGTGCATTAAATCCCATTGTAATTTTACTTGCAGGTGTAGAGGGGCCCTAACAAATATACTGTATGTCTTCGCTTGAATTCCTCAGTCCTGGAAGTGTTCGAGTCTCAGCAAAATGGTGGGAAGGTCTGCCCCTGAGCAATACCTACTTTTCAGTGCTCAGCCTGCTAGTTTTTCTTGCCTGCCCATGCACTGCACACAGCTGCCATGCTGCTGCATACTCTAGTTTTATGCCTGACCAAAAGGCTGATTAATAAGCAGATATAGGATAGTTACACATACCTTTTAGCTCCTGTGCACACCATTTTTCCAGAGCTGAATATAAGTGCAGTAGTACGTGGCTCTCTTATTCTCATGATGACAGCAGCAAAACGCTAAAATGCAGAGACTGAAACTATTAGTCATCTTACTACCTTGATAGCTGCACATACGTATATGCAGTAGCAAATGTTCAACTGTATTAACCATCAACTCAATTCTATGTACTACACTTCTAGGGTCCTAACAGATGTAAAAAATACAAACACCCCCCCGCCCCCCGAGTTTTACTGAAAGAGGCATTGAGTCAGCTCCCCAGTGTCTATACAGATTGGGTGCTTCAGCAGGGCTTTTGGGTACCTTTATCTAATAGTTGATTCAATCAGCTATTAGATAGAAGTGCCAAAAAGCCCTGCTGAAGTGCATGAGCTATACAGATGCTGGGTGAGCCAAGTAAACTGACGCAATGCTTTGTCTGGGCATGCACTGAGCTTGGCACAGGGGTGCACTGAGCTGAAAGTAAAGCGCTGTTCCCGTCCTCCCCCCACACCAATCTGTAAGCAACTCTAGAGATTCAGATCTCAAAACAGGTTATGAGCAATCTGAAATGAGAATTGAGCCTTCTGACTCTCCAGCAAATCTGTACTTTTATCACCATATCCCTAGTGAAATGCTCCTGTCTCCTGTTAATGGGGCAAAGGGCCATGCAACCAAAAGGGAAACTGAATTTGGCAATATACTTGAGTGTTGTCTAATGCACCAAAATAACAATAGGAAAAAGATTTTCTCTCTCTGATCTTTAGTCATACTTATAGATTTTGGCAAAAGCTTTGCAGATGGGAGTTTGATTTTTTAAGCTGATTTTTTTTCTCCTTGTATCTTATAAAGGTACTGAGATTTATAAAGGATAGTTCAACATCTGAACACTGGCTGTGGAAAAGGTAAAAACAGAAACCAGAGGGGCATGTTTTACTGAACAGAAGTTGAATGTATTACTCCAAACACACACTAATAATACACACAATTAAATCTAGCTCCATCCTTTAAACCTGTCTTTGCAAGCATGATGCATGACATTTAATGCCTTGAATGCTAGAGATAGCAAGCTGTTCCTATAGCAGGCTTAGATTAAGACAAGGATTGATACAGAAACTGATGCTTAATTCAAGATTACCACAAACTTTACATAGCCACATACTCCCTCTCTCAAAAGCAGCATTCCTGTCGCTGCCCAAATTTGCTTTTGCTGCAATTGCATCCCACTTGCATGTGATTTTGAAACTAATTTTTTGTCTCTGGATTTATGAAAAAGTACAATTCTAGGTGCCATTTCATTTAAATGTATATGTGAACACCTGTATTGCTCTAGATTACAATTTAAATCCACCATGTCATTTCCTTAAAGCCAGGATATAAAAAAAAGAAATCCATGGGAACCCTAGCTAAGGCATAAATGAGTAAATAACATCAATTCAACAGCATCTAAACCTAATATTTTAATGCAAACTTTCAGTTGTTACAGCTGCAAAGATAAGGCATTTTATTAAGTCAGTGCATGAACCATTCTAGGGTCTCTGCTGCTAAAAGTTTCTCTGCCCTACAGAATAGTAATCATCATAGTCATCTGCTCTCACTACTGATATTTAGAACTTAGTGGACAAAAAAAATGGACCAAAGAAAAGAAAATCAGATCGATTTCAGTTTGCTGTACCATCAAATTTAAGCAGGAGCAGAGGAAGAAACTGGAACTACCAAGTGAGAAGGCTCAAATATGGAGACTAGAAGGGAGTTGAAATAAGAGAGACCCTCACACCATTACAGGACCAAGAACACTGAAAGAAAGGCAGAGCAGTAGAGGTTACAGAACATTCAACATTCATAATAGCTTTATAGGTTGTAAGGCTAGAAGGGACCTTGGAAGATCATTGGGTCCAGCCTCCTGTACCAAGCAGGAAAGACAACTAGGGTCAGGTGACCACAGAAAGGTGACCATCCAGTTTCCCCTTGAAGATTTCCAGGATAGGTGATTGCACCACTTCTGCAGGGAGCTTATTTCACAGTCTGGACACCCCAACTGTGAAGAAGTTTTTCCTAATGTTGAGCCTGAAATGGTCTTCCAGGAGTTTGTGACTATTACTCCTGGTGTTCCCCAAGGGTGTCCTGGTGAACTGTTGTTCACCAAGCCCTTGATGTACACCCCTGATGGAGTGGGTAAACTGCTACCAAGTCCCCTTTCAGCCTTCTCTTTTTCAGACTGAAGAGTTCCAGGTGGCCAAGTGGTCCACCCTGGTTCAAAGGCTCTGCTGGGAGCACAGAAAAAGCTTTCTTTCTTTCCAGCTAGCAGATGGAACATGCAGCTTCCAGTTTATACATTTATTTGCCCTGGGTTCCCTTCCGACCTTACGCTTCTATTAAAGATGGGCATCCTTAGTGTAGTGCAGGGACAGCAACCTACCTTTTCCAGCAGTTGGAAGATGGAGGAAACTTCCACCATCACTATGGAAACCGTCCTGCCCTAGAATGTGCCAATTAAACTTGCCTCATGGTCTTCTACTGTAACTCAAGTCATCAACCTCCTTCCTACCACATGCTGAACTCAGGTAGTGCATCTTTCAACTGGGAACTCTTCAGACATGACCCCATGAAGGGGGAAAAAGAAGAATTAACATATTAAAACCATACTGCTGAGAGGACAAGTCAAAGTTTTAACACGTTTAGCCAGGAGAAGTCAATTGTAAGATGCTTCCTAAAATAGACTGCCTTCCAGCTACTGTTAAAAGACAAAACACCACTAGGGTGTTCCATATACAATTATCTAAAACATGTTACCATCAGTCCATCCTCAGTGAAGACAAGCTCTCTAGTACAGGCATCTTGTCCTCCTGTGTCCTTTTTTTTTTTTAACTTTTGTATCTCTGGCCAAATCAGTTCTGAATACTATTGACTGAGCAGAGCTCAACTGTTTAAGTCTGTGCAGCACTACCACTGGCAAGTATCTGCTCTCCCAGACTATTCATCCTGGGGCTTCAGATACTCCTAAATCCATAGCATGCATCCTATATGTAAGCCACAAGCCCAGAGACCTTGAAGTTTAGATGTCTTCTAGTCTCACTTGCCCCTAGCTAAAAGGCCAAAGGAGCAAGCTACAGGAAAAGCCCAGGAGTAATCTCCCATCCCCCAAAAACTGTGTAGCCAAGATCCTCCCATTGGGGTGCCCATCCACAGAGCAATGGACAGGGCTCTACCATCCTATGTGTATGCACAGCTACACAGCAGCCACCACAAGAAAGCTGCCAAAATACATGCACACCTGTGCAACTCTTGGAGTCTCCACTTCATCAATTGTGCTAGGGGACACAAAATTCACCTTAGAGGGGCACATTGTTAAACAAGCTGCAACAGCTGGCAGAAGGGCCAGGCATGTCTACACATACCTTCCCACAACTGCCAGATGGCCAGTGAACCCCCTTTGTTCAAAGGACTGATTTTGCTCTGCTGGCAGAAAGAAATGGTTCTACTGTCACAACCAAGCCTTTTGTGTCATCAATTAATTGCACAAAGGGG
>NW_017728943.1:102601013-102632318 GCF_001723895.1 Crocodylus porosus
CAGAAAGAAATGGTTCTACTGTCACAACCAAGCCTTTTGTGTCATCAATTAATTGCACAAAGGGGCTCTAAAAAAAAAAAAAAAAAAAAAAAAAAGCAGCAGCTCTCTCCATTTAGGACTACAGAGACCCAAAATGCAAAAAGAGAAGACATCTGACTCCCAGCTTCCTTTGCAGATGAAGCTTGGAGACATGGGCACCTGCAGATGGGAAGCAATTGCTAAGGCCAGGTCTTGCCTTCTGCCGGGATCGCAACACTGGTTAGGTGATAAATTATTTCTATACTGATACAAGCCCTTGTACAGACAGTAATACCAGTATAAACATGCTTTTCATGCTACAGCTTCTCACCCACCAAAATGGTAAAAGCCTATCTGAAAGAATACTTTTTGCTGGTATAAGCCTGCACCTGTGAGGAGGCTTTTCCAATTACAGCTATGCCAGCTGGGCATTGGTACCTCCTAGGCTTAAGACTTTACCCTTTGCTAGCAACTGAGTGCTAACAGGTGAATTGGTAACAAGTTTCTCTTACCTTGGGATTGTATTCAGCATTTCTAGCACGAAGTGCGATGGTTTTTAGGTCAAGTTTACAACCAAGATTCACGGTGGATACAATATTCCTGAAGATGAGTTAGAGAGTGGTTAATATTATATTTCATCAAGGATACTCGAGTTCTCTCTCTTTTTAAAACTACAGTGGCTACTAGAATGCATCAAATACATTCACAAGAAAGCTCCACTGACTGTGATGGGGTTGCAAGGATTATTTTGGTACAGTGTGGTAGCAAAGTTCTGAGTTTACAGAAAGAGGCTGTTTCCCCAAGATGGTCAAAAGGTTCCTTTGCAACACAATATAAAGACTTTAAAAAAAAAAAAAAAAAGTGAATCATTTAAGCGAGTCTCTATATTATTTGCACCCAAAAAGAATGTTATTTTTTAATACAAAGTACCCAAGAATCGTCCCTTCCCAGACCTTCCCTATAAATTACAATAAGGATCACAGCTCCCCATTTTCTTGCTAAATAAAGGCATTCCAAATCTTAATCTAAATTCTATATCTTTCTTTCCTGATCATAAATTAATCCTTGTCTCATCTTGTAGACAAGGTGAGACAGGATACTGGGCACAGTTCCATCTATATTTGACTAGCAGATTCTCACTACCCCCTTTCTACCGTGGAGAATCTGTAGATGCAGTGTTAACACTTTATTAAAAAAATAGGAAAAGCATGTCGAGCAAACTGTAGTTACTTAATATTTTAAAGACTCTCACAGTTCAAGCATGCAATCAGCTATCCTCAAAAGTCTCTAAGGTTATGTGGTGAAGAAGTCAAGATTGTGTCTATTTGACAATATACACTTTCTAAGCCACCACAAACACATAATTATATTCAGCAACCCCAGGTGTATTAGATATATAGTTGAAAGAGATCAGCAAGTATTCTTACTTCTGCTACAGAACAACTATGCTAACAGAAATATTATTCAAAGTCCTCCCTACATTATATGACTGCCGTGTACAGCTATGGCAGCAGAGCCCCTAGGCAGAGAGGCTAAACAGAAAGGCAGAACAGGCATCTCCAGTCCTAGGGTATCCCCTAAACCACCGAACCTGTGCCAGGCAAGACCCTCTTGTCAACATATCTGCATCCAGATGGATCAGACTCATACACAATGCAGCTGTGCTGGCAAAACTCAGCGTCTCAGCCCAAGAGTGAGAAGAGCCATTAGAAAAATGCCAAGTATACTCACTGTAGCTGTGGCACAATCCCAGAGCTTTCAGACGCAGGGGTAGCAGGAGTTATTGGGGTCATAGGGGTCATTGGAGAGGGGTAGAGTGGCGTGGTTCCTGGTAAAGGAGCTGTAGTAAGAGTCTGTGAGTGGAAGAGCTGTGGAGTTTGACTGGATGTTCCCTGTGTTGCTTGTTGTGATGTGGATTGCTGTGCTGCTTGTTGCTGCTGCTGCCGCTGCTGTTCTTCCAGGATAGATAAACTGTTGGTGCTTTGTACAGGCTGCGGTGTCAGTCCAGTGCCATAAGGCATCATAGGGCTAAAAATTGGAATTCCTGGAGTCATGGCACCCTAGAAGGGAAAGTACAAAAAACAAAGCAGATGGAGTCCAGATGACATTTAGTCTATGAGGAAAACCAGACGGAAGTTTGAGGAGTTTAGGAACAAGCATGTCTGCTTGAGCATATTCACCAGCCCAAGCAATAAGAACTTAATATGCCTCAAAGTGCACTTTACTTCACAGGAAAAGTCTCACAACAGCAGTTCCCAATCTGTGGTGTGGGTACTGCCAGTGGTACACAGACAACCTGTCAGTGGTATGCATTAACAGATTTATTATAATTAGTTTATGACAAAAATTTGCTTGTGGTACTTTAAGTTTAAATTGGTGGTATGTAATCTGTCAGTTTGGGAACCAGTGAAATAGAGAATGCTTTTTCTTCTCCACCAACCAGGAAAGGATTATTCAGTATCAGTGTACGCATACCACAATGCCTCGTTCAAATACACTTCAATTAGAAAAAACAAAAGCCAGTGAGATTTTGGGTCATAAGATGCGTTTCCTTACAAATATTAAGGATTTGTTCTGGAAATATCTGACTACACTGAAGGAATACTTATTTTATCAGAAACTGAGACACTTAAAAATGCTATCAAGGCTAAAAACAAATAACCGGTTTTATTTGGATTTGAGCATTTTCCCCCTCAGCAAACCCCAGACAAACCCCAGATTTTACAGACTACTGCCAAAACCATTGTGCTACATTAACTAACTGTGAAGTATTCAAATTAACACTGTCTCTCAGGATAATCACAGTTAATTCAAGTCAACTGTCATTTAAGTTTTGACTATAAAAGGCTAAGGGGTAGTCCAGTCTGCTTTTAGCCTAAAATTTCAAACAAGTTTCCATCAAGCAAATATTCCTTGGACTGCAGATCACACTAAGCTGTTGTAGTTGTAAGCATTTTATATAGTCAGCATCTAATGGAGTTATTCATGTTTGTTTACACGAGAAACTGAAATCCCTCCTGCAAAGACATTTAGCCTGCGCTTACATTTTTTAACTATCTTATTTTTTACCTGAGGTGAAGCCAGTCCTTGGGCATAGGGCGGCAAGCTGTTATTCTGATCCATGATTCTGATTACTTCTTTGGTCAAGCCAGAATTATTTCCAGTAACTCAAGAACAATAATTCCACACGATAAGGAAGTTGTTTCCCCTAAAGCATTCCAGCAACTAGATTTTCAGCCACTTCTGAACAATTATTAAAAACTTTAGCTCCAGAAAAGCGTGTTGCAAGTCTAAAACACAATTCAAAACCTGAAAAAGAAAGAAAACTCTCTTGGTAACAGCACCTTTAAAAATGTATTCAGCCACTGTACAACACAGGACTCTTAAATACATTTTTAAACACATTTCTTTGTACATACCTGTGCTGCCCTAGAAACAACCCTTCCTCTAAAAATCTGTCCATACAAGTAGCTTTACTTACATGAACAGACCCATAGGTTTCAGCAGGACTGCACACACAAGTGATTGCAGAACTTAACCATTGTGTATAAAGACTTCCAAATATATCAGCAAAATGTGCTTTAAATTGTTTAAAGTCTTACCATAATTACAACCTGGATATCTTTAAGGTCTTACCATAATTTTACAGCATTCATGAGTTCCAGGCAGCTGGAAGTCATTTTAGAACAAAATCCTGTTACCTAAAAAATGACCAGTAAAACAATCTCCTTCCCCAGCCTGAGCCAACATAAAACGGTGAGGCATTTCACCATGAAGATGCACTGAAAAACGTTACGAAAAATTAGCAGACAGGGTTATTTGGGTAACGCACTATTCTCTCAAGTGAATTTCAATGCTAGGATGTGTTCCTTTAGCAACAATGTAAAATACTGGATTATCACTGTAATAATATTTTATCAATTTTTCTTACAACTTACTGTGTGATCTCTTTTATTAGACCAACCCAACAGTTGGAAAGATCGTTCTTTGCAAGCTTTCAGGCACAAACACTTCTTCAGGCATGGGGAGGCTCTGCTGGTGTTTGTGTGTTCTCATGCTACTATAATAGTAATAATTATCATCATCTTTATCCTATTAAAAAAATGCAAGTCTATGAAACGCAAATGTATGGCAATGAGGATGAGAAGGGATGAGAGTCTGCCACAGCTGACTCCCACAAGAAAGGAGTGGTTTGCCAACCGGCACACGCACCCCTCTCCTGAACGCGTGCAGTGCAGCGTGGCTCTGCCTGCCTGCTAGTAGCACACCAGCGCGCTGCAACCAGGCTGCTCCTCTCCGAGACCAGATGCTGGGGGCATGCAGGCTAGGGCGGCCATCATAAGGGACAGTCTGGTTGTCCTCTATCCTTTGTTGATATGAAACCCCATGCCTTTATGTCCTCTATTTTTCTCTTCAAGAAAGAGAACTCTAGTCCCTTGAAGAGAAAAATAGAGGACATTAAGGCATCAGGTTTTGTATCAAAAGAGGACAGAGGAGCAGAAAACCAGACTGTCCTCTACGATGGCTGCCCTAGTGTAGGCAGGTACGGCTCTCTACAGCAACCGCTTTACCGGGGAGGGGAAAAACTCCCAGGTTTCTTTCCCATCAGCAGGGAAGCCTGCAGAAAACCTGCTTACTTACTACTATAATTACTATTATTATTTGCGATTTAATAACATTTATTTATAAAAAATTGCTTATTTAATCATTATTATTCTATAAACAAGTGAAGCATGTGTCTGCCCACATGGGTGCGTGAGGTGCAGGTCCCGCGTAGGGTGGGGGGGGCAGAACCGTTACCTTGGGCTCCCCTCCGCTCCCCGTACAGGTCCACAGGGGGAGGGGCCAGGTGAGGGCCCTGCAGCGCCCGAGAGGGGGAGGGGGGGAAAGACGCTAACGGCCGCCTGGAACCCGCGCTTGCACCGCGGACGAGGGAAGGGCCGCGCGGGCCCAACGTCAGCAGGCTCCGCCCCCACCGCGCGCGAAGGGGAGAATAGAAGCGAGCCCGGTACCTACCACTCTGGGCCCTCCGCCCGCTACCCGGACCCAGCGCCGGCGGCAGCACCGATGGTGACCCCAGCATACACCGCCGCGCGATCAAAATGCGTCAGTTCCGCCCGTAGCAGCTTTCATTTCCCCCGAATCCCGCTCGACGGCCATCTTGAGGGAGGGCAAAGCAGCCTCCTACACGGCTCCGCCCCGAGCCAGGGAACACCGCCCCCGGAGTGACATGCTTGTGGAGAAAGCCCCGCCAGCTCAGCGCATGCGCCGCACACCGCCCTGTGTGTGTGTGTAGATGGGTGGGTTCCCCACCTGGGGAGCAGACGAGCTGGAGGGGCGAGCCTAGAGCGTCCCCAAGAGCGAGGACAGGAGGACTTCCGCTTCCGGCGCCGCCATTTTGCCGTGAGACAGCAGGCACGGCCTGGCTTTGAGGTCCCGCAGGATGCTGTCGTCTGTGCTCGCCGCCGGCTACGCGGAGCCCGGGCCCGGGCGGGACTGCAGCCTCGGCGCCACCACGCGCCCCCGCTTCTCCCCCTACACCTTCAACGGCGGGTGAGCCGCCCCGGGTGCCTGCCCCTCCCCCGGGCGCCCCTGCCTGGCCCCGGCCGCGTGGGGTCCCCTGCGGCGGCAGAGGCGAGGCCGCCCCACTTGGAAAAAAGGCGCGGGGTGCGGTTGGGGGGCGTAGGTGAACGGCTTGCCGGGCGGGGGTTTAGGACGGATGATCTACTGAAGTCTCTTCTGACCCCAAAAATCTTTGAGGTCGTAGGTTAATAACTAAAGCATCAGAAGTGGATGCCGAACAGAGTACACTGGCTAGCACCCTTTGCCCCTTGAAGGGGTCGAGGGAGCCTGTGAACACCAATCGGTGACACTCGGTATGGAGACGTGAACGGAAGAGTACCTGGGAAGTGGCTCTGCACTTGCCTGTGCTCCTCCCGATCGCAGTCTCCTTCCTGGTGTTACAGATGGCCAGCTTGGCCAGAGCCAGGAGGTCCTGGGACATGGCAGGGCTGTGGGTGGGAACTCCGTAAAAGCAAAGGTGCAGGGAGCAGTGTAGCCAGGCCCTCGGCAGCAGGTTCTGGAGGAGCTGGAAGAGGGGCAGCGACCAGGCACACTCGAAGTAGGAGCCCTGTGACATGGGAGATGGGGAGAGTGGACCTATACTCTGACCCTTCTGTCCCTTTGTGCCACATCCAGGACTTATGGGTCTTAACAGATGGGGCTGCAGCTTCCCCTTGACACTGCCCCGAGATGTGAGCAGAGGAGTGAGAGGAAACAGCTGCACACCAGCCTGGGGTTTCCCTGGCCAGAACCTTGGCTTCCCACAGGAGGTGGTAGGGGCTGGTAGCACAGCCCCTTTCAAAAAAGGGGCCTTACTGCATTCATGGAGGGTAGATCAGTTAATGGCTGTTGAATGGTATGGTAGATGTTTTCTCTGGTGTCTTTAAACTGATAATGGTGGATGCTAGGGAGGGTTACGAACAGGGGATTGATCACTAGATCTGGTTTGATGCTCCCCCTTTAGTTTCTACTTCTGCCACTGTTGAAGACAGGTCTATTTGCTATGCCAAGGGAAATGTTGGCCTAGGCCCGTTGCAAAACTATAAGCCTCCCTTATTCAAGGAGGCCACTAGAAGCATGGCAGCTGATTACCCAGGACAACTCAAAAGCAAATGGGCAGGACTGATGGTTACAGGTTTATAACAAGATTTCTGAAGGGAGGGCACCAAGCAGAGCACACGGGGTCATACTGAGCTAGATGGACCATTGGTCCAACCCAGCATGGTGCTTACGTTCTTAGCATGATGCAGTAGTGATTGACTGGTCCAGAAGCATTTTTGTAGTTTGGACTGCATTTTAAGGCATGTGGTGCCAAGCAGCTTTCCTGGTTCATAAGCCCACAGTTCACATGCAGCAACTATGACAGTTGGCTATTTGAAAAGAATATGGGGGGAAAGCAGGGGGGAAATGTGAGAGCGTTGCTCCTTAATTACAAATTTGCCTTGTATCTATGGGCTGTTTCATCTTGCCAGTCGTAAGTCTTTCTGTTATTAGGGTTGAATCACTGCCAGTTCTTAGGCTGGTTACAATGGTCACCAAAAGCTTCTGTCACCCTGCTGGTCTGCTGAATTCCTCTGATTTCTGTAAACTTAATTATAACTGAATTTATACACACATCCCACATAGCATGTAGATGTGAAAGTTATAAACGAGGTGCAACTTAGAGTGTGTTTTTTGTTTCATTTCTTTAAAAAAAAAAAAAAAGAAAAAGAAAACAAATCTTATGCCATCTAGGAAGAAATAGAACTTCCTGTGGAATGAAAGCTGCTCCATCACTGACAAATCTTTGCAAACCAGACTGAGAACCACTCATTTGGTATGCCTTTTCCTCCCTGTTGAGTGAATGTTTGTTAGGAATTGTAATTCTATATTGATTTACTTTTTTTAAAGGACTGTGTTGGCAATTGCTGGAGAAGACTTTTCTGTCGTTGCCTCAGATACACGACTGAGTGAAGGTTATGCAATTCATAGCCGGGACAGTCCCAAATGCTACAAACTGTAAGTTTTAATTTTGGGCAAAGTAAAAGCTTCCTTATAATATCTGATTAATTGATTAACTTAGTCACTTGTGAAGGGTCAGTGACTAGCATTTTCATTTGCAAAAGGATATTTCAGTAAGAAAGCAAGCTGGCTTCATTTGTACTCTCTTGTAATGCCATAATTGAGGTCATATTTCTTAGTTTGACTCTAATCCTTGAATTTCACTGACAAAGGATGTTTTTCAATACCCAATTGGACTTGATTTTAAAAATGCAAGCTAAGTAGATAGACTTTTTTTTGGATGAATACCAGTGAGAAGATTCAGTTAATTGTAACAGTGCTTAGCTCTGCAGCAAGTGGCTTTGTTTCTTCTGGATGCTTGGTAGTTGGGACACAAAAGTGCTACCATTGCTGGCTATACCCCAGGTATGTCACTATTTCAGTGTTGCTTCAGTAGACCATCTGGCACTTCAGAGCTGTCTACTTCACTGGAGGCCATCAGGGAACCTGTCAGCAATTCCATTATCAAACTTGTTTCACATTCTTCATATGCTTCCTTCAAAGCAGCTGGATAGTGTCCCCTTGGTTTCAGCAAGTTTATTGTTACATGCATTTAAATGCCTCACTCCCACTCTAGGCTGCCACTAGCTACCGAGGCAAGCCCTCTGCTATCATTGGCACAGTTCTCAAGGGTTCAGGTTTCTCCTGGCTAGCTCCTTAGCATATCAGTAGCTTCCTAGTAGTATCAAGATAGGTTTTCTTGGCACCATCTCTTGTATTGAAATAGGTAGCTTTGATAATACTGACAAACTGATGAATTAAGACAACATTTTCATCTTTAGATTGTTGAAGTTAATTGTGCTCTACAGCTGTCTAGAAGACATCCTATGAATGGCATATTTCATAGTTGAGTTTGTAAATGCTTTTAGCTTTGAAATGTCTGTCTCCCTCTAATTTTTAATAATGGTTTAATATTAAAAACCTGTATTTGTATATTTTTTTCTATTCCACCTTAAAACACTGGTAAAATATGTAAATCTGGATGCAAGGCAGAAAGGTTAAATCACATACTTGTCAAATTACCTGGCAGAAGTGGGATTAGATTTTTTTTCTCCTATATTACAATTCTTCACTTTTAATCGCTTAGATGAGTGGTTTCCATTTTGGGGGTCTGCAGATTCCTACTGAACAGGCTGATGCAATGCATTAAAGGAAGCTAGGTATACAAATATTCCGTGTTTTTCAAATGATTTTATGCTAGTGGTGATGTGATAGTTTGTAGTCATAGGGCATGCTAAAACATTTACCAAACTTTGCATTTTACAGAACAGACCAAACAGTCATCGGATGCAGTGGTTTTCATGGTGACTGCCTTACGCTTACTAAAATTATTGAAGCAAGATTAAAGGTAGTTACACTATTAATAATGTTTTGTTTAAAAAACTGTAAGAACTTTACTCTTAGTCAGGTGTCCAAGTGAAGAAATTAAAATGTAACTAGTAAATTAAAAAGGGTCATATCTTTGATTTGGATGTTCTCCTGACATTGGTTGTGTCCAGTGTAATGCAATGCTTCCTATTTTAACTGAGTAAAATAAAAAGTGTTGAATACACAGATCTTGAAGAAGGTAGTTTTAATACCCTAACAGTACTATAACCAGGTAATGATAGCTGTTCTTTCAAAATGTGTAGGACACAAATATGGTGTCTGAACTTCTGATACTTTAAGCAAGAAAAGAAATGCACCACATTTTAATTTTGACAAACTCATTTTTAGACTGATTATTTTCAGCAATCATTGTATGCATTCCAGTTACAACTTCTGCTTTGTCTATCTGCTGCCTTTTTAGTAAAGCACAGTATGAAAATTGCTTGCTGTAAAAATAATCTGTAGAATTCACTTTATATACACTATTGTTTTAGTATTTAACCTGCTTGTGTTTTGCATCACTTGATGATTGTAGATGTACAAGCATTCCAACAACAAGATGATGACTACTGGGGCTATTGCAGCAATGTTGTCAACAATCCTGTATTCTCGACGCTTCTTTCCTTACTATGTTTATAACATAATCGGTGGACTTGATGAAGAAGGTAAGACTTAAGTTGTGGTACGCGGGGAAGGGACTCATTTCTGGGGCTGAAAACTAATTGTTTCAGGACTGAAGTAAACTGGTAGAGAAGCATGGAGATGGTTATGTTACTTCAGTAGACTATGTTGGTCTTAACTTACAATATTTGAGAATCTCAGAATAGTATATAAAAAAAATTATCTTCATGTATTAGTCCCTTTGGAAACAAGTAAACTGATGGATAGTTATGTTCAGTTTCTATGTTTTCACAAGGCATTTGATATATCATTGTTTTTCTTTGAACTGTTTGACTATGTATTAACTCAAAAAAGCTGAGAGCATAAGCAGAATTTTATACCACGTGAAACAATAACTTTGATAAAACAGGTTCTACCTTTCTGTCTTTTCATGCGTAATGTTTTAAGTAGGAATGAAATATACTGCTTGTCTTTCAGGCAGTTCTTCTGGAAACAGATTTGAATATGGGATTTGTTTATTTTTAAAATTTGGGGTCAAATATATAGAAGTAACTTAACAACGTAATTAATTTTCGTACGAAAAGTTCTTCACTGAGTCTATTGCACTGTTATTGCTAACCACATCCCAGGCTGTCTGAACTGTCAGTGGTAGAGGATTGAAAAACAGAGCAAGTGCTGCTCCAACAGCATGTTTATTTTGAGTGACCTGGAAAATTTAAGTTCTATTGTAAATGATAACCTCCACAGGAAAATAATAGCTGAATAAGACATTGGATGATAATGGACATGTTTCCTCCGAAGCAATACAGTTTAAAGTTTTTCAAAGGCGTGGCTGAACTGTAGCCATGGTGTCCTCAGGGACAGTATATTCTATGGCTGTGACCAAGAAACAGATTTGTCTTTATTCTTGGAAGGTATATACAGAGATCAAGTTATTTAATCTCATTTTGGGGTGTCTTACGAAGTAGTATATGCTAAAGTAGAGTTTGTGTACTGTTGTTTTCTGTGTACCATAACTACTACGTGGCAGACATTTACATAAACGTTTTATCTCTTCAAGGGAAGGGAGCTGTGTATAGCTTTGATCCAGTGGGTTCATACCAGAGAGACTCCTTCAAAGCTGGGGGGTCAGCAAGTGCTATGCTACAGCCACTGCTTGACAACCAGGTAAAGTAGTTGAGATTTTACTAGCTCTAAAGATATTTAACTCACATCCAGAAAACTTAAGTGTGCTTCATTTCTTCTTAATGATTTTTTTTCATGATTTCTTTATAATAGTGCTACAATGTATTATAAAGAATAAGTTGGTGTTCTGGAAAATCTAGCTAAAACCTAGAGAAACTTAAACTTGTAAAAAAAAAAAATGCAGGTGGGGAAATTTAGCATTTTAAAGCACTACAAACAAGGTAGGATAACTTTAACCAAAATTATATAGTATGAAAATATAACTTAATCATATTTAGCATATGTATTCTTTGCTTGTATTCCTAAAGAATGGCTGATTCTTTTTTGCTTGTAATCATTAAGACATGCTGATTTACAACTAAGCATAACTTTTCAACAATATTGGTACTATGTTCTGCTGTCTAAGAGGATAGGACAAATATCCAGGAGGGATGTACATGTTTAAATAATTGTATTGCTTAACATGCGTTTTATTTGGCTTTTTAATTTTTACCCACTATAATGTTAGGGGATTGTGAATAATCTATGTATTACACTGATTTTTTACTTGAGTTTTATCAGAGGTACCTCTGAATTCCAATTTCTAGCCCATTAAACAAAACTAGAATTAAAAAAAAATACATTGGATAATTATTTTTAAGTATCAAACGTGCTTTGCTTTTAAAACTAGGTGATCTTTTAAACAAAGGAATTATCAGTATGTGTGAACCTGAGCTGTTTGCTTTTCATTACCATGTCCGTAATGTTTTAAAACTGTTACATCAGTATCACGCCTAGTTTCCTGCTTTCTCAGCTCCCAACAAATTTGTCGTCTTTGAATAAGCCAGTCATTGAACCGAGCTAAAATGAACTGAATAAATTATTGTGCCTGCACCTGCAGAATAAGTTATGATGATCAAAAACTGATTTATCATTTTTGGATCATTAGCCAGTAATTTTCAGTGATTTGACATTTTTCAAAATGTTAATAGCAAGTTTGTACTGTACTATTAGTATTATTTAATAACTGTAGTAGGGTTAGGCCTTTAAAGGTTTAACTTTAAATAAATACATTTTTTTAAATACATTTTCATTAAATACAATTCATATAAAAATCTGATTTGATGATCAGAATAAATTGTCTATTTTTGGTCACCCTGACTACAGAAGATGCAGAAAGAGAGTCTCATATATGTGATCCAGCATGTAATATTATGGCACTCATAGCCCTTTTAAACCTTTTGTAATTGAAGATCCTGTGAAAAGTGGATCAGTATACCACTTTAAATTTGTTAAATTTTCTATATATATGGTTTTGGAGGTAGGAAACCATAGTTGTCCTATGCAGAGCCCTATGCCCTGTTCAACCATTTCTAGAAGGGATGGTAGCATTGCTAGTGCTTCTCCAGTAGTGCAGCCGAAGTCAGTTTTTATATCGTTCACCGTAAATACTTCAGCCTGTATTTCACTGTTCCAAAAAGATCAGTCTGTTTCAGAATTTCAGTATGCCCCTAAGTCTTACAGTTTCGGGTTTTAAAGACAATATTTTACAAACCAAAGGGAATCTCTGTCTTAACTAGACTTTAAAAAAATTATGAAACTAAAGGTAATTCAGTCTTCCTTTTTCTTTAGGTTGGTTTCAAGAATATGCAAAATGTGGAGCATGTACCACTGTCCTTGGACAAGGCTCTGCAGCTAGTTAAGGATGTCTTTATTTCTGCGGCTGAGAGAGATGTATACACTGGTGATGCACTTAAGATCTGCATTGTCACAAAAGATGGAATTAAAGAGGAGACTGTCCAACTACGGAGAGATTAAATCAGTGCACTGTTCATTAAAAATCAGCAACATGTAACCTAATTTTAAGAGGCCTGGCTACCTGTACTGTAGTGATATTCTTATTAAACATTTTTAACAAGAAATTTGAAATGTTGAGTAGTTACATTTACAAACATCACTAGGATCTAATATGGAGTGTTACTTCTTTCTGGCTGATCAAGTCATGCATCGGTGGGGTGTTCACTTGATTAGGTAAATGGAAAAACTTAAGAATGTTGCATGCTAATTCAAACACTGCATAGGCACAGACTCTTTGGCATGGAACCACCCATTAAGTTAGAAAGCCAGCTTTCTCCTTCAGTGTTCTTTACTGCTAATATTACAGTAAGCAACACCAAGAGTAGTAAACCCATTAATCAGCGTGAGGACATTTTTAGTCAAATGTTTTCTATCTGCTTTTTCTCCTATATAATGTCAAAATGTTTCTCTTCCTCTAGTGTTCTCAATATGTCCTCTTCACCTTGACCCTTTTCTACCCCATATAACTTGCTTTTATTTTCCCCCAAATGCCATACTTACACTATTTCTCTTCTGTTTTCATCCTCATCAGTAAAGCTTGGAAATCTTGCCAGATACTTGATATGCCAAGGACTAGAACTACAAGCCAGAAACCAGCATTAAAGTAAAAATCCTGTTTTCCCCTTCTGCTGAGAGAGAAAAGGATGTGCATCATCTCTGGACACTACTAAAGTGCCTATCTGCACATCTGCCTCTGACTAATTTAGGACCAAAACTTTAGGCTCTGCCATTTGTCCACAGTATCCTGTAGGTGTTGTTCTGGGAGTTTCTACAGAACTCTTACCTTTTTGGTCCCAGTCCCCTACATATGGTAGCTCCATTTACTGCTTGATGCTCAGAGATTACCCAAACTGGGATGAAATTGATTTACTTTGTGAATAGCAGTAGTGGAAATTAAATGAAGGTTTAGTTCTCTTGTGCAGCTTTGGGAAGGTCTCAATGTCAGCAGAGGCATAACAGGAAAATTAAGATGATCCTGTATCGTTTTTATTCCAAGTGCCTATTTGGAAGGCAAGCACTAGAAATTTGCACTTGTGCTAGTCACAGGCACTAAAAATGTGAGACATGCTATGTTCCAAACAACCCAGTAGCACTAGCAGATGAGAGTGGATTTTTCAAGTTCTGACTACTTGTAGTTACCAGTCCACCTCAAAGGTTTTTGCATTAACAAGTATCAGCATCCCTGCACTTCAAAATGGTGCCATGAGTGCTTCAACTAAAGCTCATTCAACGTTCAAATTACATTACTAATGTTTGACAGATAGAAAACATTTGTGCTATTTAGCACACTTTAGCAGATTCAATCGAGTCTGCTCCAGCATGCTGTAATTATAGCGCATTGGACCAGCCTCCTGGTATGTGTACAAGCACCCATACAGATGGGCTGTGTTTCTTAATTCACAAGTTAACTGTAACGTGGCCATGTACCCATGTAGTCCCTGCAGTCAAGGTGAAAGCCACTGAGTGACTGTTGGGAGGAGAAACAACCTTTAACAGTGGAATAATTTGGCAGAAGAGCATAAACATCTGTTCTCTAGAGTAAGGCTCCATATTTAATAGCAAAGTATAACTGGATTTTTTTGGATGGTTTTTCCAATTTATACTGTTCTATGTAGTGGAGATGGTTAGTAAAGCATCTTTTTGCTTTGGATGTAATGGGGCAGATCTTATTCCACCCTGTTTGAGTTTCTGAAAAACTACGTAAATAGTGGATGGGTGCTCTTCCCCCTTAGTTACTTTTGTGGCTTAGTTTCAAGACTAAGGTGAAGTTGTGTTAGGGGCTAGGTAAAATAGGGGGATCCTAGTGTGATCTTAAGTGCTACTTAAATACTAGATGGAACAAGAGCTATGCCAGGATATTTGTTTTCACTGGTGCTCATCTACCTGTTTCCTTCTCCTCGCGTGCTCTGCCTAACCAGAGTTGCTAGCATATCTCTGTCCTCCAGAGAAATACTTCATGTAATCTCTGGTGTTGATGATAGTTTCCTTGCTCCCATGCTTTGTTACAGATCTCCTTTTGTCCCTGTTCTCATTATAAATTGTCAGCATTACTTGGCTAACAACTGCAAGCCTACCAGCATAATCTGAAGGTTGGTTTATTTGCACATCTTTGCTTGTTATACAGCTAGTGTCCTTAAATATAAGCCATCCCTTCTGAAAGCTGGTGTGAGCTTTCAAGTTCATAAAAGCACTTGACCACTGGGTGCCACTCTTGTTCTTGGGAGCAGAGATTTCCCATCCCTGGGTAATTGGAGGGACAACAAAGTGAGCAAACATCCCAACCTGAATCATATGTTAGAGATCTGAAATCACCAGAGGACACAAAGAAATGAGGACAATTTTCAGAAACATTCACATTTTTATTCTCTGGAACATCTAGTTTTGCTTTGCTAAGATGTTCTCACAGAGTTCTTTAGAGAAAGCGGGCTGAAAGGTGTCCAGCACACGCTTATTTAAACAATCTCACAGACATAAATTACATGGTATAATTTGTTGCCTTAAATGCAGTAATTCCAATTTGAAAAGATTTGTGCTAATCAATCAATGTTGGGAGTACAGAATGACACTTGGGAGAGAAATTCAGACTCCAGTGCCTAAATGAAATTCAGTTAATATTCTGTTGACTATTATTAATATTCTATTAACTTGATCTACATGCAGTAGAGAACTGCTCATGATTTTTACATAAAACCATACTTCATCACAAGTTTACTCGAAAGTAAACACTTCTGGCTTGGATTTTGGGTTTATAATGAAGCCAAGTGAGTTTCACTTGTTTTGTGGTCCAGGTTTAAAGTGTTTTGCAGTTTTAGGACTGGCTAACAGAAGCCCGTTTGTTTAGTTAAGATATTAGAAAGAAATGAGTAGGCTGTAAATGAGAACAGGGGGAGGAGTGTTTTCCTCTTATTTAGTTGTATGTTAATGACTTCAGGGTTCATAGAAACAAAGTGGTAGCATCTGGGACTTAAGGCCATGTCCATATGAAAAAGTTGAACAGGTTTAACTGGGTTTTTAAACTGCTACCCCTGCATGAGCACTTGTATTTTTGTTTACGTAACAGACTTATGACTGCCTCCCTTCAGTTTTCCTTATACAGAAGGATCATCCACAAAGGGGTCTGTACCAGCTTAATAGCAATTTAAATTTGCACCACAGGTTATACAACTGAAGCTTGCCCATAAGATGATGTACATTTTTCAATATATTCTTAGAACAAGACAGCAGGCTCAAGTTTTCTACCACTACACTCAAGTGCTACCCTGCTGAGGTCATTCCTGAGGATGAAGGGGTACTTCTGTGCTCTTTCAGGCCTCAGCCTGTTTGCCAAGACGGTCCCACTAAGGAATGGACTAATGTAAATTCTGGCAGCTGCTTGTTCACTTGTATGCGGACCAAAACCACAGAACTTTTCACATGGAGCCACATATTGAGCAGCCAAGAGAAAGAGAAGGCAGCACTGCATTTGCTCCCAATATGGGAAGGACTAAACCTATGACCTAATATGGCCTATAGCCCTTTACCAATTCAAGCCTCCCTGTCCACACCCTGTTCTGATGACATCACTCACATTAAAATTACATTACTGCCAGAAGCAGTAAGTGAACAGATCTCACAGGCAGTCATTCAGCTAGCGAAGTGATCTGGTTGCCTTTGGAGGAGTACAGTATTTTTACTCTGCATTTACATCTCAGAGGTGTAGAAGGCAATGGAAAAAACTGTCTTAAAACATCCCCTCTCACAAACCCTTAGAGGATCTAAACATGTTACACCACATTATTTTGTTCTTTAAATAAAGTGGGTTGTTGCTGTCTGGAAAACTTTAGGCATTCATTACTCAGTCATGAAACTAATCTGTGAAAACTCATGGGTCAATGAAATGAGTGTGAAAGTTTGAGCAATTGTCTTAATACTTCACTTCAGGACAGAATTTCTCTCTCTTCTATAGAGGAGGCAGGAATGCACTACTCTTCACTAGGATCTTTAGGCACTACCATGCTATAAATACTTACAATGCTGATCTAACATGAGCTGTGCACATGAGTGTGGAAGCCCAGGAACCTCCTAACTTCAGTTCCAACTCGTAGTGCTGACTCAGCCCTCTGTGGTCCTTTTACTGCACTGCCTCAGTTTGTCAATGTATATTGACAGTGCAGTAAAAGGGACAAAGTCAGGAGGTTCCTATATATAAGAAGGACAGCTGTATTGTGTGGGTTGGTGAGTTTAATGTTTAAATGGTTTGAAAGTGCCTAAAATCATAATGCAGTACAACAGAAGAAAGAAAATCTATCAAGGACCAGACTACTATGGGTAATAAGGTATAGTATGTGTGAGAGGCAGAGGGCTGAGATTTATCTGCGCTTTAGCTGGGAGTTTAGAATTTTTTGATCAATGTGCACCAAGCAAGGCAACGTGCTACTTAATCTTGCCATACTCCTGTTTCTTCTAGGTTGCCTTTCTTGAAAAAAGGCAGGTCCAAGTTTTACATAAATGCATTTTAGTTTAGGATTTTTTTAAATATCTGGGTCTGTGTCAGAACATGAGGCGAGCAGCATGGGGAGCTTGCTTCTGCCAGCTCTCCGTTCTAGTAGGCACTGGTCAGATCCAGCAAGTTGCAGAGATGCATTTTAGGAAATTGCTCTCAGACACCAGTTGAACTGCTTTTATCTAGGAGGACAGTACCCAGGGGAACCATGAGATGGCAATATTTAGTTGTCGTAACAGGCTTCAAAACAATTAGGTGGTGTGTGTAAAAATAGCCACACAGTTCCTTACCCTTTTCCCCTCTCTGATTTGGCTTTATTTTACTTACTGGAGATGGGAAAGGAAACTTATGCTGCTAATAGGGTGGCCATTATAGAGGACAGTTCGGTTGTCCTCTGTCCTCTATTGATACAAAACCGGATGCCATTGTGTCCTCTGTTTTTCTCTTGAAAAGAAAAATAAAGGACATAAAGGCATTGGGTTTCATATCAATAGAGGACAGAGTAACAGAAAACGGGAATGCCCTCTATGATGGCCACCCTAGCTGCTAATGTCCGATGGAAAGGTGCCTCATGTTGCATAGTTCATCCAACGGCAATGGATAATATGTCCAGGAGTTTAGATGCTATGCCAAAGTCAAAATTTGTGGCACAAAGGTGTTTCAGAAAGTAATGGCAATTTTGAAATAAAACCATCATGTGTACAATGTTCATTTATGGGTCACATCACTTCTCTACATAGTTGTAAATGAAGGGTGCTTTTGACAGTGTCAGTGTTCCTGCTCCTGTGTAGTTTCCCACTTGTTGCACACAAAATGGTTTTATATTTCAATCTGAAACACTCTCCTAAAAACATTACATTACATAGACTTGGCTGTACCTGGTCTGAACGTATATTTGGGGTAAGATTGTGCATGCTGTACATCCATTTTATACACTGTAGGGCTGAACTCATGGGCAATGAAAGTGCCCTACACAGTTCCTGGATCTGTATTGCCTACCTCTCCCTAGTGTCTATCTCTGAAAAAAACATCAATATAAAGCAGCTTTCACGTTAACAAGATTTTCTTGTAGTGATTCTGAAGTTGTTCATTTTTTTCAAATCAGGTGTAGTCCTAAGCAGTTTTGTTTCCAGTCTGACTAATACACTATGTTAGTTTTTTCTTGTATAGTTATCTGAAGATGTGACCACTGCCTGAACCCTGTAAAACAGAGAGGTAGAAGTGGACTGCTGCTATTTTTCTATGGCTTCCCGGAATGAATTAAATGCTCAGAAATAGTCAAATGCTATTGAAAAGAAAGCTGTTGGAATGGACCCTTGCCACTGAAGTGGTGTGAAATTCACTTGGTGGTGGATTTTGTTTCCCTTCAAACTGAAACTTTCGTGTTTTGTCAAAAGGGTTCTGGGCCCCTGGGCATCAGCTGTGCCTATTCCAGGGGGAAGCAGTGCGTACATATGAGGTTAGCCTTGAGAGCTGGGAGTGAGTCAAACATGGAAGGAAATCAGAAGTGGCCAAAAGAGGGGAAAAAAGAAAAATTCACTTGAACTGTGGCAAAATGAAACAGCCATATTGCATTCCTGTCTTAAGAGAAATTAGTTTAAGAAACAGAAACTAAAAGTACTCTTTCTTGTTCTCAGTCTGTTGCTGAATAACAAGGCAGAAATAAGCCATTTGAGTGCAAGTGATCACAGACAGCCCTGTGAGATTTGGAGATGAGACCGCTCCCTTCCCTTCCTTTCTTTCCTCCCCTTTTAGTTCATCACTTTTTTAATGCAGTTGTTCTCTGCTTTCAGCGCCTTTGAGGCAGTAGCAAACCATACAAGAAGGCATGTATGGACTTCGTGTCAGCAGCCTTTTTTCAGGTTAATGGGGACGTAAGTTTTGTCAATATAAAGTATACAGGGTAAGGCTATGCATTATATTCTCCTGCTGTACTGTGTAGCTATTGTTTTGCTGTATGCATGTACTCCAGCTTGTGTGTGATATTTCAATAAGTTGTTGGCAGGGAAGGCACTGAATTTTTTTTTACAATCTACTTGAAGTCTTTCTTTTCCTTTTTTTTCTCTCCTTTTTTTTTGTTAAGATGGTCTGGGCCCTTTTCTTAACAGTGACAGAAAGGTCTCAGATCCAGCATTCACAATTTCCAACCAAGAGTAAGGCAGAGAGAGAGGTAAGTACTGTACTTAATAAGTACTGTAACCTGCAGTACTTATTAAACTTATGCAGACAGGGTTAAAGAGATAGTGTTGAGAGAAGAATCCAGGTTCCAAAATAATTTTACTGGTATTTATAACGCCTTACATTATCTAAGATAGAAGAATGGTACAGTACAAGGCAGTTCTGTCCACCTTCTCTCACTGAAGCACAAGGCAACGGAGCAGGAAGTTGAATACCACAGGGATTTTATTACAATTTCCCATATACAGTTCCCCTCCAAGGGGAGATGAGGGGATGTTGCATTCAGGAAACAAAGGGGTTTGACTCACTTGATCCTGCTGAAGTCTGTGTACTTTCCTAGGCCAAGGGAATAACCTTGTGGCCCTTGTTCTTCTGTTTTGTGGCCCTTGTTCTGCACCAGTTCATTAATAGTGTCTCTACCACTGCTCCTGAAACTTGGGGAGCACATTGCATCTACAGGACAGTGATCATGAAATCATAGAATCATAGAAAATTAGGATTGGAAGTGACCTCAGGAGGTCCAACCCCCTGCTCAAAGCAGAACCGCTCCCAACTAGATCATCCTAGCCAAAGCTTTGTCTAGCTGGGTTTTGAAAACCTCCAAGGATGGAGCTTCTACTACCTCTCTAGGTAACCTGTTCCAGTGTTGTACTACCCTCCTAGTGAGAAAACTCTTCCTAATATCCAACCTAAACTTCCCTTGCTGCAGCTTGAGACCATTGCTCCTTGTTCTGTCATCTGCCACCACTGAGAACAGCTTAACTCCATCCACTATCGAACCCCACTTCCGGTAGTTGGAGGCTTCTGTTAAATCCCCTCTCAGTCTTCTTTTCTCTAGACTAAATAAGCCCAGTTCCCTCAGTTTTTCCTCATAAGTCAAGTACCCCAGCCCCCTTACCATTTTTGCTGCCCTTCACTGAGACTCTCCCCAATTTGTCCACAACCTTTCTGTAGTGGGGGGCCCAAAACTGAACACAGTACTCCAGTTGTGGCCTCACCAGTGCTGAATACAGAGTAATAATCACTTCTAGTGACCTGCTGGCAACACACCTACCAATGCAGCCCAGTATGCCTTTAGCCTTCTTTGCAACAAGGGCACACTGCTGGCTCATATTCATCTTACTGTCCACTGTAACCCCCACATCCTTTTCTGCAGAGCTGCTGCCCAGCAGTCAGCCCCCAGCCTGTGCTGGTGCATGGGATTGTTCCATCCTAAGTGAAGGTCTTTGCACTTGTCCTTGTTGAATCTCATGTGATTTCTTTTGGCCCAATCCTCCAATTTCTCTAGGTCACTCTGAATCTGAGCTATACCCTCCAGCGTATCTACTACTCCCTGCCGCTTGGTGTCAACTGCAAATTTGCTGAGGGTGCACTCTATGCCATCTTCTAGGTTGTTGATGACGATATTGAACAAAACCAGCCCCAGGACTGACCTCTGGGGCACTCCACTTGATACCAGCTACCAATAAGATATTGAACCATTGATTACTACTCTCTCAACCCGATGTTTCAGCCAGTTTTCTATCCACCTTACAGTCCATTCATCCAGCCTGTACTTCCTTAGCTTGCCTGTGAGAATGTTGTGGGAGACCATGTCAAAAGCCTTGCTAAAATCAAGGTATACCACATCCACCAGTCTACAGAGCCAGTTGTATCATCATAGAAGGCAATCAGGCTGGTCAGGCATGATTTGCCCCTGGTGAATCCATGCTGACTGTTCCCAATTGCCTTTTTCTTCTCCAAGTGCTTAGAAATTAATTCCTTGGGGGTCTGCTCCATGATTTTTCCAGGGGCTGAGGTGAGGCTGGCTGATCTGTAGTTCCCTGGATCCTCCTTTTTTCCTATCTTAAATATAGGCACTGTGTTTGCCCTTTTCCAGACATCCAGTGATGGCTCTGCTGGAAAGTGATTGGAGCCTCCATTTGTAGGAGCTTTTCCATGGAATTGCAGGGCTGGTGGGAAAATGATGCACCTTTTCCACACCCAGGGATCTCCCTTCCCACACCTCTGCATAGAGCACTAATGCTCCCTTTCTTCCATCCAAAACTGCAGGATCCACACCTGCCTTAATCTAGTTCTTAGATTCCAGTGGGGTTGATGTGTTAGTCCCCAAAAGCTACAATTGTAAGCTGGGCCCCAGGATGCCAGATGCTTTAAAACCACAGGCAATCCCTAGTCCCAAAGGCTCACAATTCAGTTGAGTATTAACATTTCAGCCAGTGAAACTACTGTGTCACGAGCTTTATTTCTCATTGTCATGCTCTTCTATCTCAACAGCGTTACAAGCCTAAAGTAGAAGGAAGGGCAGGGTGGCACCTCAAAGATTAACTGGTTCAGAGAACCATGAGCATTTTGTTGGCAACAACCTACTTGGTCAGATGCAAAGCCTTTGTTCAGGTAGATAACACTGCAAGATATTTATAGTTGGGAGGTTTAATGGAAGTGCGGTTAAGAAAAAAGCTACATCTTAGGTTTTCCAGCTCTTGGATTTGAAATGCCCATTTCTCCTGGCACTGCCCCTTTAAGCAGACTGTAATGATATAAATAAATCACAGAAGAGCTAGCAGTCTCTTAGTACCTGTTGTGGCAACAAACTTCAAGTGACTTGTTAGCTAGTTGCAGAGCAGGCACGCTCTCATTAGTACTGCATTTATAGCTTTTGCCAAGTATTTTGAAATGGCTTGACAGTTTTAACAGCTGCTGGAGCTGGAATGGCATCCCATACCTCTCTCTTCTCTTGTGTGCTGAAAGGGCTGCTTGACAAACCAGAATGAGAGGGGACTTTTTTTTGTTAAAGGGAGCTGTGCAGAATGTTTCCCCTTTCACTGATTTCAGGTAGCACAAGTGCAGCCAAAGGTTTGTGGGTTTGCTTCAAGAAAGCAAAATGAGATCCTTCCCCCTGCAAAACTCACAAACTTCAGACAAAAGTGTTTGGAAGGACAGTGGCAAGTTGTTTAGACTCAGATGCTCAGTGGAGCTTCTTGAAAGGTTTATGAATCAGATATCTGTTTTGGAGAAGAACAAATAGGATAAGAATTTTTTTTCTGTAGTTTTCAGCTACAGCATAACATCAGAAAACCTCTGTCCACAGTAGCAAATTTACTCATATTGTTAGCAAGGGATACAGGTGACCTGTTGTTATACAGAGTTTGGATGTAAATGCAAGCAAAGTCAGACCACACAAATCAATGTTGAACATGGTTAAGCCATGGTTGTTTTCACAGTTAAGTAGCATTGCATAGCAGTCTAGCTTACCACATTATTAATGCATAAAATACAGCCAGACCAGCAGTCCATCACATCTAGCACATGGCCCATAATCATCGTAAGACCCAGGAGGCCCAGGAAGTGGGCACTTATACAGCTTTCAGGGCAGAGCACTGCCAACAGATTCCTGCTACCACCATGCATTCAGGCCCTCAGTGCATCATCACAGAGCCTACTATTATTACAATTTAATAATACAATCTCACTTATTCTTTCTAATTAGCTCAAGCTAAACTGAAAAGAGCTTGTTTCATAAGAGCATCTATTGTACTAGCAAGTTGGTCAAAAAAAATGTACATGTTTAAAGAGCCTGGGCACAGAAGCAAGTTACCTTGAGGTAAACAAGGACAGGGATTTGCAGCGTGTCAACTATTCCATAGTAATCATCACCTATTTACACAGTTAAATGAAAAGGAAGAGCTTTGCCCATGTATTGGCATTTTGTAATAAATGGTTTCCAGTTGAAGCCAAACCACAGGTTGGAGCCACCACAGTGAATTTAGATTCAATTACTAATGTATTCCTTTCAGCATCTTTCCCCCTCTTTCTCTTGTCCAACTGTTAGAAAGTTAGGTCCAGATTTTCCCCCAGTAGCCAGTGTGTGTCTCAGTCCCTAGGGGCACTTGTACACATGCCGGGAGGCTGCTCCAATGTGCTGTAAATCCAGCACGGTGTGGAAATTGCCGTGCTTCAGCTGCCTCCAGCGTATAGTGTATCAGCATCCCTGCACTGAAAACTGATGGTGGGGCACTTCAAATTAAACCTCATCAACCAAGCTTTAGCTGACAGTGCCCCGTCACCATATTTTCAGCGTGTGAGTGCTGATATGTGTACAGCTCGGGCGCTTTTAATGAGTGCAGCTGGCTAATTAAAACACCTCCCTTGCCTCCCAGAGCACATCTATAAATGCCCTGGGTGTCCAGCTTGAGCAGCCATAAAGCTGTCTCATTTTCAAAGGATGGATCTCTTGCCCTTTCTGAAAAGTAGGTCTCTATAAGATATCTCAGACTGGGTGGCCAAAATGGAGACAACTACTAATCAGGGAAAATCTCGGCTGTTAGCTTTTATTTTTCAAATTCCATCTCCCCCTTTTTTTTATTGTATCAACAAGCTAATGATTCTGATTGCCAGCAGCTTCTCAGCAATGTAAAATAAAGTCCAAGATGTATTCATACACAGTCTTTGAAATTATGCAGTAAACATGCAGATGTGTAGACACAGGCCCTGGTCCTCAAGCAGGTCCTCACAGGCAGACCTTCAATTAACACTGAGCTCTGCTGGGCACCAAGTGTAAGAACCATGTGGTTCTTGCAGCATTGGGGCCACAGAATGGAGGGCCCACAATTTACACATCTACTCAAAGAATCCACTTGAATTGCTTACAGCATCTTTGCCAAGTCCAGATGTACAAAGAGCCCAGATTTTTTTTCTGCTTCTGTAACAGTTTTTCCAAAGAGCCACAGGGGGTAAAAAACAAACTCTCAGAATAGCTTACTAACAGCCACTAAGACATACTGGGAGCATCTACACATGCCCCTGCCTACACATTTGGTACTGCGCAATCATAGTGGTGCACAGTTATTTTTAGACACTATGTTGCTGTAGTGAAGAGCTACAGCCACATAGCATCAGTGTCACAGTTTGTGCCCACCAACGTTACATCAACATAGCAGCAAGCTACATCGGTGTAGCTCCTTGTGATGGTGGCATAGTGTCTCGTGTAGATGCACCAACTGTAGCATTAAAGGAAGGTAGCCGTAAACCCAAAACCTATCTTCTTGATTTTTTTTTAATCTTCTTCCTTCTCTTTGAACTATACAGATATTAAAAAGGAGTTCAATTTAGTGTCCAAATTACTCATGTCATTTCAATTGATAGCACACAGGACATTCCTCTCATGATCCAAGGACATTGTATAATACAATGGGATTTTTCAGAAATCCTGTGTTGACCCAACTCAGTTCCTATTGAAGTCAGGGATGATAATATTCTTATCAAGACTAATGGGAAAAAAATTGGCCGTAGCTTTTTGAAAATCCTATTTATGCTGTTCAGTTATGCACAAGAAACTAATATAAAGGGCTGCTCACCCTGTCAAAGAAGTATTATATATTTATTTATAACTATCAGCTCCTAGAGCACTGGTCCTCAACCAGAGTGCCATGGCAACTTGAGCTGCCACCAGATCCTTTGAAGGGTGCCACAAACTGTGAGGTGATAAGCAGACAAGCACGGGCTTAGGCTTGTCCTTTCCTGGCTGATCCCTCAGCCCACTGCCTAGCCCTTTTGCAAGGAGGTAAGCACTGTAATAGATTGGTGAATTTTTGGAATTCATTAAAGTTATGGAAGAGTGCCTTGACTCCAATGAGGGGCGCTTCAAGTTCAAAAAAGGTTGAGAACCACTATTACAGAGCAGTAAAGAGATAATGAACCCCATGCACCCTTAACCTATCTCTTGTGTAAAAGGCAAATAAAAGAGGCTTTGCAGTCTCCAGAAAGTTAACACATCTGGGCCCTGGTGGAACAGTAGAGAAGTAATTCCCAAAGTCAAGAAGCCCTTGCAATTATTTGCCCCTCATTTATAGCATAAAATCTCTGGATTGAAGACTCTCCACAGAGACCATGTGCAGACATTGCATTTTTACTTATACTGGTAAAAGTGATTGGAAGCCTGTCTATACCTGTAACAGATCAGAATTTCGACACCCATAGACTTGTTTAAAAATCTTAGAACCTGATCTAAGATTTGGTCCCCCCCAAACTGTGCCACTTACAGAAAGCTGGGTGACTTAAATTGATTATGCTTCAGGCTTCTTGAATGTCTGTGCCTAGACTGAATTTAAATATGAGAGCATAACACATGGGGACAGGTGATCACTAAAACATTTGGTGCCAAACCTTTCAGGTCTTCACAGGTTAAAGCCAACACCTTCAAGTTATCCCTGGAGCATGTTACACCCGTGTTGATCAAACTGCACCCTTGGCAGCCAGTACAGTTTGATCAATGTGGGTATAACATGCTCCAGGTGCAAGCCTACTTAGTAAACAAATTGCTTCTTCCTGCACTGCTAGCTTTTCTAGTTTGAGTCATCTCATCATTGGACATGCGTTATCGCACTGTATAGCTATTCTGCAATGCTTCTAGGAGCTCCAGTTCTAAAGAGACTTCTCCCACTTGGCCCTATATATTCAGCAGTATTGTGTTGGAGCCGTGCTAGTTTCTGATATGCATCACTGTCTACATGAGACACTTAATGTTCAGTAGCCTAATAACACTGCACAGTAGTATGCCAGGCAAAAAAAAAAGTGCTAATATGCTACTACGCAGTAGTATTAAACTACTGTGCAGTGTCACAAAAAAACCATGTGCCGATGCTACTGTGCAGTAGCTGTAGGTACTGCATATTTAGTTAGTATTTCATTAAGCAAATACTAAACTAAATGCACAGTAATTACTGTGCATCAATGAATGTGTAGACGTGTCCACTGCAGACCAAAAACTGATACAAAAGTAGAAGAAAATTACTGGGACCTCCAGATCAACATCATACCATCATGTAAGTTCTTTAATTACCTTACTGCACACAGCTGAAGTCCCAGGGCATGTATATTCAATTAAAAAAACCAGATCTTGCCCTGATAGGACCATTTCTGCTGATTTAGCTTTGCTTTAGAGAGTGAAGAGGAATCCTTCATGCTTTCCTATTTCTGAAGAGAAACAAGAGACAAATACTGTGAGGCCTTGAGGATTACCGGTATGTGCCTAAAGTCAAAACCCACATTTGCTCCCATGTCATGCCAGAAGTTAAGGATCCATGGCTTATTCATGGAGCTCCAAAAGGTTAAAGACCTTTTATCAACTCTTAGAAAAACATCACTGGCTTATATATCATATAGGCATGTTTTTCTTACAGAGTAACACCCACAAAGAACTGGAGGCACCACACATTGGCAACACTAGCTGATTATATCAAATCCAGTTGCCTTTAGATAGTGCAGCAAACCAGCCAAATATCGCCCCCATCTACAAACTCACTCTTGGTACCACCTGGTGAATCAGGAACTACACCTACGCAGGCAAGATCTCAACAAAGTCTTGCAAACTGCTGTAAAGATAATAGGGGATTTGTCTGAACAAGGGCTACGTAAGGAACTCAACATTTGGCATGGCTAAAAATAAAGAACTAAAGTGGATTGACTTGGAAGCACTACAAACATGTTCATATTTGTTTCAAAAGTGTAACAAGTCTTTGGCAACTAATAGCTCATTAACACAAATCCTTCTTAGAATTCAATAACCAATGTTTAAATACTATGACATTAAATGACCATAAAATGCCTAATAGCATTAATGCAATTCAAAGGAAACCTTCCTTCCCTGCTCTAAAGTAGTCCTAAAGTTTGGGATCCCAAAATATTGTGGTATATTTTGTTATAAATGTTAGCAAAAAGTGACAAGGTAAGGCAATGGAATACAAGGGGAAGCTGAACCAAATTCTGATGCTGGTGGCAAAGAATAAGAGCTTAACAATGAAGTGATCGAAATGTCCCAGACTAGTGCAGAAACATATACCAACCTTTACTGCAGGGAAATTGCCAAAGGGTCCAGCAAAATGGAATCCTATCTACAACTCTGAATTGTCCTTAATCCCTTCTCCTGGAATTGAGGATTCTTGTCCAACATATGCAACTTGTGGGGGGGGGGGGGGGGGAGGAGGGGGCACACGCCCCCCCGAGATTGGCCGCTGCCACCAGCTTCTGCAGGCAGTTGCCACTCACCATCCCCATTCCCTGCCAACACTGCTGCCATATTCTGCAGGTGGTTGCCACTTGATGCTTGCCGATGCTGACAATACCACCGGCTTCTTAGGTGGCTGCTGATCACCACAATCCCCCACCCCCTCACCCCTGCGTGGCTGCTGCTGGCTTCTGCAGGCAGCCGCCACTTGCCACCCTGCCGCTGACACTGCCACCCACAAATTATGCCCCCTAGTCTTGGGAGGCACCAGTTATTCATATTGTCTGAAGATTGTCTGTTTCCTTTCCATTCTGCATGGGCCACTAGTGAAGTGTCATTTTGAAAGAGATACCTAAACAGCCTGGTAGCCAGTCCAAAGTACAGGGTAACTAGCATTTATCTATGTTGTGCAAGTAGGCAAGGCAACTGTCTTTGGCTGTGTTCAGGTGGAGATAATTTAAACACGATCCTCCTGTGATAAAATATAGTAAATGTGTTTCATGGTGGACAATTCTAATATGTTTTAATGCAAGGCACTCAGAGGTCCCAGTGCTCTCAGTATCCTATCCCTATCTGGCTCTGGTTTCATTGGGCCCTTGCCAAGGAGACAGAAGTATTGACCCAGAGCCAGCAGTGGTGGTAAGATTTAGCAAGCTGTTCATGAAAGGAAATAAAAATGGAAAAGAAAGGATATTGGTAAGTATGTAACAGCTAATTGCGAAGTGCCGGTTGACAGTGGAGTGCATCTCATCTATGTCACTCATACTATTAACAGACCACAGCCAACTGGGAATTTGAGCAGCAAAGTGCAGCACAACATAGGAAGGGATGTGGCTACCACCATCGTAGTTTATAAGGTGCTCCCATGCTTTCCTCAGCCAAGTGAAATACAAACTTGAAATAAAATGGAAGGATTGAAAGGTTCCATAGTCTTTGTGCTTCCAAAACTTTGCCTTCACAGGCACCTGTGTGACATTGTGTACCATGACACATCACCAGGCAGCATCACATCTGCTTGTCTGACAGGATCTTCTCTCATCCCCTTCCCCTCTGTTCCAACCTTGCCCAGACCTATCACAATAGTACAAGAGGGAGAAAGGTCTGGTTTCCTTAGTGTCTTCACAATAGGAGATGTCTCTAGTTTTGCGCAAGGGGGAGAGGTTTCAGCTGTGGAGCCTTTGCATGTGTAGGCAAAGATGATAAGCAACACAGATATGCAGAAATCAATAAGCTGACTGATCACAGAGCCTGGCGACTCTTCGGAGGAGCCGTTCCGTGCACACGCACAGGGGCTGAACATCTGTCGCACAAACAAAAAGCAATCCAAGCGGAACAAAGGAGAGGATTATTTTCACTCAAGTTCTTCAGTCTCAGCAGGCAATGTTCAAGCCGTTCTAGCATTCAAACACTGAGGCCTTATGGACTACGAGCTGTCCAGGAAATGCCAAACGCTGTTATAGAGAGACAAAAGGCGGGGGGTATACATGGGAAATTCAGAATGTCCCATAGAGTTAGATAGTGCGAGGAAAGAGACTGCAGTGGGCTAAAGAAGAAGACGGCAAGCCTCCATGCCAGCATGTTTTTAATATCCTAGTTTAATGTTGCACCTTTGATAATAAGTATTAAGTGTTCAGAATGTTGCATGTTCAAAGAAACATACAAATGTTAAGGGCCAGTATGTGGCCTTTCTGCTCACCATTTAATTAAACCTTTCCTAATGTGAGCAAGGGATGCATAATCTGGCTTAAATTCTCCTAACAGATTTGTGAGGCACTTTTCACCTAGGACCCCAAACTGGTCTGCATGCCGATGGGTATTCCAGCAATATCTTCCATGTCTATATTAGCAAAAGCAGGCTTTCTTGAAGCCTGATCCCAGTAAGAGCTGTCCCAAGTAGCCAGCATACAATTTCCTTTCTCAAATTAGGTTAAAAAAAAAAAATCAGTAAAAAAATCATAAGCCTATAGTGTTAAAATCTAAACCACAATTTCAAATTCTTGGTATTCTCCCCTTTTGAAAGAAAGCATTTTTTTTTAACTGCAAAACAGATACTGCAATTGTGAAAGGTTCCCTTTAAATTTATTCAAGGGGGAAAAGTTCAACTGTTTCATTACACAAGGCTTTGCTATTTTTAAGCTGGTCCCAATTAGAAAAAAAATACATATTTTTTGGAGTAAGAATGAGTTTTGGTATTACATTAACTGCATTTACCAGAGAAAACAGCAGCATTTCTCTACTGGGCAACTTGGCTGATTTCCTTGAACGTTCAAGGATTTTCCCACATTTTGGGATTGGTATTTCATATAAAACATTAACTAATCCTTACAGCAGGCCTATCTGGGTAGTATCATTTTCAATTTACAGCTGGGGAAATTTAGAGATGACATGACTTGCCCAAGGTGATAAAGGGAGTCCAAGTCAGATTTGAGATTAAAACAAAAGTATTTTGTCTCCTGCTTCCCTGCAGGAGTAACAGTTTTGTCCATAGGGTCAGAGTTTTTCCCAAAAAACTGTCCTATGGCAAAAACTGTCCCAGTTGTAGCAATTTCATATAGTCAATTTGTTTGCTCAGTTACTTTTTCTGTTCCTGGTTATGTCCATGAGCCACTTGCTATTTCTGCAAAATTATTTCAAAGAAAAAAGGACTTAAGGAAATTCACATTTAAACCACTTTTAGTCTGAGGACTGGTCCCAGTCCATTCATTGTGCATATCTGCTGCTCAATATTTGAAGATCAAGCTATGTCAGCTAATTGTGATTGGTCACAGAAGTCACAGTATTGTTCATGTTGCTTGTTAAAGAAGCATAGCAACTGCCATCAGGAATAAAACTTGAAGTTTTGACTTCCTTCCTAAATGGCTATGGAGGCATTCCCCTTTCTCTTTATTTGATAGACTTCTCCTCTTTAAGCAGGTCTGTCCTGAGGCATCATTCCTAGAATAATCAGGCAATGTTTAGACATATAATCTTGGAACAAAATGTAAATGTAATTTCCTCAGGCTCCCAAATGGCAATGTGCGTGTAGAATCATAACTACAAGAGGGCCAAATACAGTCATTGTTTCAGGTCACAAAAGATTTTGCTCTATCTACCTATCTATCTATATCTACTTTGGTCAGTCTATGAGGCACAGATTTATCTTGGCTTCTACATTGTCCCAGTAACAGAATTGCCAATTCTCTTGCCATATTTGTTGCCTTTCTTAAAGTTGCAGCTCCTGGAATCAAGTTATTACAGGAACATTCCAGCCTCCATTTTAAAAAGTTTAAGTTCCTAACCATAATGATGATTAGAAAAGAAGCTTGATTATGCAGTCAAAGTGCACCAAAGCTTAAAACTCTGGAAGCAAATTGAAAGAATCCAAAATGTATTCTTCATTATTAATGATTTTTGAATGGTTGGAACCAATAGTACTGGAAATATTTAAATACCTTTGTACTTGTGCCCTGGGGACTGGTTTGGAAAAGTTTCCACTGGTTGAAGCAGTGCTCAGTGCAGAGAAAACATTATTTGTGTTGTTGTAGTACCTCAGAGTCCCTACCATATACTAGTTTTATTATCAGTATCCAACAACCTAAAACAGATCATTTTCAGTGTGATGACGTATGTGAGCCTTTTATTTTCTCTCTCTGAACATTCATATTAGACCACATCTTCACTGCCCAAAGCAGTGCCTTTTCAGATTAAATAATTAGATCTAGCTGTCTTCCTGTAAAATCCCAATGGAGACAAAGCACAGGTTGTTTTTACCTTACTGCAGCTTATCATATAACTTATAGTTTATAGGGTGCTTATAACAACTAGTCATATTGAAGTAAAACCCCAAATGTTGCTAGGATGTTGCTGAGAGATACCTAACTCAAGTTGGCTGTCTTGCTGTAAAAACACACCTATTTTGGCAGCCAGGCCATAGCCAAGATAAAGCTTATTTCATAGATTTCATAGACATTAGGGCTGGAAGGGACCTCGGGAGATCATCGAGTCCAGCCCCCTGCCCAAAGGGCAGGAA
>NW_017728943.1:102632329-102740619 GCF_001723895.1 Crocodylus porosus
GCCCTCTATCCCCGTGGTCCAGTCATGGGTGGAGTCCCACCAGGTCTCCGTTATCCCAATGACATCATATTTCTTTGCACTGAGCAGGAGGATGAGCTCGTCCTGCTTGTTGCCCAGGCTCCTGGCATTAGTGTACTGCTCATCCAAACATTCACAGAAAGTGAACACAAAGAGGACAGAGGCACAGCTGAAGAAAATTTATTTCTAATGCAAGCAAATACAGATGTTTTTGGATACTTTCTCCTGGCTCCAGGGCCAGCGCTATTTTTGATGGACTGACTACAAGCCAACCCTTGAGGACATTTCAGAAGTTTTCTTCGTTTGCAAATCCAGGCCTTATTTAGAAAAGCACCTAAAGAGTATTTATGGATCATGTTGACACCAGTGGGATGTAAGCATGTGCTTAAAATAACACACACTTAAAGCCTTGGCACACGTGAGCTGCTCAGATGTTGATGGGAGTGCTAGCTCAAGTTTGGAGCAGGCACACATTCAGGCCAGCAGGGGCCTGGAGGACTGAAAGGTAAGAGTCCCATTCTGGACTTTCCCTCTGCCCCTCCAGGGCAGTTCCTCCCTGCCCCTTGCCCTTTCCCCCTACCCCTCAGGGTTTCCCCCTGCACTGCCCTGCCCTGCCCTGGCCTGCCTTGCCTTTAGGGCTCCCTTCTGCCCTCCCCCTCCACATACTTGTGGCTGCCTGTGCTTTGTGTTCCAGGGGAGCAGGCAGGGAAGGTTTAACTTTCCTGCCTGGCCATTGCTGCCACTGAGAGCCTGCTGCTCTTCTCTGGGATGGGCCTGGCCCAGAGAGTAGCAGTGGTAGCTATGGAGGCAGCTGGGCAGGCTGGTTAAACCTCCCCTGCCTGCTCCCCTGGGATAGGCAGTGTGGGCAGCCACAAGTAAGCAGCGGGTGAGGAGGGAGTGGGAATCTGGGATGCCGGGGAAGGTGTCAGGGGCATGGGGCAGTGGGTGTAATCCAGGCCAACGGAGGAGTGGGGGCAGGTAGGATGCTTATACTCAGGTGTTCCTTAGAGCAGCATTTTTCAACCCATAGGTCACTCCCCAAAAGTGGAGCCACAAGAATATAGGAAAGGGCTGTGAACAAACGTTGAAAAATGGATCAACAAACTTTAAAAATGCACTCTCCTTTAAAAGGGAACAATGTGGGAAAACATGGATTTCCCCTTATAGGCTGGCAGAGTTCCAGCCTGCAAGGGGCTGCTTGGGGCGGGGGCAAACTCTGGCTTTCAAGTAGCTGCCCAATTTTTCAGCTTAGCCTTCTAAGCATATGGGACTCCACTGAAAACCTTAGTTTCCCTTGTCTCTCTCCACTGTAACAAGCTGATGTAATGGTCTCCATTTGTCAGGTTGCTCCTATAAGAGTTACCCTTTCCCCAAACACTTAATTCAGGCAACCTCCTCACCTGCAGTTCAGCTTAACCAATCTATTCTGCGGTGCTTGCGTCGAATCCTGGGGATCAAATGGGAGGACCGCCGGACCAGTGCGGGCATCCTCCATGAAGCTGCATCCACCAGCATCGAAGCCTTGCTCTTTAGAAATCAACTCTGATGGACAGGCCACTGCGTCTGAATGTCCAAGAATTGCCTTCCTCACCAGATCCTCTTTTCCCAGCTCTCTGTTGGCCAACAGTCAAAGGGTGGACAAAGGAAACAGTACAAAGACATACTCAAGGTTGCCCTCAAGCACAAAGGCATCGACACCAACGGCTGGGAGGAGCAAGCTGCTGACCATTCAGTGTGGCACCACCTGGTCCACCAAGGCATGCACCACTTTCAGGCCCAATGACTCAATACTGAGGCGGAACGGTGGCGACGAAGGAAGGATAAAGAGACCAACCCGGGGCTGCAACACCCACTCCCTCGCACAACAACATGACCCCATTGCCGAAGAATGTGCGTATCCAGAATCGGGCTCTTCAGTCACCTGAGGACCCATCAAGCCTGCAGACATCATCCTCAACTCCGAGGGACTGCTGCTGACCCACCACTCCGCAAGTCCTTGTAGTTCCTGTCACATAAGAAGGACTTGCCGTTGTCACTAACTCCAGCAGATCTGGGCCCCTGCACCACACATATCCAGATTTTGGAGAGGCCCCATGAGGTGCCCAGAAACTAGGAGTTATGTTGTTTCTTGAGGGAGGGGTGCTCAGAGAATGAATTGGACTGGTATGCTTCACGGAGGCCATGGAGTTTTCCATCAGGGAAGAAAACAGCTGCTCAGGGCTTGCTAAGTTCACTCGTGCTTCATCCTTTCTGGGGAAAAATGTAATGGTCCAGGCTGCTGCACCCACCTTCCTTTACTCAAAATGGATGTCAGTGCATGGGCTTCCTAGCTTATACCCTCTGCCTTGCTCTACCCTTGTACAGCAAAGGGACCCAGGTCTACCAGGAGTGGCTACCTCCCCTTATCAGCCAGTTGTAACTTAGGGATCTACATCTTTCAGGAGAGCAGGAAATGTTTAAGGCCACACCCCAAAATCCAGGGGTTTTATGGCCAGGTGTAGGCCTCCCTGCTGTCTGCCTCTGAGGTTTGCTATGTCTTAGGTCCTTTATCTCCAGGACTATTACTTCCTCTTCAGTAAGGAAAGGGAGGCAGGAGAAACCAAACCCAACTTTTCAGTGTCCCAGCCAGAGGTCCCGTGTTATGCATTATTATTATTATTATCCTTTACTGCTTCTTCCCTTCCCTGCTCTGCAGTTTTTCCAGCCTCTCCACCTGCTGTTGCCCTTCTTTCTAACTGGCTGCGTCATCAGATTTGGGGAAAGAATGAGGCCTTTATTAATTCTTTTTGGGCTGCTGCCATGTAAGGTTTATATACCCCATCATGGCATCATTTTTACAACTTCATTATTTTTAAGCCACTCCCATGATTTTGGGGAGTCCTAAGGCAATACTTTTTTAATATTCTTGGTTGGCAAAAGGGAGTAAAGAAACCCTGAAAGGGGGCTTTCTTCTAACACTGCTATCATGTCCCCCTTTAATTTCCCTTTTTCCAAACTAAACCTGGTGTCCAAAAATGGATATAATACTTCATCTAATACTGACTGTACTGGGTAGAGTGGTAACTTTCCCTGCTGCGTCTTGTACCCAATATTTCTATTAATACATTCCAAAATGATATGGGCTTGACCATAGATACCTTCCATGTGATATCTCCATGTTTTTCCAGTTTGAAACCTAACAAACCTCAGTTCTTAATTTTGTTTTTAGCAATAAAAAAAAGAATGAAGAGTTGCATTATAGATGAGAACCGCGGAATGGAGAGTGAATACAAACCCCCAAATAATATTTCTAAATTAACTTGGTGCTCAGGAAATGTTCTGAATTAAGAGTTTTAGATACTCCAGACTAGAGAATGCCACAGAATCCAATGCAGCAATTGAGGAAGAAAATCTGGGCTGGTTACTAAGAAGAACTGCACATGTTCAATACAGATGAAGTTGCTTCATACATGAAGGAATGCCACTGAAGAGACAAATCTAGGGCATTTGGCTGGTGGATATGGATAGAACATGCATCTGGTTAAGTTTAGCTTGAAAGAGGCAATCGCTAGTGCTCACAGAAGGCCAAGCAAGCCCTTCCTCCCATCTCCCCCTCACACAGAGGTGTATCAAAGATGCAGAACAGAAGATAGAGAGGATTAAACCATGGGATGATTTCTTTAAGAAAGTGAGCAAATAAAAGTTGAAAAGTCTATTCTGAGAGGTGCTCAGTAGGCTCCTCTTCTCTCCGCTTCAGGGCGTTAGTTCGCAACTAGTGTCTAGTTGGGATTCAGCAGACAATATTACTGTGTGGTTGGTTAGCAATTTTATTCCCATTTGCCTTTGTTTGGGTACCACTGATTGGGATGTGGGAATGCATGTAATTTGGTTGAGTTTCAGCCTGGAAAAAATCCAATTAAAAAAAAGGAGAGAGCAAGAGAGAGAAGAGTGAATTTGAGTTGGTGGGAGAAACGATTTAAAAAAAACTGAATGTTCACTTTGTGGGTGAGGTCAGCTCATCAAAAAGAGAAGAAGGGAAGGACAAACAGTCCCAGACTGTGAGAAACAGTCAATAGATCAATCTAAATCAATTAAAGGATGACAGACTGGCAAATCTGAATTGTACTGTGATGCCAAATATAATAACTTTCCCTTCAACTTAGGAAAGGTCTTTCTGAGAAGGCAGCTTGAAAGAGAGAGAGAAGTGTTTTCATTAAATCAGCTCAATGGGCAAGGGAAGCAGGGGCCTGCTGGAGTGGAAGCAATTTCCCTTAAGTGTGTTTCATGGTAGTGTGGTACTGAAAAGCAGAGGGGGTGAAGGAACTGTGAACAGCTGGTAGGTGGCAACCCTGTGCCAAAAAACAATAAAGTGTGGAGGAGCGGAGGAGGAGGGTGTAAAGAAGAAAAGGGGCTAAAATGGTGTCTCCTAACTTAATCAGTAAAAAAAAAGCAGGGTTGGAACAGTATTGTCAGAAATCAGCTTCCCATGGTTTCTCACAGCTAGAGAGGCCATTGTCCTCTGTTAGGGATGGAGGTAGGCACAGAAATGGCAAGCTGGGTTGGGAACATAACTGCTGCGCTCTCTCACTTGCACTTCTCTATTAAAAACCAATCGAACACTATAAATTGAGTTACAGGACGATTTCTGGAGAATGAATGTCCTCATGGCAGGCTCTGACATCCAATGTTCTGACGACATGACATCAGCCTTCTGAAAAATTAGTTAAAATATTTCACTTCATTCAGGCCACTGGGTAATGAAGAAAGATGAATATGTATCTGGACTGTGGAAATAGGGCCCAAAGCTCCACTGACCTACAAGACAACCTTAGTGCACCATAAAAGTATGTCAGCACTGCCTTTCTGCTGTGTCCAATAGGGCTTTGTGAAGCATGTCACACTTGGTCACACCCCACGTATGCCAAATCCCCAAAATAAGGTACTGTATCCATCACTTCAGAGTGGAGCAGTCATGTCCATAAGCGTACCCGAGACATACATTGCTTCATTTTCAGGACCAGAGCACAGAGAGCAGGAATGAGTGGACATGCTTCACAGCAGTTTTGTGAAAAGACCTTGCCTTTCCAGCTGAGATAGCTGTGCTAACAAGACCTGAAGTCTGGACACAGTTTGGCTTAAGGAAAAAGGTGTAAGTCAAGCAGCGGTGGAGAGTAGCTCCCACAGCTCCCTGCAGGTAAGTCTATGGGGCCGGGGGGCAGGGGCACAGGCAATGCATTGGGAGTGCAGGGGGCGAGGCACAGGCAACATGGTGGGGGGGCAGGGGAGCACAGGTGATGCAGCGGCATGATGGAGCACATGCCCCCCAGAGATTTCTGCACCGACAGTGGGGCATGGGGCTGCAGTGGGGCCAGACCAGTTATGGGCAGGAGCCGCCTCTGTGGTCCAAAGAGTAGGATCTGGCACAGGAGGGAGCACCACACCGCCATGGCCAAGGTGAGGCATGGCAGCAGCAGCAGCAGCATGGAGTTGTGCCCTGCACTGCCGCCAGGCAGGCAGGGGGCCTGTCACCTTGGTGTGGGGGCACCTCACTGTGGCGCTTCCTTCCATGCCTGCTGGGCTGCGGAGGGGGCAATAGAGTGGGGAGCCCTGAGCCCTGAGCCCTCAGTGGGCAGCTTGCATCCTCCCTCTTCTCCCCCACCCCCATGGGCTCTGCTCTGACCGTGCCACCTGCAGGGGGAGGACGGAGAGCTTGGGCTCCACACTCTGCTCTGGCCTCAGCAGCCGCCGCCTCCCATGGGTGGCAGCCAGGGCTTGGACACTACTGGGCGGGCAGGGCTCTGTGGGCCCTGACCCAGGTGGCCCTGATAAGGTTGTAGGCAGCCACAAGATCCCTCCTCAGTCTCCTCTTGCAGAGACTGAAGAGATTCAGGTCCCTCAGCCTCTCCTCAAGGGCTGGCCACAGAGGCCCTCAACCATATCATACGAGTGGCCCTCCTCTGGACCCTCTCCAGGTTCTCCACGTCCCTCTTGAAGTGCGGCGCCCAGAACTGGACACAGTACTCCAGCTGCGGCCTGACCAGCGCTGCATAGAGGGGGAGCAAGACCTCTCTGGACCTGTTAGTGATGCCCCTGTTGATGCAGGACAGGGTGCGGTTGGCTCTGCCTATTGCTTCATCACATTGGCGACTCATATTCATGCTGGAGTCAATCCTGACTCCAAGATCCCTCTCTGCCTCTGTGCTGCCGTGAGGGGCAACCCCTAACCTATACCCACAATGCTCTTTTTGTCCTTGTTGAACCGCATCCTGTTCAGATCCTCCCACTTCTCTAACCTATCCAGGTCTGCCTGGATGCGGTCCCTGCCTGCCGGTGTATTCACTTTATCCCATAGCTTGGTGTCATGCTGGGGAAATGGGGTCATAAATGGGGGCATGTTGAGGAAAAGTTTGGGAAGCACTGTCCTAAGTCTGTCCCATCATCACTGCATTTTAGGGTACAGTTCCCTGTTTCTAGATATATTACATATGGATAAAGGCTATGGAAGGGGATAAGTCTGTTTGCTTAAATGAATCTATCCTTGAAACAGATGGCTTAAAACAGACGGCTGAAAAAGCACTACTATCTCCTGACAATGTGCCAATCAATTGGATGTCGACAACATTGTGAACATTAAACACACTAAAAAATAATTCTACTTGTGGAAAGGATCATTGATTTCATGAGCAGGGGTCATCTCATTCTCATCCGTGTGATGAGCAAGAATCTATTTTTGTTAAACACAGAAGTGTTTCATTAAAAAAAGGAATGACCCTAATCTCTGTTATTATTAGTGAGAGTGCCATGGTCAAAAGGTTCTTTCTCCTTCGCTCTGAAACCAGGAAAAAGCACAAAACCACTGATGTTACTTTCTGTGCATAACTTTTTCCCCCCACTTCGTGCACAACTACAGTTTAGCCTCCTGGGCCAAAGTCCTTTGCTATCTCATGATAACAATTGCTTGATCATGGATCATTCTTCATTTCCAACCTGATCTTTCTAAAGTGCTCTGAAGAGTTTGGTATCTGCCTAATCTGCATATCTACAGAGCAATTTTTTCACAAATGGACTTTGAAGCCCAGGGGAACCACAGCACCCTTTACCTTCCCTGTGCAAAATGAAGTTTCTTTTCTACCTGGGAGAACCTTTACAATCTTTGAATTCTTCTCTGCCTGAAGAAGGGTGTTTGGACCTAAAAGCTTGCAAAGAAATCAGTTGTTTTGCTACTATTTAGTTGGCCTAATAAAAGATATTGCCTCTAGCCCAAGATATTTGTCTGCCTCTGAAGAGCCCTAGGTTGTTTAGCTTGCTTATGTGGATTCAAGATACAGCTCTAAATTACTGAAACAAAGAGGAAAAAATGACTGGTTTCGTGGCTTCTATTTAAAATTTAACTTGTTTAGCTCTGGAGTCTAGAAACACACCTCAATTCAACAGGAAGAACTGTCAGTATTTATCCCCTTGCTTTACTTCAGTGAGGTTTCTTTGCCCTGTAAACTCTGTAACACAACAGCATTTTTAACAGAAAAAGATTGCATACAAGAGTACAGTGCCTAGATTTAAAAGCTTTCTATTTATTATATGGATAGTCAAGATAACAGTCGCAATACTCCTCTAATACTTTTTGTTCAAGGATATGAAACTAAGGTGAACGTCTAGCTACAACACATTTGTTAACTTAGTCATTTGCTAGCTAGTACTGAATGCTTTCCTTGATCAATCTGGAGAGGGTTAGAGGAATATGTTTGATTTGATATACACTACAAGGTTTTGTTGCTCCAGTTGATACTGCTATGCTGACAGAACAGGGTTTTTGTCAGCAGAGGTTTTGTCATTCAGGGAAGAAGTGTAACTACGCTGGCAGAAAAAAACATTTTGCCTCCACACACACTACATCTTCATGAGAGGGCTGTGCTGCCATAGCACAGCTATGGTGGCAGCCACCCCATCACATAAACCACATCTTAGAAATGTATATGGCTTGGCATGGTTTTACACTGAGCTAACTGGCCTTTCATGTAAATTCCATTATTACTGTGATGTGATGAAAATAAACCCCCCGTTGGGAAGATGGGGAAAGCGTTGCCTTTAACAACACAGGTAGTTTTTAGGTTAAAAACTACCTGTGCCTTGTTTCCACTAGGATTTTACATTGAGAGAGGTAACTTGAATTAACTATTTCTTGGAAAAGGCACACGTAGCTTTGTGGTGCACACATAGCTGGCAGAGGCCTTTTGGCTGCATTTAAGAGGTGAACTTAAGCAAGGTTACAAGCATAATTGTAGGCTCTTAAATACATATTTCCTGGTCCTTCTCACTTCCCCTCTAAAACTACGGTTCCTACCAATGGCAAAAATGGGTGGAAACCTTAGTACAGAGAGGGCACCAGTAACTCTGTGTTTTAGCCACCGTGTGATATAGCCCTGGCAAAGTCTGACATCATACTAATTACATGTCTGTACCAGAACATTCATTCCTTTGTTGGTATCACCAATGGAACTGTTTCTTGCAATATCCTGCTCTAGCTGCAGCAGTGTAGGTTGTATCCATGTTGGTCTAAGGACATAGGCAGACAAGGTTCTTTGGGTAAATCTGATATCTTTTATTAGACCAACTAAATAGATGGAAAAATTCTTCTTAGCAAGTTTTTGGGCACAAACACCCTTCACCAGGCTAAGGAAGACCATCTGCAGATACTTCCTCTGCCTGATGAAGGGTGTTTGTACCTGAAAGCTTGCTAAGAAGACTTTTTCCAACTATTTGAGTTGGTCTAATAAATGATATCAGATTTACCCAAAGAACCTTGTCTGCTCTAGCTGCCATATTTTACCTCTTATTATAAATTTGTCCTTATTTGTGTTAAGTCTAAGGGCATGGGCACATACAGAAACAGAAGTAGGCAGGATATGAAGGAGCCTCCTGGGCCAACTGAGTCCAGTCTTCTGAGTTTGTAAGCTTACCATGAAATAAATACCAGGCTGTGCAACTTGTCAGTTGTTCAGAAGTAACTGTCAGTATTTGGTTTCTTACCCGTGGATGAAAGCTGATCCATGGCAGCTTCCTTTCACCAAGGGTTAAACAATGCAGGTTAGCTTTCATTTACCGTGGAATAAGAGCGTGCATACAGGCAGTTACCACAGAATAGCTGATATAGTACAACTCCCCAGCCCAGCTTACTTCGTTGTAACTTGTTTGTTTGTGTCCTTGCCTGGAGATTATTAAAGTGGCAGAAAATTTTTAAAACTCAATTTTTCTTACTCAGCTGGTTTAATTATTTCTTGCTTCTTATTGGCTTGGTTGGTTATAAGTGCATGGGCCATCTTCAAGCATGTATTGGTTAAAACAATAAAAACCTTCCAGCTACATTCTGTGCAAGACAAGAATTTGCGCAACAATTAATTAGCTACAATTTCAAGGAAAAATTGAATGAGGAGATGTGTGAAAAAAAGCAACCCACTTGAATGCAAATGCAGTGCAATCTTTATTCCCTATAGAGGAAGTAGTTTCTCTTAACTTCTCACCTTGCTGTGACAGCTACTGAAACTGCAATTGGAAAGTTAAGTATAACTCCCTCCCCAGGTAATTCATCTCCTTGGCTACCCACTCCACCTCCCCCATTCCCTGCATACAAGTATCCATATTCCCACATGGGTGCTAAATCCCATCAGTATCTGAGTCAGAGGCATTGTGGGGGAGGGGGTTAAAGGAGGTCCCTTTGATCTCTCAGGCCTCATTCATAGGTCATTTGGGAGGCAGGGTAGAAAGTGGTGAAGATTCCCAGTTCATCAGTGAGGTGTTGATGGCCTCCAGATTGCTGGGATCATAATAGAAGAGACATGTTTGTGGAACAAAGCGCATCACAGCTCAGTATTACAATTGTTAATGATCTCTCATGGTGTAAATACAGGCACTGTGCAAGTGCTAGATATAGCTCATGATGACTACAGATAGACCCTTTGCTTATTTATTACAGGCATTTGTATGGCTCCTGCCACTAGAAGCTCTATATGTAGCTAGATTATTTCAAATTGTCCACAGTGTCCTAGGCCTTTTCCAGACATATAAAAAAGGATTGTCTATGACCTAAGAAACTCTAGTCTAAGGATGGACAGCCGGGTTTACTGACAGATGTTAGGGGAAAGAAACATGAGATACACTTCTCTGAGCAAGATTCACTACAGAAAATATGGAAGATTAGAGGCTTCCAGCATGAGTTCAGGAAGCGTAAATCAGGCTGAAAGGCTAAATGGAAGAAGGTATGGGAAAAGTCATACTAGTGTTAATATTACATTAGTACCTAAAAGCTCTACACAAAGGTCTACATTGTGTCAGGCACGGATAGACAAGGAATTAAAAGTAGGCCTTGCTTTAAAAATCACTAGTGGTTTGGGGGGCTTCAGTGTTTTGTTATTTAATTTGAAATGCCTTAAAAAGGCAAGTGACCAGCACTTTCTGCAAGTTATGCTTCTATAAAGTGCCTCAGGATTGGAAACTGAAAACTGAGAGATCCCAGATCACTAGTTGCTTTTGGAAATCTTGTCTATGGGGTTAAACACCCAGTAAATATAGGAAACCCAGCAGCTCCCTAGATCTTTGGGCAACTTGACCAAGCATCTCTACCAGATAAGGATCTTTTTCTCTACCTCTGTTGTGAGGTGAATCTTGTGGTATTTGCTGGTTTGCTCAAAGACCAAGGTCTTGGAAATTTTTCACTGAAACAGCAATGAATTTTCAGCCCTTTTGGTTATGGAGAAAATCCTGGCTTTGACACATTACCTCTAAAGTTTAAAAAAACAGCAGACAAACCTAAAGACAGGAAAACAAACTATTCTTCTAAAAAAACCCATGTTTTTTCCCCCTAGTAATCCAGTTAGTTATGAGGCCCAGTTTATGACTTTTGAACAGTTAGGGCAGTGTTACTGACACCACAGCTCCAAAGCTACAAGTTGTTCTTATCTCTGCAGCTCTTCACAGAAAAACTTACCAACTTTCTTTTTAATGTAGCATGCACTGCATATGTTTTTTCTGAAGCCCTGGGCAATATTGTACCTGCACTATCTTTAGCAACCTTGATAAAGGTAGTCCATTTCATAGTAGAACTGAACTGTTGACGATAGTTTGCCGAGGGGAATATATGTTGTTGTACCTCTTTGGGTAACACTGGGCACATCTACACATGCAATTAATGCAATATATTCCATGTGCAGTTTTCTTCACAGAAAAGTCAGGCTCATTAAAGTGCTCTGGTGCACATGTTTACGCATGTGTCCCCATCATGAGCAAACTGCACCTGACAGGAGCAGCCCAGTCCAGGGCTGCTCCTGCCCTGCTCTGCCCCCCTGCAGCAGCCAGAGGAAGCTCCAGGCTCCCCCAGGTGCCAGCCCTGGGGCTGGCAGGGGGCATAGGGCCCAGTCCTGATCTTCATGTGGTCAGGAGGCTCATCTCTGATTGGCGGGGACGCTGCCTGCCAGTGGGATCCCCGTGTGGCTGGCAGACAGCATCCTTGTTGAGCAGGGATAGTTCTTCCAGCCATGTGGAGATCAAGTCCCAACCTGATCTCCATGTGGCTGGGACATAACAGTGTTGGCTGCCAGGACAGCTCTCCTTGCCACGTGAGGATTGGGTTTGGTCCCAATCCCCATACAGTGGTGACACAGCTGTCCCTGCAGCCAGGGTAGCTCCCCCTGCACTGGGGCTTAGCCATGCAGTAGCGGGCCCCTTGCTGTCTGGGCTGACTGGGAGCAAATTGCTCTCAGTGAGCATATACATGTGTGCTACTTCACAGTAGATAATGCACCATTAATCTAGTACCTGTATCTCCTGGTATGAGCAAATGGTGCATTAGCCTCATTTACTGCACAGTAAGGCCTGCGCACGTGTAGATGGTGATGCTTTACTGTGTATTAGATTAGTCTAATATGCAGTAAGGCATCTTGTGTAGCTGCGCCCACTAACTTCTCACGTGTGTCCTGAGTCAGTCAGGACTGTGTGTCATGGAGCTGGGGTATGTTGGTACCCATACAGATCCCTCCTCTCTTCCACTTGGTTGTGCAAGACATTTTTCCCCATGATAACCCTGCTTTCAGATGCCAATATTTTTCCTATAATATTGAGTGTTTTTAAGCTTTGGTGGGCTTTAAGGTTTACCCCCAGGTAATTGTACTTTTTAATTTGAACAAAGCCACCTTGAATGAGATTTTTTTATGACAAAAGAGGGAGGGAAAATGTGTTCAACAATAGGAAATGCAGTTGCTCAGCACATCTGAAACTGAGGTTCTTATTATCTATCACAAGTTGAACACTTAGGTAATATGGGAGACTACTTTGAAAATCCAAGCATACATGATCAGCTTAGCATAACACAGGGAAAACAGAGAAGATGTGATAGTCCCATGTCGTATCCACGTGACACACACTTCACACTCTTCTCTGTACCATGACCCTGTGTTAATCAGAGAGCAAATTTTTAAGGCCATCCTCTCTTCCAGCCACAAAGGAAGGTTAATCATGAGCCCTCATCTGTGACCTAAACTACTAGTGCCAAACTCAACCCATGGCCCAGGCCAGATCTAGATGGCAGGATTCACATGGCCTGAATCAAAGTCTGGAGGTGGTGGGACAAGTGGCAAAAATGGCACAAGTGGCGGTAGCAGGGCAAGCAACTGCAGATCAAGCAGCCTTTGGGTGAGCAGGGTTGTGTTGGCACAAACCTTGCTCACCTACTGGTACTACAGACCATGTTCAACAGGCCCCCATAGCCCCAGCTTCTGCAGTAGGCCCTACTCCTTGCTAGCTGTGACTCTGAATTCACTGGTCCAGAATATTTAGCAACTTTGCAAATCATCTTGAGAATTCTAGATTTAAAAATGCTGTTTACCCTAATGGGGTTATTACTCAGCCTATTTTACTGCTAGCAAAACAGATCCAAAAAGTTGGAGTGACTGGCATGTTGTTATAGATAAAGCAGAGACTTCTGAAACAGTTGGCTTCAGTTCTTGAATCTAACGCTCATTTGCTTTGATACCACCTATAAAATATGGCTATTCAAATGTAGTTACTTTTATAAGACAGGTTAATTTCTCCAGATAGAAAAGAATTATGTAAGAATAAGTATTAATGCTACCCCATTCTACCTAACACCTGAGGCTTCAGGGGAAAAATAACATTGATATAATATTTCTCAAATACCTATCAAGGTATAGTCAAGATCTGAAGTTTAATGGTTACTGACAGAGGGATGGAATTAAGGTTGCATATTCAACCTTCATTCTGGCATTTCCTGACATGCTTGACCAAAGTTATCTTGCATAAAACTTGTGCGTGTATAAAACACAGACACAATCAAAATTATTTTCTCACTTTTTCTCTGCGTGTCTGTTCAACAGTTTGCCTGGATTTTGCAAATCCTGATCTCTTTTTACCTGTTTTGAATAGTGCTAACAGCTTTCCTTATCTGGTAGAAAAATCAGTTTTGCAGCAGCCTCCTTCTGTTAGGCAAAATTATGCAAATTGCACAGATTAAATTTCAGCACAGTGGTTCATCACTTTTTCATTATTGTTTGCCATTTGGTAAACTAGATTTGTATGTATTTAACAAGTGTATTAATTAATAAGTGTTTAAAAAGCTTAGTGTAGCAAATACCTCCAAGCATTTCATTTCCCATCTGCAGTGGAGGAGAAGGAGAAGGTATTGTTGTTTTCGCTGATTTTGGTCCTGGACATTTAATATATAATTGCAAAATTACTAAAAATTGCAGGTCTGCTGAAAAAGCTGCGAAGAGAAGCAATGACTTCCCACAATTCTTTTCACGGTGCATTTGTGTTTACTGAGATCAACTGAAACTTAAGCTGCTGCTGATACCTGAAGCCCTGTGGCCCTGAAGTGTGCTATGTTCTACTGTAATATTTGTAATACCTGCTTCAGATAGAATACAGGATACTTTTACTAACATTATACTCGTTACTTCACTTGTAACCTTACCTAACCTTAGGTAACAACTTCTCTACGTTTGTCCAAGTGTGCCTCAGCTCTACCACGCTGACTCTTGACCCTTCCCTCCCCTCCCCTCGATACAACACAGTCTCATACCTTTGGATTCCTTACAAAGCTCCCACCATGAAAACAACTATTAGTCCAGGTTGTGTGTGACTTAGACACTGTACAGTTACATCTAGTTCCTCTTCACGTAGATGCAAGATCCTATGTTTGCTTTGATATGAGCATACACTCAGGCATGCTGGTTATAAACACATAAGCATTTCCTGTGAGTTTGGGGGAACATTAATGCTGTCATTAATGCAAAACCAATGTATTGCTCATACCTCAAATTTTGGGAATTCCCAGGTATGCTTTCCTTCCTGGCTCCCTCCTTCCCTGATAGATGTTTCTCTTTCTCCCACATCTTTTACATATGCCCAATCTATTACCTAAGCATTGAAATGAAGCAATTAGCTGTTTCCTTAGAGACTGTCTACTGTTCTGCTTCCATGCTGAGGCACCTGGCCTGCTCTGACATTGGCCACTACAACCAAGTAATGCACACAGACTGTGTGCAATCTTTCTATAATTAGTTAACTATAGAAGTTAGTTTGGTTTCCTTTGACAAATTAGCCTTTTACTATCAAGTTACGCAGACTGTTGAGAAGACACCAAAGAAGTGTGCGCTCTTTAAAGGAATTCTTTCTCCCACTCAGCCCCATAGAGTCATATATTTGCCTATAGCAGACAGATGGGCTATTTTCTTGTATCTCTATTAGATAATAGGCTCAAGCTGTGAACAAATAAAGCAGAAAATACCCAACATGCCAAATGTGTTATTTTTTTCTTCCTGTAGATGTCTCTGTCGATTGTAAAGATGATTCAAGTCCAAAATATTTAGTGTGTGGGAGAAAGAGCCAAGTTGTAATCTGCCTCCTGTGCTCAAAACCACAAATATCAAGCCTAGGGGAAAGAGTCCCTTAGGGCTGACTGACCCACATGTAAGTGCTTTGAATTGGCAAGGGAGAAACAGGCTTAACTGTGCCTTGTTTGACTTGGCTCTTTAAACTACAAAACCTTTCTCTCACGTGGCTCTTTGATAGTAGATGTTGCGTTTTATACTGCTGAACTCTCCTTTAAGCTTTTTTATATTTTAGAAATGTTATTTCAGTGTTTTTGTATAGACTCAATCACCCAAATACTACAGTATGCACACCCCCCCCCAACCATGCAATTAATTAAGGGTAAGTTGAATTACATTTTCCATGTACAGGGAAAATTCCAGCCGGCTGGAGGCAACTGGAGTTCCACCATCAACTTCCATGAGTCCAGAACTTCACCCATGATACCAAGTCTTACTCTCCATTATGTAATTGCAACTCCACAGCTCCATGCACTTAGGTATGTTTACTCTGAAATAGCTATGACCAGTATTTGGTCCATGTAGCATAGAACTTATGAACTAGGTAACACATTATTTGAACTTAATAGCCCTTACACTTAATTTTTTATTCATCTGTGCATTGCAGTTATCAATAGACTTTCATTATGCACAAGGAACAGACTGGAAGATGACATCTAGCTAATTCTGTAGATCAACCTAGATAACTGTTGCTGCCTACTGGGCAAGGACTCGAGCTTACATCTGGAACATGCCAAATCCAAATCTATGATATCAAAATACAAATAAAGTCAAATCCTTTAGGGGCTAAATCATCCTCCTATTAACTTAACTCCAGCTAGGATTGGGCCCTGGGAGTCATATGAATCATTACAATTTCAATGCTTAATTGAATGATGCTTGGTGTGATAGCGCCAATACCTGAGCTCCTCATCAAAACCGGCCCTGAGGGATAAAGAGAGGCATTGCTTTTTCTTTAACCTCCAGCTTGGTCTGAGTCACTACCATGACTCTCAATTTGCCTTTATCAAGCTATCTCTCCGATTGGCATAATCTTTTTTTCTTTCTTTCTTTGAAAGCCTTTCACATACTTGTTAAATGCTCTTAGCCACAAAGACTGCTAAAAGTTCCCTTGATCATGTCATTGCTATGGTGTAAAATTGAATTACTTTTACAATGCAAGCCATACCCTGGCAAAGTGAAGATTTTTCCCACAGTTACCAGAGGAGGTAGAAGGCATGAGAAATAAATGAGTAAAGGAGAAGTTAAGAAATAGAGGATTTCCATTAAAGGAAAAAGAAGGAAATTAATTTCACTAATTAGTTTTAAAATGCAGATAAGACAAACAGAATAGCTCACCAGCTGATGGCACTCAACAGCACCATTTCACTTGCTCAGTACAGACTTGTTGGGTCAGTTAGAAGGAGAGAGAATGAAAGCTTTGGGAGTTTTGGGGGGTTTTTCTCCTTCTTGCTATGACAGAAACATCAATCTGGTATCTCATCACTACTAATAGATCAAGCAATTTCCCTAGGGCTGCTAAGCCTTGCTGAAGAAGTTTGCAGATTATTGTGGATGTGTATGAATAGGTATACATTTTCTTGTCATTATTTGTACTATTCTTTCACATTCAGACATCAAATGAATTTATCTAAATCAAGAGTAACAAAAAATGAACAAACCACTAGGAAGGTGATCTGGGGCATGAGATAGATAGTTCCTATGAAACAGATTATTTCTTGAAGTGCCTTGCTGCCCATGTTAATAACCTATGTATTACCCATATACATAACACACTCAGAAGTTCTTCTGAAAAAATTCTACATTCTCCTTTGTGGCAAAGAAGCAAGATTTTGGTGCTCCTGCTATACTTGCTGGATTAGTGGACTTGATCAGTCATAAACATTTTTTTACATGTGTTATGTATATGCTTATATACTAGAATGATAATGAGCTTGTAATGGTAACTAGTTGCTCCAGCCTGGAGAAGGCATAACATTGCTAGATGTCCTACTCAGTCTTTGAAGAGAAATAAGTTGCACTAGGAACTTGATACAAACTTGGCTATATAATACATATCACCAACAGATGCATGCACTGCACACCCAACCCCCCTTGCCTCAGAGTGCTAGCAGAGGCCTGGGGTCTGGCAACACTCCCGCCCTTTGATCAGCCAGCGGAGAAAAGCCTGGGATGATGCAGGCAGACTTCCCTAATCAGAGGTCCTGCCTGGGCCTGGCCATGCCCACCTCAACTCAGCATTATGGAAGGAAAGAAAGCTGCTCTAGCACCCCCTGGCTTCTAGCCTGAGCTACTGCAGGCATGTGCCTGCATTTCCTCAGTCCGGAAAGAAAGTCTATATGGTTACAAATTGGTTTAGCTTAGTATGGCAAGGCACTGTTGGTGCCTGCCACTTTAAGGGTCCAGCCAAGCAGCCAGCAAGTGCTTGATTGCAGCGGCCATTTTTGATCCCTGGCTGCCTATATAAACAGAGCATTCTGCTGCTGGCAGGCCAGGCAGTAATATTGCCTGGCTGCAAGGCTGCTTGGAACATCCTGGAGGTAAGGGCAGAAGTTGTAGGGGATGGCTAGGAGGCTCCTGGTCCTGGGTATGACCTAAAACTGTACCTGCTGGGAGTGGGTGGCCTGGTGGGGCTATCAGTGGTGTGGGAGCCCCCAGGAAATGCCAGGCCAGTTACCACCCCAGTAAAAGGTGGGTTGGGGTGCATTAATAACCCTAACTCCCACAACTGGGTGGGTTACCCCATAGAAGGGTCAGGAAGGTGGACCTGAGAGAGAGAGAGAGGGTTATAGACTCATAAGCCTGACTTGAAATCTCTTGACTGGTCAGTGCCGAGGCCAGGACTGGAAGGGCCAGGGGCCCACTGTGAGGGACACCCAGAGCCGAGGGCCTGGGTTTCTGACTGGCCTGTGGGTGAGGCCAGGGCCAGTGTAGCCAAAGGTCCCGGGGGGACCACACCTGTAAGGGGGAAGAGATCAGGGAGCTAGGCAGCCCTGAATGAAGGCGGAGTAGGCTGCTTGAATGGTGGGATCTTAAAGGGGTCCTGATTGGAGGATTCTGGGGCCCAGAGTGGGGCTGGTGATGTTAACAACTAGTGGATGCCATCTGCAAGGCCTGGGCTGCTGGGTAGGGGAGGAATGGAGCAGCAGATAGTGCCCCCTGGCATAGGGGCAAGAAATGGGCAGCCTCCCACCTAATTTCCTAGACATTAGGGCTGGAAGGGACCTCAGAAGATCACTGAATCCAGCCCCCTGCCCAAGGGGCAGGAAGTCAGCTGGGGTCATAGGATCCCAGCAAGATAAGCATCTAATTTACTCTTGAAGGTGTTCAATGTAGGTGCTTGAACCAACTCTGATGGCAGGCTGTTCCAGACCTTGGGGGCTCAGACAGTAAAGAAATTCTTCCTTATGTCTAGCCTGAAATGGTCTTGCAGTAGTTTATAACTGTTCAACCTTATCATCCCTTAAGATCATTAATTAGATAACAACAAGGTGTGGCAGGAGAGAAGGTGGGTGGTTGGCCCAGAAACAGGTGGGTGAGCCAAAGACAAATTGATCCCGAGAAGGCCCCCCCATACACCTAGCCATGTTAAACTAACCTGCAAAGATTGAATCTATTCAGGCTCCAGCTATTTGAATGTCTGTCCCTAGCCTGGCAGCAGCAGAACTCCTGTTGGCAGAGCTGTGCCTACATGAGGGGCTCATCTACTGTAATGTTGAAACCATAGTTAAAGCAGCAGCAACTCTCTAGTGCAGATACAGCTTAAGAACCAATAAAACACAGAAAGTTTTGAAACATGATCTGTGAACTTCTGATACAGCACTTGAAAAAGTAGGGCAGATTTATATTAGGGGTTTCTGGAATAGCTGTGCAGCTCAGGCAACTTAAGGTGCATGCTCTCTGACCAACAGAGCTATGCTAGCAAAGCCATGACTGAAGACAGTTATACCAAAAACACTGCACTTCTATTAGCAGGGCTTGAGGCGGAAAGAGGGAGCTGCTGTTTATTATACTGGTACAAAACTCGGCCTTCTTGGGGTCACTGTATCTATGCTTGTTGCAGTATTCCTCGGCTCCTGAAGAACTTCTAGTTGTTATTACTCTGAGGGGTCCGGGAACCAACAGTTAAACAAGAAACAGAGAACAATAGAAGCAGCATCCTTTTGACTTGCATGGTTTTCAATCTTCTTTTGTTTCCCTTTCGGTTTTCTAAGGCAGGCTGTGAATAGTAAAGTACCAGTTTGGCACTTAAAGGTTTTGCAGGTGATAGCATGGTGCTTATTCACACCACTATGAGAAGAACCCCACAGTGGGGAGTCAGCTTCTTTCTGACCTCTTTAGAAATGTGTGATAAAGTTGTCATGCACCAACACCCTCCCTCCCTGCCCATTCTCCTGGCCTCTAATTTCACTTAAACAAGACTTGATGAACCTATGTTAGTCTCATTACATATTGATGAGGCTACAGCTGGGTTGCCCTTATGATGCTTCCTCTAAATTTGCTTTCCTTTGCACTTCATATAACACTGCAGTATTCAAGGATTTAGGGACATGTTATTGTTATCAGATTCCTCCATGTAGGTTCTTATACAGTGCCCCTTATGGCAGTATTTGTATCATTAAGAAAATTATATGAAAGCAGTAGTTAGCAGTGTTAGTCTGAAGTCAGGTAGGAGGCAGGGTAGAAGTGCAACTTGCAGACTGACTCACGGTGGTCAGCCTGTAGCACAGGTGCCACAAATGGCATGAGCAGCCTGTGTAGGTGGCACATGGCAAATTGAGGGGGGAAGAAGCAGCACAATGGTAAATAGGGCAGGGAGCAGAAAACAGAGCAGCAGCTTGGTCAGAGACCACAAAGCAGGGAGCAGAAAGCTGAGCAGCAGATCAACTAAGGAATAGGAATCAGAGTGGCACTCGGTGTCCAAGACTAATTTGTGGCACGCCTACCAAAAAAGGTGGCTGCCGCTGGACTAACTGAATTAGAGATGCATAAACTTTCATGAGCAACAGCTCACTTCACCAGATACTGTTCTAGGAAAGGACAGTAAACCCTAAAGTTAACCTATTGCTTTCATTCCTCTCCTCCTCCTCTTCTATGGGGACAGGCCACATTGTTAATTGGTAACCTACACTTTTATATATCACCTGTAATCTGTTTCTGAGTGCTAGATTTTTTTTTTTTAATGAAAGCTACACATATCTTATGTGGAAGGTATCAGTTCTGATAACACTCTTCTTGGAGAAGATTTCTCAAACTAGGGCTGGAATTTCTGGTCAAAACCAAAGACATGACACTGCTACCAATCTCTGATTAGCCAGTGCCCATGCAATGAGGGAGACCCAAAGTCTGAATCAGGAAATACAGACCTGAAAGATGCCTCACATCTCAGGCCAGCAGCTAATCCAGACTAGCCATTATCTCTAAACTCCAAGATTATGGCTGTTCTGGGCTCACTCTCTGTGTTATTTTTGTTTTGCATTAAAAAAAAAAAAAGCTACTTTACAAGACCTTGGTTTCATCTTGATGAAAAACAAATACTTTTTTAATGTCACGAAGTTTTGCATGTTGGAAAAATCTCTTTCCTATCATGTATCATGGCAGTAGTTGAGCACTTCACAATTGCTGATTAATTTATCTGTACAACAGCCCTGCAAGCCAGAGAAGTTGTATTATCTCTGATTTTTATGGATGGGGAACAGAAGCACAGAAAGAGAATAAATACTTTGCCTAAACTCACAGAAGAAATTGTGACCAGAGCCAGAGACAAAACTCAGAACAACGCTTTAACCACACATCTGTTCTCCCTACTTATCATAGTTTGTCACCTGGCAGAAAACAGGGAACAGCTGGGTATCTAAGCATGCTTACCACCTGGGTATCTAAGTGCTGACACTTATCTGATTCATCATCAAAGTAATTTACAAACAGTCATTCTCATGATGACCCCATTGTGTAGCAGGTGGGCACTGGGGAAGAGAAACTGGGGAAGACCCTGAGCAAGTGACATGGTCAAAGTTCATAGCGAATCTGTGGCAGATCTGGGAATAGAGCCTGGGATTCTTTGCTCCTCCATTGCTTTTGTAAATACCAGGTAATATTGCCCCTGGCTAGTTTGAGTTATAGTTGGGCCCAGCAAATTCCACCTAAAGCCCTGTTTGTACTATAAAAACACAATTTTTAGAAATCACATATGGACCCCTTCTGTGATGTATGGCTATGAAATCAATTTTCTAATATACATTTCAAAGTGAACCTTGGATATGTGTGATGCTAAACACAGCAGTGACCCACTTGTACTTTCACCTGGTCAGATTTTGCTTCTCCTGGTGATGATAAAGACACATGTTATCCAATTTAAAGAATTATTCTCCAGTTCTGACTCGGATTAAGGCCAAAAAGGAAATTTTGGGGTCCAGAAGTCAGACTGTCCCAATCTTTTTACCTTGTCTATAAGTCCCTCTCCGTCTCTCTTTCTTCTTGTTGGCTACACTCCCTCCCATTTGCTTCCCTTCTTTCTCTGCTGTCCTTTTCTGTTCAGGTGTTAAGGTTTAGTTGCCAGGTTGTTCTACCTAGATTACCTACACTGGACACCTGAGGAAATTAGTGGATCCTTCCAAAAGCATTTCCATGCAGCATTGGTGTAGAGATATTCAACATTTTCACCGTTCTTAATGCTGGCACTATACCTTACTATACTGGTGATAGAGATGGAAGAGTGTAAGGGCTTTGTCCTCTTCTCTGTGTTCTGGTCTATGTGATGTTATACAGCTGTAAAGACAGAACTATAACACCCAACAACCCAAATTTCAATCTATAACAGATGCCCCTTGGAATGAGTATGTACCATGATAATGGAACACTGTTCCTATTCCGTATCACTGGCCCTATAAGCGCTCAAGGACATGACTGTCCTGCTTCCATGGTATTCTGGAGAGTGCTGCTGAGAAGGGGCATGACCTGACCACCTTCTCCTATGCTGCCTGTTACTTGAGAGCATTCCCTGCTGCCCCTCTTGAGCTCACCAGTGATAGAGATACTGAGATCTGGGAAGGGTTAGTTCCAGGTTTGCTGCTTCAGTTCCAGGCTTGTAGCAAGAAAGCAAGTGGTCAGTGCTGGTTTCTCAGTGGTGTTCTCAGGAACCTCATGGAAGCTGCAAAGGCATGCTCTTACAGCAGTGCTTCCTGGCAGGGCAGGCGAGTGACACAGGCCTGGTCCACAGACTGGATTCTGCATGGGATTGGCATGCACGTGTGACCCAGTGATTACCCCAAGCCCTGGCAACTAATGCTGCCTCTGCTCCCAATGCCACCAAATTTCTGGATTCTTCAGGAGAATCCTGCAGGCTGGATGACATATTTCCTCAGACCGGATCTGGTCCACAGAACATAGATTGAGCACCACTGTCTTAGAGGATGTCTCTGACTAATGGGATTGTACCACATCTGGAAAATAGATCTCTGACTTGGGCCTTTGGATGCTGTTTTAATATGTGTAGCAAACAATAATAAAGCACTTGACTACAGTGGATATGAGTACATGTGTGTACACAAGCATGCATGTGTACAGCTTGGATTGTAGGGTTCAAGCTCAGTGCTGGGGGAGGGGAATTCCAGTGTTAAAGAATGGATAATATTTGCAAAGCTTTGTTCCTCAGCTAGTTATTTCTCTCTGCTACTAGAGAAGCACTTGCACTAAAGACCAACTCCACGAGGTAGTTCATTGTTTTAAAAGACACCATGAAAATAATTATAATGTTTCAATACAATCTTGTCTAACTCTGGTTGCCTCTTCTCTTAGATAAATTATTTCTGTTGGTCCCTTAGATGACCAACGAATGGAAATTTCACTGTATTACACATTAGAGATGGGCCTGAATTACAAATTAAAGATCCAAGATCCAAATATTCCTCCCTGGGAAATTTCAAATCCAGATTCACACCTGAGCTTTGCTGTTAAGCCAAATCTGAACCTTGGACCCAATCTGTATAGGGGATAGAGGTTTATATCTAATTTACAGTATATAATAAGTAGCTCCCTCAAGCTTTTGACTTTCAAGGGCAAACTTAATTTGTTCTCGCCTTATATAAACAATATAATAATAACTGAGAGCTGTTGGCCTTCCCTATTGTCACTTCAAATCTAACCTGAATTAGTCAATCTCACAGGTCAGTTGTAAACAAGAAGTGTTAAATTAACACTGGCTCTAAATTATTTGGATTTAGACATATCATCTGTTAATACATATGTACTTTCTCACATACTCAAGCATCACTAAAAAAGCACCAGCAGTCCAACCAGATGGAATGGCAGAGACATTAGATTTCTGATACAGAAGCAAACAAACAGAGGCTTCCCAGGAATGTGAGATTATAAACTTTTTCTTGAACCTAACCTAATCACTAACCTAATCAACAGGAAAACATGGGGAGAAATTGTTTGTATGGAGCTGACCATCCATACCCATCAAGAGACATATGGACAAATTGGAAAGAGTCTAGAGGAAAACAACAAAAATGATTAAACGTCTAACAATATGACATATAAGGAAAAAAAAAAGATCTGGAGTTATTTAGGGCAGGGGAAGAAAAGAGATTTCTTGATATACCTCTACAGGTATGGCTATGTTGACCAGCTCTTCTAAATGTGCCATCATTGATAATGCTGTGTGCTGCAACGACATTATGTGGCAGCTCCATTTCTCTAATTATAAGTTGTAAGAATTTCTCATTTTTTACATTTTTTTTTATCCCTTCTTTTGTCATTTCATTGAATAACTTGTTAATCTTGTATTTTTTCAAAGGGAATATCTGAGCACCCAAATAACTTTCCTTACACCTGTAATACAATACCAGGAGAGAGGCTGGTCTTCTGGTTAAAGACACAGGGCTGAGATTTGTAAAATTTGTTACAACACAAAATCTGCTTGTGTGCTGACTTCCTTTCATTCTCCTTTGTCTGTCTTGTTTATTTAGACAGTAAATTATTTACAGCAAAGACCATCTGCTGTTAGGTGCTGCACACATATATCACAAAAAGGCCCCATTGTTGATTGTTGCCACTAAACACTACTGTCATACAGATACTAATAACAATAACATTCAGAATTTTATTTCAGGCATTTTAAAAGGGAATCTAGAGGAGTGATTCTCAACTGGGGCAATGTCCTGGTGAAGTAGCCAGTGGTATCCCTTAGGGGTCCGTGCTTAGACCAGTGGTTTCCACCATCTTTATCAATGATTTGGATGTGGGGATGAAAAGCTTGCTGGCCAAGTTTGTGGATGACATCAAGTTATGGGGGAGCACGGCCATGCCAGAAGATAGGTTGCAGATACAGGTGGACCTGGACAGATTGGAGAGCTGGGCAGACTGGAACCAGATGAAGCTCAACACTCAAAAGTGTAAGGTGCTCCATCTGGGGGCAAACAACCCCCCAAATGCCTACAGGATCAGTGGTGACAATTTGACTTGTACCACAGCCAAAAGGGACCTAGGGGTAGTGATTGACCATCATATGAACATTAGCCGGCAGTGCAGTCCTGTGGCCAGCAGGGCAAATAACCCACTGGCATGCATTAACTGTTACATCTTATGCAAAAGGATGTGATACTGCCATTGTACTCAGCACTGGTGAGACCACAGCTGGAGTACTGCATCCAGTTCTGGGTGCCACACTTCAACAAGGATGTGGAAAAACTTGAGGGTCCAGAGAAGAGCCACCTGTATGATCAGGGATTTGCAAGACAAGCCTTGTGAGGAGAGGTGGAGGGACTTAGGCCTCTTCAGCCTACAGAAGTGAAGGCTAAGAGGGGACTTGGTAGTGGCCTATAGCTACATCAGGGGTGTACATCAAGAACCCAGTGAACACCTGTTCACCAGGGCACCCCTGGGGAAGACCAGAAGCAATGGATATAAATTCCTGGAGGGCTGCTTTAGGCTCAATTCCAGGAAAAACTCCTTCACAGTTAGGGTGTCCAGACTGTGGAATAAGCTCCCTCCAGTGGTGGTGCAGTCACCCTAGAAATCTTCAAAAGGAGACTGGACAGTCACCTTGCTGGGGTCACTTGACCCCAATTGTCTTTTCCTGCCTAGTGCAGGGGGACTGGACCCGATCGACAAGGTCCCTTCCAGCCCCTAACAATCTATGAATGTGGCAACCTGGGGAGCCAGGAAATCCTTTTAAGAGTGCTTTTAATATATAGGATGCTGCGCAATATTAGCAGAGTTAGGTATGTAAACACCTACACATGATTCACAAGGTAAACCCAGAGATTTCAAATAGGAATCCGTAGTGCCAAAAACATTCTGCCCAGCTGTGGTCTTTTTGTGTTCTCTGCAACACAAGACATGGTCTATAAGTGTTCCTTGCTCAAAAAATGAGCAAAGAGTGAAGGGTTGGCATTTTCTGAGGTGTGCTCTGAGTCTGAAGAGGTTGAGAACCACTGATTAAAAGTGGTATGTGGGCAGATCCTTCATCCATTGAATCAATGGCAAATAGATCCATGGATTTCAATGGGAACAGGATTAGACCCAAACCCACTGCTATTAATACTCTGCCCTATCTCCAACCCATCAAGTTTTATTGCTGTTTGCCTCACAGCACAGAGCTGTACTGGCAACTAATAATTTATTTAGGGGTGTAATTTCCTATTCTGTTCTGTTAGTTTCTTAAACTGATTCACAGGCTCTTTGGTTCCATCTTCAGTGATCTGATTTCCATGTGTATGAAATGAGGTGAGAGCTGAGCATTTCAAAGCCTCAGGAAGTGGACCTCCAGCAATGGGATGCTGAAGGGAAGAGAGGCATCAGCATCAGAATGTTGTCCTAACACCTTTGCGGTGCTGGGGAATCAGCAGCACAAATGTTTATTCAGAGGGCAGAGGGCTGGTCTAGCTGGCCCACATATTATTTTTCACTCCTAGAAGTGTGAAAGGAGCTCTTGTAAAGAAATTTACAACTTGCATTCCTCTCCTAACTGATATCAACAAGATGCAGCTGCGCCATGGAAAAACAAAACCCTTTTAAGATGGAGGAGAGAATAAGTTGCTTTCACTAAGCCTCATCCTACAACCTCTGCCTTCACTCAGGTGACATGTTCAGGTCTTAACCTGGTTCTACTGGCAGAAGTTCTGGTGGAAAACAGAAGCCGACTCTGCTGAGCTGCCAGAACATGTGCACATCTAGGTGTGTCTGGCAACTCCATGGGGCTTTACTGGGCCAGCAGAGCCCAAAGTGCAGCCTAGGAGGGTGCCAGTTGCTGAAGGGACCCTGAAAGCAAGAAGAAAGTATGGGAATGTCAACATGCACCTCCTGCCAGCTGCTGGATAGTAGCAGAAACCTACTTCATTTAGGAGATGTGGGGCATATCTGCTGCAAAAACAGGGGGATCTGTCACCAGAGAGGAGCTTTGAGTGTGGACACATTCCAATTTGTCCTGCCACAGATAACTATGTAGACGGGGATTCACTGGGCATGTCCAAATGAGCATGCACATGCAGAAGTGTGCGTTTCCTGTGGCACAAATAAGAGCAGCACATATTTGTGCTATTTTTTGTCTCAGGGCACGCCTCTGCATGCATGCAGCAAATTGACCCGGGTGTGGTAGGGGAGGCTGAGGCCAGCACCTGAGCTGCCTTAACTGGGGGCCTCTTGGGGCAGCAGCAATGTCAATCCAGCCACTTGGAGCCTGGCTGGCAGCCAGAGCATGGCTCTGGCCAACCACACTCCCTTTCAGGCAGTGTACACTGCTGCCACTTCTGCTGCACCACTTTCTTTAGTGGCAGGTTTTTCTGACACTGGAATCTAGCAGCGTGGTGAACGGGTGCATGTGCATCGCATATGGCTTGTGGCACCTCAGACACCTTTGAGACAGTGCAAACTACACATGTGTGCTCATCTGGATGTGCCCATTGTGGTCAATGGGAATCTCATCTGAGTGAGAACAGCAGGATTTCATTTGATCTGTGGTTACGGTGAAATTCAAGCAGGATCTTAATTTTTATTTTTTTACTAGCAGTGAATGCATAGTAATGCAGCTTGACGAAGCATTACTACGTAGCTTGTTTATGAGTGAAAAATATCTAACAGATCAGCAAATCTGGCCCAAGCCAACTAAGTTACCATCTGCCTAGCAAAAGCTGTGACCACTTATCTTGTGCTCTTAAAAGAGCAAATAAATGCTAATCAAATGCTAATAAATGCTAATAAAAGACTAGGATGGTGATTACTGCTGAACCAACACTGCAACTGCTGCTGCTGGTGTTCTGTGTGCTATGTAGAAGTATGCAGAGAAGGCTCATGCCCAGGCTTCTGATGGTCTGTGATCTGGGGATCTGTCCACCTTAGGCAATTCTAAGTTTGCTGTCATCCTCATATCAAAGGACTGCTGCTGCTGCTGCTAATGCCCCCTGCCAGCCTGGGGCTGGCACCCAGGAGAGCCTGCAACTCCCTCTGGCTGCTTCTGGGGCGCAGAGCAGGGCAGGAGTCGTCCTAGATTTAACTGCTTCTGTTGGGAGCAAGCTTGCTCCTGATGGGCGCGTGTTTTAGATGTGTGTGGGGACACAGTTTAATGTGCCTGAATTTTCTGTGTAGAAAATTCAGGTGCATTAATTGCACACATAGATGTGCCCAGTGAGAGACCATCACAATCCTGAACAGTCCAAACAGAAAACACAGAGAAGGGAGGTATTGTTATCCCCATTAAGAGATGGGGAATTGGGATATGGGAGGTTAAGGGCAAGATTCACCCAGGGATACAGGCACCCATCTCCAGGAACAGAAGTCACAAACCTGAGTAAGGCACATTAGATGGGAGTGACTTATGCACCTCATACTGAGATTGAAAACACTTCACATGCTGGGTTGGGCGAGGAAGGAAATGCCTAAAACAGGATATAGAAAGTGTGGAAGAGAGCTGTATCCCACTTCTCCCAGACTGATGCAATGGTTAGATGTCTTCTTGCAGCTCTGAGTTAGCTCTGAGGCTTGGTCTCAAAATATGAAACTAGTTCCTTGATGAGGGTGGAGGTGCTTGTGCATAACAGTCTACTTGTTAGAGCAAAGGTAGGCAACTTTTAAAAAGGGTATGGTGCCATTTGTGCCTGTGGGGCACTGATCCTTTCTAAGCACTCCCTGCTGTATGCCAAGGGCTGGGGCTGCTCTTCTGGCACCACAATAAAGCCTTCACTTACCATCGCCACTGATTGCCCCTGATTTCTGTTAGCAACGGTGATGGGCAGCCATAAATCTCAAGGCAAGGGTAACAACGTCAGGCTGCACTGGAGCAGGAGAACAGCTCTTGGAACAGAGCAGGAAGGCCAGCTGCTTGCTAGATGCTGTGTAGGGGATGCTGCCACAGGGCATGAAACACAAAAATGCATATCAAAGGGCAAAGAAAGTACCCCCACCACTGCATGCCACCCTCCCTGCTGCCATGGGCCAGACCTGGTTCTCAGGCCATCAGCTGCTGACCCCTGGGTTAAAGCATTAGCTTGGGAAGTGATGAGAGACCTTTGTTCTGGGACCTCCTCACCCTTTGCATGTTCAAACCCATACCTCCTACTTCCCAGGAGAACGTCCTAAGCACCACACTATGTAATAGCTGGGAGGAATCTCCACCTTTCCTGTTGAAGCCAGACTTCTGGGCAACCATGAATGCAAGAGTTACAGGGCCAAAAGGAGAACAAGCAAGAAGAAGCCCACTTAAGCCAGTCAGGAGGGGACTTCCCTGGGATGGTGCTGTCTTCAGTTCCAGTGTCTGCTCTTGAGACTACGTGCATATTTTGCATTAGACAGTTATTGGCTAGAATGCAAGAGAAGTAAACAGGGATTTCTGTGAGCTGCTCTCTTTGACTTAGACCCCTAAATTCTGCCTCAGTCCGATTTGAGATGCTTAAGTCATCATGTGAATCTAGCTTTCTCTATATATGGCTTACTCATGGCCACACGAGAAGTTTGCAGCAGATCTGGAAGCTGATTCCAGATTTTCTCCATCACAATTCAAAACCTTAATTAAGAGTCATAGTGTACTGTTCTAAATAGTGTCAGCATGCTTAGGACTGAGTATCCACTGCTTTGATTTTACAACGGGTAGCCTGGCCCACCAGTGGAGCATCTACCACAAGTCAATAAAGGAAGCTTCTTGTCAAGTCACAAGCAGAATTGGGGTTGTATATTCTGTGTAGCTTACAGCCTTGACCAAACGCTCAGGGCTCCCAGGGAAAGAGAACACTGCCTTTTTCCTCTAAACAGGCTTATGGAATAAATGACCTTGTAAGCTCGATAGATGGGTTTTAAACTTCAGTATTTCAATCCTTTTTAGATTAATTGAAGCAAAACAGCAGCAGAGATTAGGCCAAATTAAGGGTTTATTACATTGACAAATTAAGGTTTTTTTTAAATTAAATTGTCTTCAGCATTACAGGAAGGCAAAACATGAGCAGGCCAAAAAACCGACAGTGATTTTTGGCTACAGGATTCATCCCCAAACTCTGGACTAAGATCTCAGAACCACTGACTGTTTTACTTTGTCACCTAAAATACCTCACTGAGCCTGCAGCTATAAGCATACATAGGACATAGTTAACTTTTCATGACAGCCACATCCAGCATCCAATTCTAACAGTCCTATTTCTGTATAAACTCCTGAAAAACAGGAGGCCTCGTCCAAGATCTGAGAAGCCACCCTGAATTATAGCCTCTCAGTAAGGACCTGTTTCTAGGGGCACTGCCAGACTGAGGACACTTTGTTATTGATGTAAGTGGAAACAAAATTGTCCTAATAACTCCAGCAGCAAATCTGAAAAAAAAAAATCAGGGCCCAATTATCATGTCAGCTGCAGGCATGCAACAAGTTGCATGCATGTACCTGATTGGATAACTAGACCTTAAGAGTTCATCCTACTTACAACACTTTCAAGAAGGCTCCTTCGAAGCATCCAAGCACTGTCCATGCCCGGAGACAGAACCTCAGACCTCATGGACTGATAGTCTGACATGGTGCAGCAATTCCTACTTAGCCTTGATTTCATCCCTGGGTTTTTCAGCACCACTGGTTAGCATTTGATATGCAAGACACTAGGATAATTATCACTGCATCTGTTTCCTCTGTTGCAGGCTGCATATTTAGCCATATAATCATTTACAATTGGATGGAGGATTCTCAGAGCATGTTTACCAAAGATGTTTATTGAGAGGCATCTGTTTCATTTAGCCTGAAATTGAAAAAAAGCAAAATAGCATACTTACCCTGTGGCAAGGCTAAAATTATGCTGTGCATTCAAGTCCTATTTCTACTCAATCAGCAACATTTTTAATGCATACTTGTAAAAACCAAAATCTGTTTGCCTCTTAGATCAGTTTTAACCAGATTTCATGATCCTCCTGGCCAACACTGTAAAAGAATTGATGCCAACCAAGAATAAAATGGAATGAAATGTAATTCCGTAGCATAAAACTAACCTCTTTTGGCCATGCTATATTGGGCAATCTCTCTTAATGGAGCACATTAAATAAGGCTCTGATTTCCAGGACTTCTGAACATAAAGCAAAGCTCTGCAGATGCAGGAATTCTTTATCCGACAGCTTTTGTTAAGAAAAAATAATACTTATAAAGAACAGTCCTTTGTTCCTTCCTGTTTCTGTTGGTTGTAGATTTACAGACAAACTAAAACTCTACTCACTGAAGTGGGTGAATTCCCACTATCTGTCTGCAAATCTTATCCTTGAAGAGCAAGGAAGATTTCAAGTAGGAAAACCATAAATTAATCTTCAAAAGAGTCCATGACAAGTTACTTTACATTTATAGAGGAACAGAGCTCTAGCCAGTTCTAAGTACTATATTTTTATGCTTGCATACAGTAGACTGCACTTGCACTTGCCGCCAGGTGTTGGGTTTTTTTTTGTTTCAAGGAACAGCTTCCCAGTGGGTATTACTTGCCAATCAGCATAGGATGTCAGAATACAGAACCACTGTCTGAGGAAAGGTGAGACTTCACAAGATGGGGGTGTCCTGCAGAGATGTCTTGAAGAAACCCACTCAATTGTCAGAAGAAGCTAGGCCTGATTACTTTAACTATAATGGGATGATGGCTTTAGGACAGGCAAAAGTTATTGTGGGCAATATCTTTCATTGGACCAAACTGCATGGTTGGGATAGATATAGACAAGCTTCTGGGTATCACAAGTCTCTTAAGTAAAATATATATAGATGTAGACTGTTTGTTGCTTTCACCCTCTTTCTCTATAAATACTAAATTTTTACTGTTAAAGTAAACTTTGCTATGGTTTGAAGAAGGCAGTCTGGTCACTGTATACCACTGGTCAGAGATTCCCAAAAGGAAGAGTGGCAGTCTAACCCAGTGTGGGTAAGCATGATAAATATAACAATAGGTCTTCCTAAGAATAGGAGAATTGTGGACCCAGAGCAGGTACAGGTGCAGAGTCTGACACCTGCAAGAATTTACTCACTGAGACCACACAGAGGGCAGAAATAAAGCTAACCATTTTAAACAGGACACTCCTATGTTCTGCCCTAAGGTTTGCAGTAGGGAAGGATTCCAAGTCTAGCTTTGCATATGGCTGGGGAGGGTGAAGCCAAATTTCACTATGTTGAACTGCAATGGTTTCACTGCAATTCACTGAAATGCAGTGAAATCATCTGGGCCTTTCATTCTCATTCACTATATAGATTTACACTATACTCAAGCTCACTATAAATAGTGTCTACTGTATCTTTATGGCATTGCTGGTGGAAATCCCAGTAGATGCTACTGAAATCTTTCAGCTTGTCTCTCTTGGTTTCTATTGATTTTTTTTTTTATTGTTTTTGATGCAGGACCAATAACCCCAAGAACCAGTACTGTGACACTATTTCCTGTCTGCCTTTCCGATGAGGTGCATAACTGCAAGAGGACTCAGAGGGAAAAGTCTTGTAACCCAAGAGGTACACTTTGCTGCTTCTTTCAGATAATTTTCATATTCATTCTCTTTTAGTTCTGTTTTCTTTAATCTAAAGTAAAAATCAGCTACACAGAATATGGTATTTTGCCCTTTGTGTAAGCACAACACAACAAATGGCCCCAAGAATAAAAAACCCACTACCCTGTTCCAAAATCTTGCTGGCCAACTGGATCCAGCTGAAAACATCCACATAGAATTTCCACTGGGGACACTTTGTTCTAACATATAATACCCTCTGTTATGACTGTTTGACACTGGGATGAACAGCTTCTTTCCTCAACTGCCTCCCAGAAGTGAACTGTATTTAAAAACAAAACCAGTTCCCAATTAGTAACGGTTTACCCAATCCAGCAGTTGTTTTGCATGCACAACCCCAATTAAAGCCAAGGGGTATTTTATGACTGATGACAGGATTTAGGAATATCAACCTCTATCTAAATCTAAATCCAATACATAATGGAACACTGTATTATATTCAAACACAGCTCCATGTTCATTTAATGCTATTAAAAAACCCAACAGTATGGGGTGAGACTTAAATAAAAGCACATGTTTCAGCATCACAAAAATGACCATCAAAGACTGACTTGTTTGACACTTTCTCAGCTGGCTGCCCATCAGTGTGAAGAACTCAGTGATTCCATTTTCTAATGCCATGTAAATTATACCACTGTGTTGTGATACATCAATTAAGTTCTTTGAATAAATTAATCAGAAAATTCTGTAAGGATGTTTCTTTGGTTTGGGGGAGAAAAAAAATAAACCCAAACACAAACCAAGGCTTTGTATCTATTTGATGGTTTGTTTTCCTCTGGAGTTAAATTATGGGTTGAAAATCTTCCATGCATATACAGTCACACATGTAAATAACGAATAAAAAACTTTGCATTCTGTGTGAAAGGCCTCAAAACACTTCTCGTAATTTAACTTAATAGACTTTAGCAACATGCCAGCTAAACAAAGTGCCTCACGCATATTTAGATGAAGCATCAGCTTTGCAGCTGACTGACTACTGCTCCATTAATTCTACTAATTACATATTCATCTGCCTTAAGGAGCAATTTTACTACTGATTCAACTGGAAACTGTTTGTGTAAAGACAAAATATAAAAGCAGCATTATCAAGCCAACTTTTAAGTGCAAATGCAGTCCAAATGCAGCTGTAGAGTAGAGGTGTGCCTGCTTCTTCCAGGACTCATTTTGGCCATATAAGACATTAAATTATCAGAATATAAGATTGCTAAAACTCGCACTGATTTATGAACTTTCTGGTGTTCTTTGTGTGCGTCTTGTGTGCTGGGGGGGAAAAGGGGGCCAGTTTCCTCAACAGGAGCAAATCTGCGAAGCTCTGCACACTTCAGAGGGCCCCTGACCATTCACACCAACTGAAAATCCTATTCTGAAATAAAACTATTTTTTCAGAAAGTAGTAGATTTTATCCTAAGACTTGGAAAGTTAAAACCCACTTTAAACATACATCGTGAGCTCAAAAGGATTCTCAGAAAGACCACGTTTTGCTTCAACTCCTTTCCTCCATCTCAAGTATAGTTGTGTTGGCAAAGCCTCAGGTAAGATACTAACCTGGGTAAATGGCTATCAGCTTCCCTAGTTCCGCTTTGGTTGCTACCAACAGATTAAATCCTGCTGATGCAAATATCTTATTACCATGACTTCTCAGGAGAGGCTTTGCTTAGTGGAGACAGAAAGTGTTGTTTTTTACACACCGCTCTGAGAAGAATTGTTTAGGTGTTGGCTTTGTCTAATCACTTTCAAATTCGCCTCCTCCCCCTCTGCTTAGTATAATGACATGAGGGGTGGCAAAAATGAAGGGTATACAGACTCTAATGGAAATGGCTTAGAAATGACACCATCATGCATTATGGACATCATCCTCAGCTGGTATAAAATCAGAGTAGCTCTACTTAAGTTAACTGGGCTGCATGCTTTATACCGGCTAGTGTAAACACCCCCCCAACACACAGCATGTATGTGTATATATACATACACTATACGTACCAGGTCCATACCAGCTATGAACTGACTGCCCAGAGGAGTTTTCCATCTATTGACTCCTCTGTGAAATCCTATGAAATATGAACTTTCATTTCTACCCAGAACTTTTACAATCTTTTCTCCCATGGCTGATGAAGGTGTTTGCGCCTGAAAGCTTGCAACTAAAGAATTTTTTTTGCAAAAATCTTGGTGGTCTAATAAAAGATATCATCTCTACTACAAGTCCGGATTGCCTTTTACACTATACCTAGGCACCTACACACACACCTATATATAGTAAAATATTATATAATAATAATAATAACACTCACTATTATAAGAAGTATAAGTATTTCAAAATAATACATATAATTTTCTTTTGGAAAAGTCAATGTACGATCAATTGTCAGAACAACATATATGAAAGGTTTCCTCCAGAAAAACAGAGGATTGTCTTCACCATGTTCTGGCAAATTATAAGCATTAATGTTCCAACACAATGTGTGTTTGAAGAAAAGAACTGGGGGGGTTGGGGAGGGTTGTAAATACTGCCCACAAATTATTCAATACTTCTTTCACAGTTCAGTTTATAGCCAGACTAAATTAGCAGCTCACCTCCCTTTCTTCCTCCTCAATCAAGTAATGTCTGTTTACCCTTGGTAATGACAAAATGTAGACAACTGTCTGCTAGGACTGTGGTGACATTGGCACGCACATACCAGACAAGCAGAATGTTGTGGGAAACAGAGACTGAAGCATCTTGATATACGAGAAACAATTATCATGGGAATTGATGTTTCTCAGTGCAACAGCTATAATAAATAGTTGCCATATGCTAAGCACAGATGCCTCCTTGAAAAGCAGCCCTGTGACAGCAAAGCCCATGTTCTCCAGAGTCTGGGGCCTTTATTAAATGATTGGCTCACTGCAATCTGAGCTACTATCCAAGGACCAGTATCTCACACTGCTGAAGGATTAGAAAAAGAAGGGAGTCAGTAGCAGCTTTGTATTTTATTGGGTAGGTTAGCAAAGGAATCTGAAACCAAACCCTTCAATTATACAGGAGATGTTGTGGTGCCTCCTGTTGAAAATGATCTCAGCATCTCTGACTGCTTCTCAAAGTATTGATGAATGTCCTTTATAATCATTGACAGTTTTCCAGGGGGAAGGCAATGCTGAACTGCCTGCCTGTATTGGCACTATAAGGTGATTTCAGTTCATCTTGCAGGGGGGTTTCAGGCTTTGTTCCATCTTAGGACTCAGGGGTAGACTGCTATAGACAGCAATGTGAAAAAGACATGCTATTTTTGCTAGTATGAAAACCAAAAGACTATTTTGTGGGAGAGACTGGTAAAACACTGAATGGTCTATAGAAGGTCAGTTAAGGACCTTGATGTGTATATATCATGTGGCATCTGCGGGCTGTAAATCTGAATAAAAAATACAAAACCTTACAAACCAGTTGAAAAACCATGCCAGCCAGATGCAGTTCTAAACTCCCACAGAAACTGGGACCAGGGATACCTTGCTAATTTTGCTACTTCACTAACAGAAGAGATCCGTGAGTGAGAGGGTGAGGAAAAGGCGATCTGGTGGATGCAAAAACAATAGGAGTGGCCTCAAACAGCAAAAGACTGACTGAAATGAACACAAGCAACAATGTGCCGTAAAAGTGGCAGCTCAAAGGTGCAGCTCAAAGGTGAGTTGCATAAATGAAAACTCTCAAACATTTCTGGGAAATGCCTAACAGAAATCAGGCAGTATATTATAGGGAAGGTGAGGGGCATCAGTGAAGTCTGGGATTTAGTTTGGAGAATAAAAGAAAAGAAAGATAGATGATGCCTGAAACCGCTGTATATTTGATTATCACTTCCTTCTCTCTTTCTGTACGTTGCTTATCCTCTTAGATCCTAATGTCCCCTTGCTCACTTATTATGCCTGCATTTCTAATTCTGTATCTTTTAGACTGAAAGAGCCAAATTTTAGGTGATGTAGGGGCCTAAATATGCAGGTGAACATCTAGGGACAGAAGGAGGGCATGGAGCCAGATGGAGAGCATGAAAGATGGAACCAAACACTGGCTCACAGAGGAAGGCACTCTTCCAGGAAGGTGGAAGACTTGAGCCCTGTTTCCAGTGCTGTTTATGTATTGGGCCTTAAATACCCAGTGGATAAAACACATAAACAGCACTGAAACAGACCCCTGAATAGCTTCCCTTCCAGGAAAGGTTAGTCTTACTGGGCTACAGAGTAAGTTCCCTCTTACTTGCACTTCTGGCCCCACAGTGACTCTTGCACTCCTTTCCATCTAGGGGTCCAGCTTCCGCAGGAGGTAGCTAGTCATATGAATGTGAAGTCAGGCAGAAGGCAGGGTAGATGCACATAACTAAATCAGATGCTACAGATTTCTTAGTTAGTTTATAAAGGTTCATATCTACCCTGCTTTCTGTCACAGTACTGCTCTGGCCATAGCTGGCTGGTTAAAGTCTTTTGTTGGGAAGTGGGAGCTATGGGTTCAAACCCCCTCAGGGTAAGTTAAATTAGAAAGCAGGTCTCCCATTTTCTGGGTAAATACTCTAACCATTAAAGTATCTGGCAAAAGGCTGCTATGACCATTACCTGCCCTAGTTAGACATCTCCCATCTGACTGGGCTGGTGGAAGTGCATGCAATTTGCCATTGAAAGAATGGGAGAGCTATGTGCCTTTCCTAGGCAGAATGTGATTGAACTTCTGATGAAAAACTTTTTGGGTTCGTGTCAGCACAGACATACATGTCTTAAAATGGAAAAGGATCTGGACCAAGGTTCTTAAAGGTATTTAAATCTCTAAATCCCTGGATTTCAATGGGAATTAGAAGTCTACCAGAAGGCCAGGTAGATTTGCACTTCTGCCTGACTTTAGACTAACCTGGCTAATTACTTCTCCCAGTTAGAAGCCTAGACACTTCTGAGAATGCCACAAGATACCTACCTGTATCTTTACACACCTAAATACTTTTACAAACCTAAGTTCTCCAGGGCATGTGACTCTCTTCATCTGTGTTTTTACAGTACTCTGCACACTGGGGCCCTCATCTTGATCAGCTATTAGGTACTACCTCGATATAGACAATGAAGAATAATAATAACAGTAACAATAATTATAATAATAATATCTACCTCCTTGTTTGTACATCTTCTAGCATACTGGGACCCTGATCCCATCCAGGGAGCTAGGTGTTATCATAACAAACATGAATTATGTATAATACTAAGGAATTTATACCAGCCTAGTCCTTATTTTTTCAGTTCTGGAGTATACTGGAAATTGAAGACATTTTGCCAAGGGATGAAATTTTGAATATAAGATCTCAAGCCATGGATTTGTTTTTTCTCCTCTTTATAGACATGAAAGCACATATACCTAGAAAGCTAGGTGTAAAACCCTTAAGTACCCTTCAGGAAAAGCCATCATATATAGCAGATGCTAGCATAATAAATGTCATACAACAACAAGATGTAACATCACATAGTATATGATCTTGCATAATGCTGATACAAATTATATGATGTATGCTTTGAAAAGATGTTATTAAATTAGTAAAAATACCAGATTGGCTGGCTTTTCTTGTGATATGATAAATCGATGACAGTGATTAAGGGCTAAAATTACTTAAATTTTCATTTATGCAATCTTTTTTCCTATGAAGGATTTCCCTAGGTGAACCTATGTCAAAAAGTAAAACCAGAATATATTATAACCTGCAAAAAGACCCTTGTGCATTTTAGATAGCTCTTCTGTGCATGTATTACACATACTTATTACAGTTTTATTTACCAAATAAGAGGGATATAGATCCAGACTATGTTTATTTAATAAACAACTAAAGAAAAAAGGCAGCCAGCGCTGGGTTTTTGGCTGTTTTCCACTCTTGCTTCATTTGCAGTGATATTTACAATGTAGAGTCATAAGAGACAAATGCTTAAGTGTTGAAAGATTCTTTTTCAGCATATTACAAATTTATTGGCTTGACACCTAGGAATTCTGAGACATTTCACTGACTCCAATGTCTTTTGGAAATTTTATTGAAACCTCTCAAATACTAGGAAGGTTTCTAAAATTCATGTATTGGTCATTAATGATAAATAGACTTTCTTACTGGCCTGGTTACTAGCCTATTAAAGTTGGGATACATTTGCAGACCTAAATTGATGGTGATGATACTTCTAATTAAATCTTTTAAGTGCATACACTATGCAGTCCCTTCCATCCTGAAGGATTTGTAAGTTCAGGTCCCAGTTCTATAACTGGACACACACAGAAAGAACCTTTTACGTATACAGAACCAAACAGAAGTCAGTGAAATTCTGTACTGTCACAAGGATCCACCAGATCCAGAGTTCAGAGTTCTGGGTTTGAACCCCAAAGACTAAACACTTACTCAAATCTTTACTTGCTCAGACAAAACTCCAGCTGAATTCAAGGGGAGTTTTGGCTTAAGGACAATGGGATTTGGCCAAGAAACATAAAATCAGTCTGTATATGCTACGCTCACCTGTAAAATGTGACTACCTCTGGCCAGTGACATAGGGTAGAAATTCAGTAGGATGGCTACATGACTGTTACAGAAATGAAGGAGAACTGATACTGCAAGGGGAATATAGAGAAGTAAAATCTGATTAAAGTTGGAATTTGGCCACAACATCCAAGTTAACACCTCAACACTTGTGAAAAGTGCCCATGGGGCCTTTAATAACAACAAATGGTCAGGCTCTTTGCTTTTACATCTCATTTGAAGAATGAGTTTGACAAACACACCAAGGCTCTATCACCCTTTCTAAGCTAGGGAGGAATCACTTACATTTGTCGGGGGAGGGGGGGGGGAACACAACAACACAATTTATGTGTATCAGAAGTTTAGACTTATCCTGTTCCCTGAGTGTATTTTAGGGTTCATTTTAGTCTCACTTAACAGAGGCAGAGGGCTCCCAGAAATCTCCTGTTAAAGTTTTGCTACTTAGTTGAAGGGAAAGTTTGGATAAGATCATTCCCTGATCTAGAGTGATCTAACCCCTTGTTCATTACTTTCCCTGGCAGCCACCATCATTGGTTTAGAGATGCCAGAGGAAACACATCCAACTGTTCTGTCCAACAGCTGTTAACAGAGCTATCATTCATTAATACTCGGAGATCTAGAGGGTAAGGAAGCTAGCCAGGTTAGGTGCCTGGGTCAGGCAGAACACAAGGTCAGGAGACTATCTGGGTCAGGTATCCAAGGAACCCATTAGTCACTAACAGAAAAAGCCAAGAGTGCAACAGCCTAAATACATGACTAAGCTTTGCTCCCCAGGCATTTCTTCTTCCAGGTCAGGGGTTTATATTGGAAGGGGTGATTCATAGATTTCATAGACATTAGAGCCAGAAGGGACCTCGGAAAATCATTGAGTCCAGCCCCCTGCCCAAAGGGCAGGAAGTCAGCTGGGGTCATAGGATCCCAGCAAGATAAGCATCCAATTTACTCTTGAAGGTGTTCAATGTAGGTGCTTGAACCACCTCTGATGGCAAGTTGTTCCAGACCTTGGGGGCTCAGACTGTAAAGAAATTTTGGATCAGCTGACTCTGGCTGGCCATTCCAGTGGTAAGGAGTAGGCACATGTCTAGGCCCAGCTGGAGGGATCTGGCCACCTGTGTCCACCCCAATGCTCTGCTGGGTTGGCAAACCAGGATAAGGAGCCATGCCAGGTAGGCCAAGGTCACAACCTGACACTAGCTATACTATCTGCCTCTCCAACCTCCTGTCGTAATGAGTTCCACAGGTTAACTACACACTGGGCATGTCTACAAATGCAATTAATGCAGCTGAATAAACTCTGGTGCATATCATGCCAGAGTTCATTGCTCCAGAGCACCGCATTTACACATGCACCAAGGACCACAGCACAGTGAACCAGGGTGAAGCAGCCCCATCTGGGGCTGGGTGGGTGGGGGAAGTCAGCCTGCTAGCCTAGGGCTCCTCTGACCTGGCTCAACATGCTGTGGAGGGGCTGGCTGGGGCATAAGGGTGTTTCAGTGCAGGGCTAACCAGCAGGCAGCCTCCACAATAAATCACCCTCGGGGCCAGGCCAGCCCCATCAGTGTCTACAGTACTTGTGTCTGGCAGCACTATCCTGTGGGAGAGTTAATTAGTTTACTCTGTCCTAATAGCACCGCGCATGTAGACAGTGACATTTTACAGCAGAACTATGTAATCAGCACTGCAGTAACCGTCCTATGTAGATACGCCCACTGTGTGGAACAGTACTTTCTCTTGTTAGTTTTAAACCTGTATCCTACTAATTTCAGTGGGTGTCCTCTAATTCTGCTATTTTGGGACTTGGTGCATAACAGTTCCGTATTTACTTTGTCCACTCTCTTCAGTATTTTATAGACCTCTGTCATATCCCCACCTTAGCCTTCTGCTTTCCAAATTGAAGAGACCTAGATTTTTTACTCTCTCCTGATATGGCAACTGCTCCATAGCTCTGATCATTTTGGTTGCTCTTCTCTGTAACTTAGTCATTGTTGACAATTATTTTATAGTACTGTTTGGGAGTTTCATGGCTTATAAAAAAGCACAGCCATGGATGGAAACTTCCCTTTAGTCTTCTGATCAATGATGACTGTTGGATCTTAGTAGAGAGTGGCATTCTCTGACTTCTTTTGGCCCTGTTTCCTTTGATGACTCATCTCCAAAAACTGCTTCAGTCTTCTAAGTCTAGCTTCATCTCCTGGGGCTTAAATTTTTTGTTAACCTGGGTGCTAGACAGATCTACTGGCTGATAGCAATTACAATTAATTGACAAAAGAGTCTATTAAAGGCTGTATCTTTTCCAAGCTATAGGGGTGTCCATCTGATCTGAAGGATTCCACAGTTCTATTATTGTTTCCTCCTTATTCCCCTGGTATTTTAGGAAAACTCAGTAATCACTAGAAATCAGAACCAAGTACTTCAAGTACTTGACTTGCATCTATTAATCTTCCATAGCAATTTCACAAGCAATTGCAATTCATGCCATAGCAATTGCTCCTCGGTTCTTCTCTTTGTGGCCTGTGCAGTTGGCTTAGCTAATTGCCTTGTCTGTTCAAAGGTTATTAATGCTTGATTCTGGAGAATGCCCATGAAGCAAGAAAAATGGAGACTAACCAGTGGGATTACAGTTGGAGCAGTTTAAGTATGCACTGCATGGTTTGAACTGTCTTTCCAATTTGACATTTACTCCTCAGTCGATGTTCATAACATAGGTCATCACATTGTGCCAATTTTTCAGTTGGATTTCTTTAGAAATGATAGAGAATGTTTCAGGAACTCTGTATCTCACTATATTCAAGAAGGCTGAAATCAGAAAATGGATCTTTTAAATAGGGTTCTTAAACATGTTTAAGCGTGTAAGTGGCCAGATTTGCTACTAATGAAGAGCCAGAACTTCTGTGTAATCATATCAAAGGAGCTGCTGGGTTGTTCAGCACTAGGACATAAGAGCCAAACTTCAGAAACCCATTTTAAAATCATTTGAACTAATTCTTGATTTCCTTTTCCTGGTCATAGAGGATGTGTTTAGGGTTTTTGAATTTAAGGAAGAAGACTGAATAATTTATCAACAGCTGTTCTGCTTTATTTATTGGCTAGATCTGTGTAAATTTAGATGATCAGTGCTACCAATGCATTCTTCCCCTCCTTCCCTCAGTATCTACATGCAAGTGGTCACTAAAGAGAGGGAAGAGGACTTTAGTGGTAGTGATCTACAAGGATGATCAATTTCTGAAGAGACAGTCTACTTCACTTAAAGTGATGACCAGAGCTGATCAGAAAATAACTGGATAAGAGAAATTTCAAAACATGTTTTTTCACTGAAGTTGAGCACTTTCTTGAATTTATATCATTTTAAAGAATTTTTTTTGTTAGGAAAGTTGTATGGTCCCTTTGGATGAGACAAATAAAGGGAGAGAGATGAATTGGAAAACTCAGATTTTCCTTCTGAAAAATGGATGTTATAGTGTCAGTCGCTTTCATGAAAACACAGTGCCAAATGAAATATCCATTTGGTCCCAAGGGGAGGCAAGTAGCCATATATGTATAGATAAGTCAGTGGCTTATATAGGTCAGGTAACATTTTTTTTTTTAATCCTACTTGTTTCTAAGGGGGGGTCTCTCTAATTTTCCTAACTCTGTCCCTTCTTGTCCCTGTGTGCCCTACTAAGCAGTTAAATTCTGCTCTTCAGCTCAAATTACTCCCTTCACCCTTGTCCTTTGAACTTGCTCTTGGCTAAAGGGAGGAGGAAAGAAAAACCTATCCTTACTCTTCCATTAGTGTTGGGCACTCACTCTCTCAGGGACCCAATATGCATTCTATTCTGGCTGGACTACACTTCTCCTTTGCACCAAGTGGGCTCTGCCTCAGTGCTGTATCTTTAGCTGACCATCTAGGTATTGAGGGTTCATTCCCTCAAGCAGTGATTACTTTGAGATCATCCACATAGCACTTCTTTTCAGATTAAATGTTATTACCCCCTCCTTTCCTTCCCTGCTCCCTGTCATTGTGCTTAGACCAGCCCAAACATTTTTTCAACATCAGAAACTAATGTTTTGCAGATATGTAAATGTGGCTAGGTGTCATTGGCAACAAAAAGTCTGAGTTCCTAGGAGGATCTCTGAAAACTTACACACTAATTTATGCCCTCACCCACAAAGCTGAGAAACTAAGTTATCTTGCCTAATTGCCTTTGATGAAATATCATTTCCCCAGCCTCTTTAAAACAAAAGATAAAATTTATTGGGAAGGCAGGTGAAGGAGAAGGAAGAAGGACTTAGACTAAACATGAAAAAAACCAGAATTTAATAAATCAACTTATCTATTAAGTTAGACTCCCAGGTTCAAGGGGTGAGTCCAGATGTGCATGGACATTTGGCTCTCTGGGGACAAGTAGCAGTGGCCAACCTTGTGCTGCTGCTTTTTGTCCCTGGAGAATGCCCATGTCACATGTGCTTTGGTGTATGGCAAGTTGCCCCAGTGGTGTAGGGGAGGCTGGGGCCAGCACTGTGCTGGTCCCAGCAGCCTTACTTGAGGTCCTGGGGGCCTCCTGGAGCTGCAGCCATGGCGATCCTGCCGGGTGGAGCCTGGCCAGTAGCTGCAGTGTGGCTCCCAGTGACCCGGCTCCGCTTTTTAGCAGCGCACACTGCCTGAGTGTGCACTGCTTTGGGATTTTTTTCCATATTTTTTTTTGACCCCTGGCTATCCAGGGGTCAAAAAAAAAACATGGAAAAAAACCCCAGAGCAGCGAACAGTCAGGCAGCATGCCCTTGCAGTGCGGAGAACTCTGGATGGTATGGTATGTAATGCTACAAACATGTTTTTAGCGCCATGTACCGCACAACTGCACTTGTCTGGATGCGCCAAGGTGTCCTGACAGTAATACTAACCTGTTCTTTACTTACAGGCTAATGTACTCTGCATTTCCCTCCTGTGCTGCCACCTCGAATTTTGGGGTACCTATAAATGTGTTCATTCACATTTGAATTAGGACGTGTTGGAGCAGACTTGATAAATCCCGTCTGCTCCACATTCTGATTAGAACACTCCAGCATTGCCTCGCTGTCACATGTACTGGCTGCAGGGGCATTTTATCTAGACCTCGTTGAATGAACTTTAGATAAAGCACCCCATGGCCAGTTTGAAATGCACGGGGACTTAATACATGTGATGGTGAGCCATTGTAATTACAGCGGTTGTCTGGGAACTGCTCTAATTAAAACACCCCACCACCCCTAAGCATGTGTATAGGCACCCTTGTTGTCCAGAGATGGCAAAGTTCAAAATTCAGGAAATTCATCCTCACTCCATTGAGGATGTGTTACTTGGGGAAATCTACTGCTTATCCCAGCTGCAGGTGGCAGCTGGATTGAGAGACCCTCAGCTGGCTGTGGTTCCCTGCAGCTTCAGCCCAAGAACTCTCAGCTCTGTCCACTTTCAGCACCAGACGTGTAACTGGCTAGTTCTGCACCTGGGCAGTGGGGTACACTGGACCAGGAGCAGTGCCTGGAGGTTTTTAGTTACTAACATGTGCATTGAGCAGTTACTTAAGCACTGATTTTTGGCAGCAAAAAAGAGGTGACATCTTTCCCTGCAGCAGGGAACCTCTGGCCACTGTTCCCACACTGTGTGCCACTGCTGTTGCTCTGCCCTCTCTGCTGCTGGAGCCAGAGCCTCTGCAGAGAAGGTGCAGGGTGTGGAAAGGAGGAGATGTGAGGGTCAAGCATCCCTCTGCCTCTATTCTGCCCCCTCCCCCCTTTAGTGCCCAGGACTTGTGTCCCACTTGCCCACCCATTTTGACACTACTGCTTAGCACCATCTCAGGTCTCTTCACTGCCCTCAGTGTACCTCACAGCTGTGCTAAGGCTTCCAGTAGTATTCAGACTCCTTAACCAGGAGCGCTTGTTTCTACAAAGGCACTCTTTTGCTCTCTCTTTTTTTAAAATTTTGTCCCAGCTAGCTCCCTTACCCAATCACTCCAGACTGTGGCTTTGGTCAGGGTGACCCATTCCTGGATGCCCATATGCCAGAAGATTTTTTTTTGTCTTTTCATCCCTTGCCAAGGATAGTAGCATTTTATTTCCTCAAATTCAATGCTTATCTGTATTTTGGTCAAAATACCCCAAACTGACACAAAACTGAATAGCAAATCTGGGCTGGTCCATCCAGTCCATTCCCTTTGTTCACCAACAGGTGCCAGCAGAGAGCTATCCCCCTCTATCCCTAACATAGGGCCTCTGTCTAAAATTTTCATACAGTTCTGGACCACTCTTCTCCCTGTTCAGCAACAGATGTCAGTAGTGAGCTCACTGCTCTGTACAGCTCTTGGCTGGGAGAAAACACAAGTTGTGTGAGACTGTGTCACTTTTGACAATTTTTTTTAATGGGAAAAACTCAACGTGTGTCATTTTGGCTTTCTCATTTTATTTTGATAACAAAAAAGTATTTTGTTCCAATTTTGCTTTTTTCTTAATTATGTTTTGTTCTTGCTTTGCCATTAATTTAACCAAGTGTTTAATATAATTTACAGCACGGTATGTTTCATATACACCACATTTACTAGTTTAATGTAGAAGTTATTATGAAACAAGCTGATAACATGTGGGTTTCAACATGATCAACATGGAAATAGTCACTGGTTCTGATTTCTTTTGGAATTTGCATTTTGTGGGACAATCCCCACATTTCATCTCTTCATTCTAATTCTGGGAGAAAATTATACTCCTACAACCCCCAGGCCCCTCAGTTTCGGATTTCCCCACAGAACAGAAATCCAAGGTTCTGACCAGTTCTCTGCTTTTCTGAATGGCTTTGGGCAAACTCTCAGGGACACTTTAGATCTGATGAGACTGAGTCAGGGGACAACATGTGGACAAACCATCAGCTGAACCAAACATTCCAAAGGGGTTTTCTTTGGGCTTTTGTAACTCTTACAGTAATTTTACTTTCCGTTGTCTTGTAAAATCTAAGAATTGGCCCAAACATTTAAATTCCAAGGGAAAATTCTGTAAGTGTATAGCAGCATCATTTCTTGGACAGCTGTAGAGTGATGCTGATTTAAGCCACGGGAGGACATGGATAAGATCCAAGTCCAAGCTTTCTCCAGGTTTGGAGTTATTTAAAGTTCAGATTCAAGATCAATCCAATTCAGACTGAGATCTAAAACCCTCCCAAAGATGAAAGGGAGTTTGCTAGGATCTGTGCTTCTGAGTCCACCCCATCTTTAGCATATATATTTTTTAAAAAGCCAAACTGTGCACTTTGGCAGGTTGATTGAAATCCCTCTGGATTCAGGACAATGCTGTATATTTTGTACAAACAGCTGGGTCAACACACTGATAATACTGTTATTAAAAACAACAAATCCCTACTTGACTCGTATTAAGAAGCAATGCAGGTAACATAATTCCCCTACACCCCTCTCCCCCAAAGGACCCTCTCCCTGATGTGAGTGAACGTGAAACATTTTATGAAAGTGACATATGTCTAATTGGCTGAAAGGTAATATTCAAAAGAGCCACGCAGGCCCGCTGCTCCTCTCTGAGCTCAGGGACTGCAGCTGGCAGAGTGTTAAATCAGTTAACAGTTGGGCCCATTACTGTGCTGCTGCCACTGCCACTGCTGCTGCTGTTACTGGGGCTGTTGCTGAGTTTGGCTCAATGAGCTAGCTCTATAGTCAATGGAGAAGGCATCTCTATTGTGCACCTCAAAGCACGCTCACAGCCCCTGAAAGAGAAACAGGTCCCAAACTACTGGTGCAGATCATATGACAGGATTACTTGCTTGTTGCTCTTCTTTCTTTTTTTAAGAGCTTCTATTGGACTACAGGAAGGAATTATGTGAGGGGGAGACCATATTACACAGTGACAGCTGGAAAACTGGGGATTGCAGAATGTAACAGAGAGCTGGGTTCTCTTTGTGCTTCCTGCACATCTACCTAAAGCATCTTTTAATTAATTTGTGTAGAGTAGGGGTTCGCAGCCATTTAGGCTCAAGACGCCCCTAGAAAGACATAAGATGCCCCTCTTCGGGCTCAAGGCAACCCTCAGAAAATGCCAGTCCTTAGTTTTCACTCATTTTTACTACTGAAAAATAATTGAGCAATTCTTGTTTTGCAAAGAACTCAGGAAGACCACAACAGGTCAGAAATGTTTTTAACACATTCCTATTTTAATACATTCCTATTTTTAATTCTAGATTCCTATTTTAAATCTCTGAATTTATCTTGTAAATCATATCTGCACATCTAACAGTGCTAACATTGCACTTCACTCCATGACACCCTTGAAAGACTCTCAAGGCACCCCAGAGTACTGTGGCACCCTGGTTGAGAATCACTAGTGTATAGGCTGATGTCCCATATGGAGCAAATCCTATTGCCACTGAAGTTCATGGCAAAATGCCCATTGACCTCATAGAAGCCAGGATTTTCTCACAAAAGCATGACAGGCATACATCACTGAGATTGTTTTTTCTGTTTGGGGTGCTTAAATGTTTATTTTTTTAAAGGATTCAATTAGCTAGTTTACAACTGTATTTAAAAGTACTTCCAACTAACCCTATCTTTAAAGTCCCCACCCTCAGTAGTGATTCTGGCTGCTGTAAGCATTATTCCAATGAAGTCAATAGATCATTGGTGGCTTATGAGCCACAGGTGGCTGTTGTGCAGTTTAAATGTGCCTCTTGAAGAAAGACGGGTAGATGAATAAAAGCATTAATTTTCTTTCTATTTGTTTATTATTGTCTGTTTCTGATTGTCTTGAGTTTGTATTTATTATTTATTCTAAAAAGTCATTTAGCACCAAATTATTATTTGAGCAGCAGAGCTATGCACAGATCATTGACTCTGGGGCATGGGCATCTTGAAAGTTTTGTGCCCTGCAGATCTTGTCTGTGTTAAAGCTTTGGTTTCTGGATAAAATTTTAGGAAGTTTGGCCACCCCTACACAAGAAAGATACTGATTTAAATCAGTTGAGGCTCTGGCCCCATAAATACAAATATACTTTTTAAACTACGTTGTGACTTGTGTCCAACCAAATAACTGATATATAACCATGCAGGAGCTTTACACAACCAGTGACCAAGTCTAGATGTCCTAGACTCTCATCTTTGCCTCGGAGGTTGAGAGAACATTTGTACAGGTTGACTTACAGTGCCTCAGATGGGCTGCAGTGAGAAGTGAACACTATCAACATGCAATGATGGGCACAAACATCATAATGCTATTGATCAAATTTTAATTCACTGCTATTGGTGAAGATGTTGTCTAAAGCTTCAGTGCCACCTTAAATAAGTGGCTAATAGCTCCCTGATGTGCCCAGCTGAAACACATTTCTGATAAAGAATAAATAAAGATATTACAGTAGGCTCTCCAAATTTTTGCAAATCTCTATTCAACACTTTGTTTTGTCTCCATTCATTAACTCCATACTATACTTTCTTCTAGAGGCTTTGTGTTATTTAACATTTCAACCAAAGGCAGAGGTCACCACAACTGTTCGATTGAGGTCTAATACATTATTCGGTATTAGAAGCCCTGAACAAGCTGTGGAAAATTCTTTGCTGTCAGTACTAACTTGAGAATCTTCTGACTGGATACATCTGTTCACATGCCAAAGTTTGCTTGATATTTTGGACCCAAGTGCTACCACAATTCTAACCTGGAACCACAAGCTCGTCTAGGTCTGTAAGCTCCTGAACAACTACAGGCTGCGTAGGATTCTTGGAGGGCCAAATTAGCCTTCTTGACTCATTTATACCAAGACCCTTTTGAATGGTTCTGTGTGGGCAAGTGTGAAGGGGCATCAAAGTGATGTCAAACTCCCTTAATGTAAATGAGCATCAATCCTACTGTCTCATAAAGTCCAGAAAGCAAGTTCATATCCCTGTGCCAAAACATTACTTTACTATTATTATCAGCACCTGAGATTATGTCAGTTTGTGTCATATCTAATCTAATTTTAATATACAAATTATTAGTCTCTGAACACATAGTATTACTATTTAATATGCATTTAATATAAGTTTGTATGGCACCTTCCTAGGATAAAAAGCGACAGTCCCTCTCTTCTGAAAAATGTGCATTCTAAGAGCCCTAAATTTGGCAAACAAGGAGAATCTGAAAGACAGTAATAGGCTCTGACTGAGAGAAAGTGAGAAACAGACACTGAACAAGGTATTTAGTGGTAAGGAAAGAAGTGAGGAGAGGAGTTTAGAAATGAGCTACAGGAACAAGCGACAAGATTTGTTAGGAGCTTGAAAGTGAGGGAAGAAAAAGGGCCAGTCAGATTTAAGGCTGAGATTACAAATACGAAGGACAGGAAAGACAGTGGAATTATTATTAATGATGAGGGAAAAGGAACGAATAGCATAAAAGAGGAGCTGAGACGTTCACCAGTAGCCATGCATAGATTAAGAATGTGATTAAATATCTTAGAGAACATATTGGGCAATGCTGGACAGGCAGGGTGGAGAGAAAGACTGAAAGTCATCAGGAGTCATTAGGAGAGATTATGGAAGCAAATAAAGTCATCTCCCGGTGCAAGAGTGCAGAGGAGAAAAGTGAAAGGATTGAGGAATACCGGCACAGAAGGAAATTTCAGAGGATCTGATTCTAGCAAGAGGTCCAAGGATATTCCTAGATTCATGAAGCTGAAGGCCAGAAAGGGGCCATTAGATCATCTGGCCTTACCTTCTGCCCTCTCACAGGCCATTAAATTTCACCCAGTATCCTCTACATGGGGCGTGTCTACACATTCATTAATGTGCAGTAGTTACTGCACATTTAATTTAGTACTTGCTTAATGAAGTACTGACTAAATGCGCAGTAATAGAGTTACTGTGCAGTAGTGCCAGCCCCAGGGTTTTTAGTGATGCTTACTGAGCAGTAGCCTAATACTATTGTGAAGTAGTGTATTAGCATGGTTTCTGCCCAGCACGCTCCTATGCAGTGTTATTAGGCTACGACGTATGAAACGTCTTGTGTAGACATGCCCATGGAGTCCAACAGTTATCCCAGGTTCATAGACATTTGTCTTCTCACATACAATATTAACACAACTAAAAATATATATTTTAATCTACCCTTATGACATGGGCACTGGGTGGGGGCATGTGAAGAATGGCAGTGTGGTGTAGTGATAGGGGAGTGGGGCTGGAACCAAAGATCCCAGAAGCTCTCATTCCAGCTCTGATACCAACATTGCTTTTCTGGGGTTAGACAGATACAGCTGCCTCAGCTTCTCTACAGCTTTCCTCTGAGGACTGGTTACTGCTTGTAGACAGAGCTGAGGGATGGAGGTTTCGCCTACGTACTATATTATGAATATTAGAATGGTTTGAAATCTGTCATGCTACAAACTAGAAAAAAAGTAAATACAGCAATAGAGGAATGATTATATTCAGATCAGGAATGATTATATTCAGATCAGCGGTGCTCACCCTCCAGTCTATAGGACATATCAGGTATGCAAGGCTGTGATAGCCAACCCACATTGCTTCCCACAGGTCCAGAAATTTGGCACTGGGAGAGCAGCGGCAGTGTTAATTGTCACAGCTCTGGAAGCTTTTACACTGCCATCACCCTTGTCACCAAATTTCTGGACCCACTGTGGGGGGAGGCACATGGGCTAGAAGACACAGCCCCACATACTAGACCATGCTGGTATGTGGTGCTACCAGATGGCATTCACAGACTGAACCTGTACACCAAACACATTCTGGATCTGGCCCACGGACCAACTCTGCCCACTAGATCCAACGCATGGAACAGCCACATGCCACTCATCTGATTTGGTCTGTGAGGCCAGAGGTTTGAGCACCACTGGTTTAGATACATTTAACCACCAAAATGGTGGTGAGCACCAGACTGCACTTCCCAAGATGGATTAACTAGACACCAGATGAGTTTCATTCATTGGAGAGGCTGTCTTCCAAGCCCTCACCTCATTTCAGAAGTATCCCTGTAGCCTGTGGCCCTGCAACTCCTGGTTCTTCTTCAGGTTTAGAGCAAATGTACTAGTTCTTATGCAAGGATACTTAGGGTTGATCTGTGCCCATCAAACCAGCTTTCTCAATAATGTCAGAAGTAAATGACACCAAATGTGGATGCTGTTGACAATCTGCACTCCTGGCTTTCAGAAAGCGTCCGTTCTTAGATCTTCAAAGCTAGCCTGTGATTTGGACAGCCCGGGAAGGGTATCATATGAACATTAGCCACAGCCTTTCTACATTTGGCTGAAAACTTTTAACTTGAATTCTGTCCGCAACCGTTTCACACTGCAAGCTGATGGAGAAGGCTTGGGCAGGGTAACGTATGCTACCCGTGGACTGCCATTCCAGAGCACAGATAAAAGTGAAACCTGAGCAGAAAATGTTTGTGGTGCCACTGGCAATCAAGGACTTCGTTGCCCCAGTAACAGGAACACTTCATCAGCTCAGCTAACAGATGGCCAGTGAGCAACAGGCAGCATATGTTCCAATAAGCACTGACATCAGCACAGATGGAGGGTGGGCAGGAGGCTGGCCCTGAAACATAACCTGACATTTCCTTCTCATTTGGTGCTGCATTGTTATAACTCACACAGGAAGATTAGCAGGGAAAAGTGAATAGCATTAGGGAATCTGCTCAAGAACCGATTACTAACACTTCACTGCAGTTTTAGATTTTTACTTAACCAGAGTGCAACATTGTTAACAACATTCAGCGGCACAAAGGCAAATGCAGTGGGTTTTAACGACTGGGGCTTTATTTTCATCACAGGCAGGTTTTCCCAAGAACACTAATTAACAGGGATTGCCACCTTCTAGGTGTCTAGATCTCCAGTTCCACTGATTACTTCAGCTTTTTTTAAAAAAACAGAATGCAACCAAAACCCCCACAGGATTAAATAAACTCCCACAACACATTGTAAGAAGGGCTATAACTTTACTGAGCACACAAATAAACTTAAAGGTTGCTACAAAACACAAAAAGCTTACAGCCACAGGAAAAAAAAATCAGGCACATATTCTGGATGGTGAGAGCCCAAGCAAAGCTGGGATTTAAGTGGGACTAAAATCTGTGGCAATCAGTAAATAAGTTATAGGCAAGGATCCTATTTTATATTTAGGTTTTGATGCTCGGGTGAGCTAAAAGGCATATCAGAAGGCCCTGCACGACGGATAGAAAAGTAGTGACTAGGCGTACCTATGAAGGGGGTATGTTTGCTACCAAAATATGAATAGGTGGCTATAATGCGTACAATAATAAACTGCTCATGCCCACCAGCAGCCTTTTGTTATGTTGTCCTCACTTTAGAACTCCTTTCTTCTGCTAGCAGGGAGATTTTCACAGGCTTTTACTGCTAGTGGGACTTGTATGTATATCCATCTCCTGTGCCAGTAGAAGGGACACTTCTATGAAACCAGTCTTCACCTATGGACTGCAAAACCTAAGGAAGCTGCTAAGCTGTCTTGGGATGGCCAGTCTCCACCTCTTGGTTCTAGAGTCCTTTCTTTTTCTGAAGTGGACTGGCCGAGACATCTTCCACTGGTCCGTCCCCCCCCGATGCCACAAGAACCTTGTCTGAGGTTTTACTCAAGTCAATGGCAGATCTTGAAACACCAGGACACTCAGGGCCCTTGCTTTAACTGAGACCTCACATGACAGCATTATAAGTAGAGTAAAAGTGTTTGGAGACTCTGTTGAGAAGGGCCAGCTGGGAGTGGCTGGGTCATTTGTGATGTATTCAACTTATTAAAGAGATGCCACTCTCGAAGTGCCTGTCTTAGACTCTGGACTTCCTTATCATTTTTAATATTGCATTCTTATATCAAAATGTAAGCAACAGGGAGACATGGGCCAAACTGTTTAGAACTTCAAAGGTTAAAACAAATACGTTGAATGTCATCCAGAAACACAAAGGAATGTGGGGTCATGCTACAGGAAACCCTCCTGTTAGTTTTGGACTCCTAGAATTCAAGTCATTCCTCCAGTCATTAGACATGCTGTATTCCTTTCCTCCAATGCAAATTTAACAATCAGGGGACAGTCACTAGCTAATGCAATGTGGAAATGCTCTGTCCAGTATTTCAGTTGCACCAATTCCTATACACTTAAAAGATGTGGCACATTAAGCACTCTGGTCAAATCCTCACTTGGTGTAAACCAACTTCACTCTTTTGCCGTTAGTATAGCTATGGACAACAGCTGAAGATCCAGACTCATTTTTGCCCCAACTATAAAATCCAAGGGACAGATTTTTGATGACCAGATCAACACGATGTATTTGTTTATAAAACAGCTGTGGAGTGTACAAGCAGCAAAAGTATCAGTAAAACACATTCGGACCCTGGCCACATTATATTGGCAGGACTACAGTCTGAGGAACTTTGTAGCGCTATAAAAATGTAGCATAACATGTGCTAATATATTCAACTGTCTGGCTAAAGAGTAACAGTTTCTTCACTGGACAAAAACAATCAGAACTGGTTTCTTCACTGGTGCATTCTCTAACCAGGAGGCAATAGGGTGCTGGCTCTTTTGCTTCCTTTGCCCTATAGCAGAGAAGGAGAGAATAGCTGCCAAGACCAGCAGAGCTGCAACGCTGCTCCCACTAGCTGACAGCCTCTCCCTCTCTCCCCCTTGCGGGGCAGGGAGGGAAAGCTGCTCTGAGCCTCACCAAATGGATTTCTACTGCCTTGTCTGACTGCAAGTATGGCATTTTTGCTTGATACTTAATTTTAAGACAAGGTCTTGTCTTCCCCATATTAAAGGGGGAAAACAACCTGGCCTTGGAATCAAATACATACAGTAGCTCTGCTGTTCTGTGCAGATAAGTAGTCCACTGACAGGAATGTACAAAGACACGTACCCTAAGCGGAACCAGAAATGGTGTTGACTACTTCTGGTTTTGGAAGTCTGCATCCTGTATTTTGCTCCTTGAAAACTAGTCACTTTAAGCATATGATTGCAAAAAGATTTCCAGCCCCTCTCTTCACATTAGGCCTCTGGGTTATGTTTTGTTAGTCACCCTTCTCAGCAGCGCCTGATCAAAAGTTAATCAACACAGGTATGGAGTAATGGCATGAAGACACCTTGCAAAACAGTACTACGATTTTACCATCATCATTCTTTGTAAAGAACAGACATGGAGGTTTGTTTGGGCTGGTACATTTTCATGACAATTTTGAAGCTTTATTTAAACAGAGGAGAGTCAGATGGGGCTATCAAACACATAATTTTTAAGCACCTCTCTTCCCCACAATCCATTGCTTAATGTTTAGGCATATGCAGATTTTTGGTGATCTAGAGAAAACTGCTGGTCACTATCTTTTTCTCTTGCTCTTCTGTCTCCATACCTCCCACCCTGCTATGTCTCTTCTGGCACCAGTTTCCCTGAAGTTGTATTTCTATTTGTCTGACAATTGTTGCTGATATTTACAGATTAGCCTGAAACAAATACTGTGGTTGGGACAGCTTTATGTTTTAAGTCATTAGAGGGGTTCTGAAATCAAACTGGGGATCCTGATTTCAGTTTCAGGGCTTCCAACTATCTCTGAAACTTTGAACCCAAGTCCAGGTTCATCCACATATTCCTGAACTTCCCTGGTGGTGAAAAAGCATGTGATCCAGACCACTGTTTTAGATGTTTGGTCTTTTCTTTTTTATATGTGGGTATAATTAGCTGCCCAAGTCCATGAGAGTAGGTGGGGGGGTGGGGGGGGGTGCGGGAAGACACTCTTTCTTATGCTTCCATCTCAGAGTAGCATGGGTCTGTCTCCAGTGAATGCCATAAAACTAGGTCCATCATATAGTACAGCTAAGACTGAAATAGGAAATAGGAAAGTCAGGAAATTCAAAGCTGTAGGTAGTTTTCACATCCACTTGAGTCCATAATCTCTTATTAGCAAAGCTTGAATTGAGCCAGTAGAGGTGGCATATCTTCTCTACCAGTTCTGACCAACATCCATGAAACCCGTTATGCCAGTGCACTGTGGGACTTACTGAGGAACCTACCCTCCATCTTTCCACACAGATTACCAGAAGTGGCTTTATAGAAAATGCACACAATATTATGGAATCAAAAGGCGTGTTCTGGAAATCTGTTATGAATACCTTACAGTCTCCCAAGACTTGCCAATGTTTTACATTACCTTGGGCAAGTCACTTTTCTTAGTAAAACGGGGACAATTATACTGACTTCTTTTGTAACATGTTTTAAAACGCAAGGATGAAAACTGCTATATCAAAACTATGTATTTTTATAGGTCTTTTTAGCATGGACCTCTCCCTCCTAAAGGTGCTTTGACTTAACGTTAGCTCAGTGAAACAGAAGAACTCACTGAATTCCTGACCCTACTGAATCAAGTGTCCACTGACAGCCAAGAGAAGGGCATGCACAGAATTCAGCAGGTATGAAGGGGGTGTCTGTCCCCCTGAGCCTCTGGAGATAAGAAGGGAGGAATTACCACCTTCATCTGCCTAAGTAGCTGTCTCCTAAAACAAGAATGACAGCCATTACCATCAACCAGCAGCATAGCAGGAACAAAGCAATAGTGAAGGCACCTTGAAGCAAGAGGGAGATACCTTCTGAAGGGTCATGATTTTGCTATTGCCTCTACCCTCTATACCAAGGTGTCAAAAATCTGAACCCATCATCTGGCCCACAGGGGTGGCCCTGGGTCAGAACTGACCACGGACCTGCCCCATGTGACAGGCCTGGGACACGCATCACATGCAACACCTGTTCTGGGATCCACACCACACACAGCATCAGCCCCAGCCAGTCCAGGATCTGTAGTGTGCCCTTCTCCTGGTCCATACTGCATGCAGCATCCATTCCAGGCAGTCCAGGACTTGTGCTGCCTGTGATACTTATTTTGGCTGTTGCAATGGTAACTGCAGCAGGTTGTGTTGAGAAACTTGAACTAGAGTGATCTTTGTGATTGCAATGATTTGGGCCACAGAGGGGTAATTTGAGGAGCTAGCTGCTTTGTTTTTCTCTCCTCCCCATCTTGCCCCTCCCAGAAGTGGCCCCTTCTTTTTCTACTCCCTTCCCCCTTTGTATCCTTCCTGCTGCTTTCTATTTGCTTCATGCAGTTCCTTCATGAAGCCACTGCTTATGAAAGCTTATGCTTCTCTGATTTAATGTATAAGGTATAAATCTACCTTGCCCTCTGCTTGGCTTTAGAAGGACATGACTCACTACCTCTCTGTTCGTGGAATTAGACCACAGGAACAGGAGCTGGTGATGGGGAGGTAAGGGCCTTGTTTGAAGCAGGTTGTTAGCTTGTGAGACTCTCAAAGCAGGGATAGACAATATAGTTGGAAACCCTCTTCCAAGCAGCTCCTGAGGCACTGAGAGATTGCTACAATAGCACTGCCACAATTTCAGTGTTATAGTCTGATGTTTCCAGCAGTATGAGGGCTGCAATGGTAAAATCAAACCACTGTGTACACAAGGGCATTGTCAGAATTTACTGGGAGGCAGCACAAATGTAGCAACACTGATAAAACTCACGTATTATTAGGAATGTATTTGTGCACAGTCCTGGAGTGCATTACAAGCAATTGCAGGTGCCTGATCCAGCAATGGCAACTGTGTCCTTCCCCCCACCCCCCGCCGCCCCTACCGTAGTCAGGACTTGTGAGCCTGAGAAAGATCGAATGCTTTGTAATGAAGGTATATTGTAACATTTCTCTCCAGGTGGCACTTTGTTACCAACGATTAGATCCTGATTGATCTTTGAAGAGCTAATTCTTATGTGGTTTGCAAGGGTCCTAGAAGGAGCAAGTGTTGAGTGGGGGTACTTTAAAAGTATTAGTGAGAAAAAGAATAGTGCTGTAAGAAATTTGCAATACAATGCCAGGGCCTCCTTTGCACCCACCGTAATTTGTTCTTATTCCTGTTATTATCCCCTCGGGCACTAATGGTCACTTTATTAATTAGCTGAAAATTGCATTCTAGGTCAAATGGCAGTCTTTTTCTCCCCCTTCATTGTTGCAAATTGCTCCTGGTATGGTCCTGTCAATGGCAGTGTTACTGCAAAATGGGAATGATCCTTCGCTTTTCAAGATAAAACTGATGGGCCAGCTGCACTTTCCAGGGCTGCAGAAGGGATTTCAGAATTTCTAAGCAGAGCACTTCTCCAGGTCTGCTTGTAAGCAGTCAGAAATTAACAGAGCTCAGTGGCATTGTGAGGGGTTTCTAATCACAGGCTGATTCTGTTACTGTACCTGCTCTATTTTTGCTCGAATCAAGCTGGCTCCTAAGATGCAGCTCTTCAATGCTTGTAAATCTTAGCTCCCACACCACATTTCAGGAAAATGACTAGTCATTTTGGATGACCGTGAGTTGCTTCAATGCCTGATTTTCCAAGAGGTGGTACTTAACAATTTGTGAGGAATAAATCCCTTCTAAATCACCTCAAGTGAGGTACCTAGAATCACAAATGTGTTAGAAAATGTTAGCTTGGGTGTCATTTCAAAGATTTGGGTATTATCCTTATAAATTAAGGGACATAGGTTTCAGAAAACAAATTTGGGAATCTACTTATCTCTCAGAAGCATTTAATAAAGCAAAACACCCAATCAGTGTTTGGCCCATGAATTGAGCATAAAATCAGACCCACAGAGGCAAACATCAATGCACTCTAGCAAAATGTTTTCCATTCATTATTTTCTGCTGCTTGTGCTAAATGCAATCTGTCATAACTATCTGCAATCCAGCAGGGACCTGAATGGATGTTGGAAAGTCTCGGCTCATTTCCCAGCTCTGCTACAGGAGTAAGGGTTAATATGGAATCAGAGCTTTGCACATAGCTACCCATCATGTGGAAAACATAGGTCCTATTTTCTATTTTCCATGTAATACTGGCCCCTTGGCCTTTTCTTCCATTACTTGCAGAATAATTGACACCTTTTAAAATTGATCCCTATGAATATGAATCAATGTACTGATACCAATTACTTCATTTCCTTTTGCTCTGGGCTTGATCCAAAGCTCATTGGGCATCGATACATGTGTTCCAGAGTTGGGGGGTGCTTTAATTAGGGAGGCTCTGAGAGCCACTCTAATTAAAACACCTGCAGCATCATGTGTATTCAACATCCTGCGCTTCAAAATGGTGGCGGGGCACTTTAACTAAAGCTCATACAAAAAGCTTTAGTTAAAGCACCCCCACCCTCACCTTGAAACACAGGGACACTGAATACATATGACGCAAAGGCTGCTGGATTCTAATTAGCACACTCCAGCACACTCGATTAATTGAGTTTGCACTGACACGTGCTAGTTAGCAGAGCTCCATCACATGTATCAGTGCCCATTGATATCAAAGGACATTGAATGAGACCATAAAAGAACAGAGCTAGATGAAAACAACCATCATCGGAAGAGGTACACATTGATAATATATTCTTATGAATAAGTCTGTAACCGTAAGTCCTCTCAAGCCTAACAGCCCATTGAGCTGGTGTGGTTAAGGGACACCAATTGCTACTGCCATTGGTATACAAAGGAGCAATGTGAATAACATCACATCTGCCTGCCATTGACTACATCTCTCTGCCTTTGACTCTCTAGCCCAAGTAAACAAGCACCGATAACTAACTGGGTCACTTGGGGAGAAGCATTTAGTTTGAGCTCATGCCTCCTGGCTGTACAAAAGACAGCAACACTGTGCCACCAAATCACCCTCTTCATAATCAAAAATATTTTTCTGTTCTCACAGCAGGTTTTATAAGACTAAAGGGTGGCTCATACAAGCACTTCACTTTTTTCTTTTTTTGATGCTACTCTTTACATGCCTGCAGCAACACTCAGGGCTTGTGAGAGAAATTTAGGGGCAGGATACATCTGGGTTGGGAGGGTTCCCCATTTGACATTTTGAAAACAGGAAACTGAATTATTAGATTTTTGGCCAGCCCTGACCTTAGGGACCCAGAACTGTACCCCCTCACTCATTCCCCACTCTCATAGGGCCTGGAAACAGTTACTGCCCATCTTGATAGAGTGAAAGAACCTTCCACATAAAAACAAAAGCAACAGAAAAGCTCTCCATGGGTTACCTGAGCCTTTGACATTTCTTTTTTATTAGGTGAGTACTCTTCTTGGAGGTAGGGTTTTATTTTTTCTGAGGATGAGAATATATAGGGTGTTTGAATAGCAAGTGTCACTTCTGGTGGAAAGGCTTTCTCAAAGAGGAACGCTTTGCAGTTGGCCTGAAGATGGTCAGACACTGTGTTGCTCTTACTGCTATGTTCAGTAAGTAATATAATTATGACATTTTTCATATTAAGCAATGTAGATACAGCTTTATCACAGATGCATCTCAAATTGTAAATATGCATAAGAGAACTTTACTATCCCGGAGTGGAATGCAGATTAGATGATAAAGAAAGGAATTAATAGGTGATTAAACCAGAAGGCAAGACTGAATTAAAAAGACACACTAACTCCATCTGAATCCTACTGCAGATGAGCTGCAGCTTAAATGGCAAATCAAAATCAAAATATCTTAGAATGTAAGCACAGAACTACCTGGGACTTCTGCCATAAAAACCTGGCATAAAAGGAGTTTGGATCTGAGTTTAGATTCCTTCTTGGTTACCCTAAGTTCAACCTTCAGTATTTGAATGGGATAAACAGCAGCAGTGTTTCATAGCAAAGTTTTAAACATTAGGCATGCTATTATCTAAACATGGACATCCTATGCATTGCCTATCTACCTACAACTTCATATTTAAAAATCACAACTGTGGACAAGACTGCTCTTACATTCCAGTTTTGATTTAGTAAGAGTCAAAAGGTCATTTCAGCAGTTGGATATCTGGTATCTGGGTATGACAGAGGGTAAACCCAGCATCCAAAAGTGTTTGATCATTGGGCATTACCAAATAGCATGTAGTCAAGCTGCTTTCTATGTTTTACATATTTCACAAGCCAAGGGGCATTTTCTTGTGTAGTCAAGCATAAAGAAATGCAGATCAATACATTTTAAATATCCACTTTGATGGAGTTCAAATGGCTGGCCTGGAAACAAAAAAGCAAATGTGTTCAATACTAACATATACATCTATTCAATATTGGCATATGAAATTGATTTCTCTCATAATGGCCTTCATTTGGTCTGTTCCTTCGTGACTACTACCAGTAATAGTTTTTTTTTTTTTTATAAGAAATCATACAATGAATGAATAATGGTTACACAAAGGCAGATTGGGATAACTGATGCATTATTAAAAAAAAAAGAAGAAAGGGTAAATATACCTAAACATACCTTGTAACCCTACCCGCCTTGCCTCTCCTTTATCTCAGATTATGTGTTCTTCAGGGACCATATCTTTGTATATGTGCAAAGTCCAAACACAGTGAGCTCATAATCTTGCTGTAGAGCAAATATATGTATATATTAAATAAATACATAAAGAGAAAATGAATTGTACTAATGTTTAAATACAACACCCTTTGCCTACTGATGGAAAATGTGACTTGAACATCATACTTATGTAGCCAGTTTGGTTAGGGACAGAAGTTACACATAAGCCAGTTTAAGTGATCAGAAACTGGTTAAAACCTGTAACAGAACAGAAGTTCATTGCACATAAGCCACTTTCAAAATAGCCAAAATTCGTTTAAGATACATTTGAACCCCTTCCCCGCCCCTGCCCCCAGCCTGGGTTCCTCTGCTCAGCAGGGCTCGCATCCAGGATGGAGCTGCCACTACCATGATCCCTCTGTGTGTGTGCCCCCCCCGGTCTTGGGCCCGTTTCACTTGCCTCCCTCCCCCGAATCTAGCTTTTAATCCCAGGCTACCCCATGTGAAACCCTGGCCATAGTGGCCAGCAAGGTGCACTGGGATCACCCCTTGCCCGGAAGCAGGGCTCTGGGGGTCCTGGGGTGTGCTGAGCCATAAGCAAGGAGGGAAAGCTGGGCAGACCTTGGCTTGGATCCCTCCAGGCCAGGGTGGGGGTTTAAACCCCTCCCGAATCATACTCAGCCTGCTGGAGCCTGGACACACCCCCTCAGCTCAGCTTCCCTCCAGCCGGAAAGGAAGGGAGGGTTCACTTTAGCACCCCTCGACTTCTAGCCTGAGCCACTGAGGACATGTGCCTATGCTTCTGGAATCAAAAGTGAATGTCTGTTCACTTGCTGGTCAGTTCAATCTATACAGGTTAGACTAACATGTAAAGATTGAATCAATTCAGGCTCGGGCTTTTTGAATGTCTTTACTTAGCTTTTATGAGTTCCTTCTATTGCAATGTGATGGCTTAATGCTGATTAAAGAACTGCTCTATCTCCTCATTTCTTAAACTGTTTGTAGGCTAAAACTGAGACAAAGCAGAGTTTGAAATAACTCCTGATGAGGTGCTGGCTATATAATAGTAACCATAGGATGGGATCTATTTATAACACAATTGTGCCTGGACTATATTATAAAATACTCTGGTAAGAAATTAGTTGTATGCAGGCAGGATCCTCATTGCTGGATCATGGCCAATATGTGTACACCCTCAAACCTCTTTTTAGGCATAGAATATATAAGAATACTATTTTCAAGTTTATATATGCAAAGCCAAGTACTGTGCCCCCCATTCTGCAATGCATTTAAGTTACATGTTTAAGCCGATGGGTGCCTCATGCCCGGCGCTCCCTACTGCAGCTGCTCACAGCCCATGTGGGGCTGTCCGGGGCAGGCACAGGCAACCCCAGGCGGGCTGCAAGCAGCTGCAGCGTGGGGAACCAGGCATGGGGCAGGGAGGGGCCACTTTTTCCCATGCTCAGCACCAGCTTCTTCCCTGCTGGCAAGCAGGGGTTCAGGGCTGTGTGCTGTCCCCCTCCTGTACCACGGGGCTGGGTGTGAGTGGCTGGGGAGCCAGTGGAAGCACAGAGCCTGCACCAGTGTCCTGGGGCCAGTGCCAGCTCCCTCCTCTCCTTGCTGGTACTGCCCAGCCTGGCTCCACAGACCCCTACTGGCCTGTGCCCCACTCTGGGCCCCACCGGTGCTGGCCCTGGGACATTGGTCCCAAGACAGTGACCAGGGGCAGGGCACCTGTCAAGGGGTAGGGCACCTGTCAAGGTGCGAGGCTACCCATGCGGCCCTCAACAGCCTGCCAAAACTGGATAAGCGGCCCTCTGCCCAAAATAATTGCCCACCCCTGTTTTATGTACTCCCCAAAAGATTCATCCTGTAATAAATGAGTTGCTGCAGCAATCTTCAGTTTTCAGATAAAGTGTAACCCCACATCTAGTGCCCTTGTATAGCTAATCTTGCAGTGACAAAGCATTAGATGTCTGTTTGGAGGTTCATGACTAAAAGCAATGAATGCTATCCCTATCCATACAGGTGTAAAAAGGCTGATGTGGTTGTAGGTGCTAGAAGTAGCAAGTTCTTTGGACGGGGTTACACCATGACAGCAGCAGGCCCTGGCCAGGAGGGCTCCATGCGTACACACCCACCCCTCCTGTTCACATGCTCCAAACCCCAAAATGCACCACTGAAGATGCTATCGGTCAGCTCTCTGTGTCTGCTCTCATTATCTCAGTCTCTGAGTGAACTAGATGGCAATTACTGGGAAAGAACCTGGAGCATCTTCATTGGTGTATTTTTGGGTTATGAGCTGGAGTGGCTGGACAGACCATGATTGCAGTAGTTCAGGCCAAGGACACACTACTGCCAGCATGCAGAGATGCCCTTTTATTGCACACCTACTCTGCAAGCAGCTGGTAGGCCCCTCAGTCACAGGGAGCAATATTAGTAAGCAAGAGAAAAGCTTGCATGACTGAAATAGATCTCATTTATATTAATTTAAAAAAAATAAAGATTTCAGAGCCATCCCCAGTTAAGACATTCACATGCAGTGAGCTTTAGATGCCCCAGGCCTTTGTCAGGGTTTGAGGAATAACGCTGGTGGCAATGTTACTAAACAAACCAACACCTTTTATTTACCAGCATTTGCCTAAATTTTAACACCAAATTTGCAAAAAGGCAACAAGCTGTGTTTCTTTCTCTTACAATTTTGCAAAGTGTTTCCAGAAATACTTGCCTGCCCCCAACCCCCATCCAAAAAAGACATCTCAGTATTAGCTGAAGTAGTGAAGCAGCAGATGGCTTGCGGCCGTGGATCCTAGTCCAGGGTGTTCAATACTGCACCAAAGAAGGGATTAAGCAGCAGTGTCCCACAAAGCAACATTGCTTTAAAGGTGAACTTACTCAGTGAAGCAAACCAGAGCTCCTACTGTGCAGCTAAATAGTGCTGAGGCAGCAGTCCACCCACATACAATCAATGGACTGGGAACCAAGTGCCTGTCCTCTTTGCACATAATAAGCCTGATTCACCACTGCATTGCACCCATTTTACACTCCTGTAATTCCACAAAACTGGCATAAAATGGTGAAAAACAGCAGTCAATTAGGCTCTACCTAATGTGTCATACAAAGGAGTGAGAGAAGAAGCCTGAGAGCTCTCACAATCTCCACGATGCTGAGAAATTCTTAATAAAATGGCCCTTTTCTCAATAGCATTGGATTTCATAAGGAAAAAAACAGGATCCATTTGCTACTGCTTAAAAGTGTTCTAATACCATATACTTGTGACTCAGCCACAAAACAAGCAGCTTTTCACATATGTATTTTATGACAAATAAATCACAGCAAGTTCTCAACTGAGTTCTGGATTTATAAATCTGCTGCGGTTAATGTAGGCTTGAATAAAAATTCGAGCCCACATTATACTGCTGTTAACAAACAACCTTAAAGTTAATAAATTCAGCAACTTTTTATTCAGATAGACTTGTTGCTATACTGGGTGGATCTGGTTCTACTCCCAGCTTTAGTCTTGTGTTACCTTAGGCAAATCTTGTAGAATCTCTGTAGTGAAGCCTCACTATCAGTAATCTGCAATACATGCCTATCTCATGATAGTGTTGTGAGAGTTAATTCAGTATTTTTACACCACTTTTCAATTAACAGTGCCACTCATGTGTGAAGTAAATGTATAAAATAGAAAACATGCATATGGGTGAAAGGGGCGATGGCCAATGAAAGTATGCCAGCATGAACTTCCTTCACTATCAGTAATATACCTTCCTTCTTTGTTAACATTATGATACCCCCTTTGGCACAAACAGATTCAAGATATGGACAAATGTATACTTTACCTGCTTTAAGAGGGGGAGCAGTGGCTGCAAGAAGCTGCTGTTATGATCTGTTGTATCTGTAAGATCCTGTAGTGATACAGGTTACCTAAACCATCCCTAGTCTGATTCTGAATGAAAGAGAGTTAAAGTTGGGGTGGTTTTGCTATCCTTGTATCATTACAATTTAATGTGGATGTATCAGTTGCACCATAACTGATTGTATCAAAATCTTTTGATATTGATGCAATTATTACTATGCTCTGAGTTACCAATGAACAAAGGTATATATTATTTTCCCTGCTACTCTTAAAAATAAAAGAAATAACAATTTCAGTGACTGAAATTGGCCTGTTTCTTAAAATACAGCTGCGATTTCACAGACTTGTTAAAGAAAGTAGAAATTTATCAGTTTATGCTGTATTTTTCCTTGCATTTGTATCCTTCTTTACAATTATATCTTCTCAATTTCAGCTCCTTACAATTAATGTACAGTAGAACACTTTCTCCTATCCCTCCTTCCCCTTTTCCAAAAGCTCAAAATATCCTAGGTGGGACAACAATGGCAAGTTATAAAATCTATAGCCTGCGCTCTGACAAGGCCCTGATTAATAAGAAAATAGGAAGGCCATTTTTTTCCCGACATGGACTCTTTTAATAGTCTGCAAGCTTTGTGGTACTATTGCTATTCTTGGCTACAAGGGCAAAACCACTGCATCTTAACAAAAGCTAAACTTGCTTGGATCAAGAGCACATTACTGATATGGAACTCTTGTCTGAACCCTGGAGAACAATCTTTTGCTGGTAAATTAGGATAATAAGCAGATTTTGTCCATGGTCCAGCTTTAGGAGAAAAATCTCAGTGTCTTATGCTCTCACTAATAATTGTAAGAATAACCAGTATGAGCACAGCAAAACACTCTTGCTGAATTCTGATTTAATTCTGGTTTTATTACCACCCTATATACAGAATCCGTTGGAAATTTTCCTCAACATCCTATCTTTACAGGTGGGAATACCTGAAAAACGCTAGCACACCACTCTTTTTTTTTTAAGTACCACAGAACACATTGCAATTCTTGAACTAGTAATATTTCAATAAAATTCAAGTGTACATTCTCCTGAAAGGTTTGAATGAGTAAGAGGTAGCACAAGTGACAAGATGGCAGGAAAATGTGGCAAGACTGTTCAATCTCTGTCATTACTTGATCCTCAAAAAGCAAATCAGACAAAAAATAGCTTTGTATTTAAATAAAGTTATGAGTATCACTTTTATAGCATTAGAAATGCTGTACTGTTGCCAACTTATTTAGCTGGGTCACTGCTGTGTATCTGGGTCACAGGACAACCACTGGGTTTTAGGCAGGAAAAACAAATGTAAGGAAATCATAATACAGCATATATACAAATGAAAGTGCTGCTTATATTAACAGAATACAGATACTGGATGGAAAAGTTTACTGAAGAGTTGGCTCAAAAGAGGATACATGTACAAGGTCTAAGGAACAACAGTAGCCGCAGTAACTACAGTAGAAATAGAATGAACTAAAAACAAGCATGTTTTAATCTGTGACCATTATATCGAATCTGTACAGTAGCAACAGCAATCCACTTGATAAAAACCCACAAAAAGAGATAAATCACTTTGAACAATAAACAAGAGAAGTTATTTTCTTCATGCCAAATTTTTGTGAACACTGATTAATCTACAGTGTACAAATACATCATATCAAATCAAATACATCATATCAAATACAAACATATATACCACATGCAGTAGTGAAAACTATGTGGCTAATAAATTAAGTCATGATATACCTTCGGTTTCACCTGCAGGCTGTCCATCAATTTCTATCAGCTAGTGATTGAAATGGAGTGATGCCTTGACTCCCCTGAAGTTAACAGCAGGTTTGCCACCGACTTCAACAAAGACAAAATTTCATCCACTGTGCTTCAAACTGCTGCCATTAAAACCCCCCCTCAATGTTTAAAAGGAATATTCATTTCCCCCTAATGTGTGATTTCTTCCAAAATTACTCTGGCCTGAGGCCTAGGATAAGCCACGTGTAGTCCTAGAGAGATGACATATTTAAAGTCAGATATATAAAACTGTAAAGGATTGGAAATGGGACCATTATAGACCCAAAAGGAAAACTCTGGGTTTCCTAATAGAACAGACAGTGCTTGTATGTAGCTTTGGAAGACGGAGAAATAATAAGACTTAAAAGCTCTTATACTTTTGTGCATAAAACAAATATTTTGACAGGTTTTAAAAACATTTTAGTCATTTTTCCTCTTCCTCTGAAACTTCCATGTAATGAGGTCATCTAGCTTTACAGGCAGAAACAGACAAATGGGAAGGGGAAGGGCAGGGGGAGAAGGAAGTTTTGTTTTTTAAACACTGATGCTATCTGAAACACTTCTAAAATACTTTTTTGTAAAAGATATGGCACATATGGAATATACTATGGCACACCATAAAGGTTTATCAACACTTATTTAGGAAGAGCTATTTAGTTTTGTCATGGCTCTGCTACTCTTTAATGAGGGAGCCAGGCATGTTAATTAGATTTCTTTCACAATGTAACAGTGCCTACAGTGTTTCTCTGTTTAGTTGTTACAATGTTTCTGCATGCATTTCCCCTTACAAACAGATTTCATAACTGTCTACCTAAAGCTTCTGTAAAGTTCCCATTTGGTAAATAATTCAGTAACTGCTTCATAATAGAGCGTGTATTTCTAGACAATTAAATTAGCAATGAAAAAGGACCCATCAGAGGTACAAAATGATAAATTATTGGCAACCTGAGTGAAGGCCTGGAAATAAGCCTGTAATTAAACCCTTCCACTCCACCACTCCTAAAATATGTATTCAGGTTGTTCACAATGGTACAATACAGACACTGAAAAGATTTTTATGATGTTTAATGTCCAGTGCTTTATCAAAATATAGCTTGTCTTATCAATTTTCATTCAGATCCAGTCACAACAGAGTCATCTGGGCCATCTAGAATACAAAATATCTTTGATAAGCTAAAGAAGGCACAGATATATCAATACGCAAACATTTTCAAGAAATGTAACAGAAATTCCTAGAAAAGTTACAGCAATTTAACTGTTCCATACTCATGCAAAATGATTGAAACTTCATTTAAAAGTCCAAAAAGTATTTGGGGTAATCTTTTTTTTCAAGCTTCTAAGTCCCATTCTCAAAAGGAACTTGGGGCCAGATCCAGATCAACTTCACAGGCACCTCTATTTAGGTGTCACAAAGCCTAATATTAAGATGGCATGCTCTATGTTTTAGGATGATGCTCTAAATTGAAAGAGGGAAGTGCCTATAAAAAGAAGCATCCTAGGTGCCTTCAAATGCAATCCAGAGCACATAGCTGTGGAGCAGACAGGTGGCTACCTCCAGCCCAGTGATCCTCAACTAGCATGATGTAAAATTCTTTAAAGGGAGTCCTGAGCTGTGAGGAGATAAGTCAGGTGTGAGGAAATAAAATAGACTGGGCGCATTTGCATATGCAGGCACACGCACTTGCAGGAGCTCAGATAGCAGCAGGACAAATTTGTGCCAGAGATTTGTGCCTCAGCACATGTGCCTGAACGTGCTCTTTTGTGTGGGGCAAACTCTGCCACTTGGGGCAAACTGACCCTGCCCAGCTCTTCCTGGGTCTTCCACCAGGGGGAGCTAGAGGCTGAGGCCAACACCTCTGCTGGCCCCAGCAGTATAAAGAGCTGCCCTGGCAAGCAGCTCAGGGCTACTTGCTCTCAGGAGCTTCTGTCCCAGGCACTTGGTATCTCGGGACACTAGCTTCTTATGCCAGCTGGACTGCTGAAGCAGCTCTAATCTAGTGGCCCCTGCACCCTCTACCCACTGCAGCAATCTAGCAGTGGGGACTGCTGCCTGGCTGTGACCTGCTGCCACCTGCAACAGCATCCACCCCTAGACCTGTGGGACAATGGCTGCGCACCTGCTAGACCCAGATGGGGACCACACGGCCACCTGGGCTGTGGTATGGGCACTGCAGAGCCTCCTGCACCTCTGGGCCAGCTGCCAGCGGGCCATGGCTGCATAGTTGGCCTTTGTGCGACACTGCTGTCATGTCTTCTGTTGCCCCACCTGCCATCTGGACAGCTATCACCTGGAAGATGTGCTTGTTGTGATGGCCCACTTTGAACTGTTAAAGCGTATCTGCCTGGCCCCAAATGACCAGGAGGTCAGCTATCTCGTCTTCCCTTCAGCTCCTCTGCCCAGGTCCTGCCACTTGCCTCACCAGCAAGGATCCTGATGTCCCATGTTTAAAAATGGTAAATTCTCTGATAAAAAAGCCCAGATTCTCTCATTAAAATACCTCAAATCTGCATTCTTCTGTGATTAAAATGAAATGCCACTATATATAGAGAGCAGTTGGGCAATATTTTATTGATATATTTACCATTTTAAAACAATCTGAAAGCTTACTAGTGCCTCTATCATCATAATTAAACTAATTCTAAATATCTACATACTTTGGTGTTTTCTTTTGGTTTTTTTATCATAGAAAAATCAGAGTTGCCTCTGCTCCCTTTGCTCATCAGGATGTGGGGCACTGAGCAGCACTGAGATCCCAATGCCGTCCCTGCCTTGCACCTCACTCCTGACCTGCAGCCCCTGCCTGCCCACTCTAGCTCTCTCCTGGCAGCAGCTCTGCCCCATCACCAAGACACGAGTCCATCAGCAGCTGTTCCACCTGCTGCTTTGTGGCTCAGAGCCATGCCAGCCCTTGCTGTTCTACTCCCTGAGCCTGTGCCCAGCGACCTCCATGCCGTGACGGGGAAGCCCTTGACTGGGTCTCAGGGACTGGGCTGGGGAAGCCCCCTCCTTTCCAAGCTGGCTTCCACCTGCATAGGCTGCTCTAGGGGTGCAAGGGGGCTCTAAGCCCAGCTCTGGCAGCCTCTCCTACCCAGACTGCGCCCCCACCCCAATTCTCTCTCATACACACCCCTGCTGCCACCTCTAGCCCTCCTCCCTGCCCATCACACCCCCTGAGTGGTTCCTGGGACCAAGAGCTCCCCCCAGGCTGGGGCTGCATGTCCCAGCACTGGGGTGGGCACAGGGCAGGGCTGCAGTGTGGCAGTTGCCCCTGCAGCAGCAGCTCTCATCAGCAGGTCCCATCCTGTTTGGTGGCTGGGCACACAGTGTGAGATTTGCAAGGGGGGAGGGGGGATTGTGGGCAGGTTGGTGGAGGGGTGGCTGTGAAGTTTGTGGGGAGGTGTGGGGTTTGTGGGTAGATTGTGTGGGGTTTGTGGGCGGGGCATTTGTGGGGGTGGTTTGTGGGTGGATTATGAGTGTGAGGGGACTGTGTGGGAGGGGTGGGTCTCCCATCCACCCCTCTGCATGGCACACAGCCGCCCCAACAACAGCAGCTTCTAGCAGCAGGACATCGGGGCACTCATAGCCTGCTGCTGGCACAGACCCCCAGCAGCATGTGGGGCGCTGCCTGAGTCCCAGGGGCTCCATGTGGTGCATGGAGACGGCTTGGTCCGCTGGCGTGTGCCTCGCTGCCACCCAGGGCTCCTGGCACTGCAGACAGGACCTGTGTGCCATTGGGCTGGGTTGGCTCCTGCCTAGATATTCACTAGATATTATAATATCTTTTATAATAAAACTGTATTTTAGCACCACATAAAGTAAATATATTCCTTTAAGGAATAGATAAATAAAGGAGTGATGGTTTTAAGAGCATCAGGCAGAAAATTAGCTTTACTTATTTTAGCAATGAAAGATGGAAGTTATTGATTAGACTTTACAGATAAATAAAAGGGTACAAAAATTTTGATAGCAGATGGCTTTTATTGTAGCAGAAAAAGATAAATGTAATCTAATGGTTAAATACTTAAGTTAGACAAAAACAACTGGAAAATAAAGAATGTATTTTAATAGAATGGAAACTTTAATCACTTACCCAAGAACCCAGTGATTTCTTCATCACATAAAGTCTTTAAATTATGGATGTCTTTTAAATAAATATTTTTAGCTCAACTGGAAATTTGGGGCTTGGTGCAGAGTGAAATTCTATGGCTTCTGTTATGCAGAAGACTAGATCAGCTGTTCATAATATTCCCTCCAGCCATGATAACATATACATTACATCAGGGGCAGGCAAGATGCGGGCCCGCCAGGCCATTCTATCTAGCCTGCGGAGCCCCTAAAAAATTTAGAAAATTAATAGTTATCTGGCCCTGGCTCTCTGTCACGTGGCCCTCAATGGCTTGCCAAAACTCAGTAAGCAGCCTTCTGCCTGAAATAATTGCCCGCCCCTGCATTACATACTCATTTGAACAACTATCATCTAACCCAGGAGCAGGCAATTATTTCGGGCAGAGGGCCACTTACTGAGTTTTGGCCAGCCATAGAGGGCCACATGACAGGCAGCCAGGGGCAGATAAATATTAATTTTCTAAATTTATTATTTATTATCCTGCGGGCCAGACAGAATGGCCTGGTGGGCTGCATCCGGCCCATGGGCTGCATTTTGCCCATCCCTGATCTAACCCGTATGTAGGCAAAGCCTTTATTAATATCACAGCCAGGGTAAGTACTATAGAATATGGTTCCTTCTTGACAACTGTAGGGCCCCTGGCCAGACATACAGGCAAAGGCACAATGGGATAGGATGCATGATCCACACAGCCATGCTTCTTGCCATGTCACACATGCATGGCAGGAGATGGGGTTAAGCATCTCCATCAAGCCATACTGCTGGTGCAGGGGGAGCCTGGGATCATGGTGAGGCTCCTGTGGCTGGTAGCCCTGTCAGCTTATCTAGGTTCCCAGCCGTGGGGGTGCAACTGGCTATATTACTGGTGTGACGGAAACCAGCCATAAATTTATTACACATTTGTATGATTACAATTACAATTGTAATTTTGCCCCATTAATTTTGTGGCTTATTCCTTGTTTTATGATGCCATTGATTTCCTTAATGTGTGACCAAACTACAATTTAAGGTGTGATTAACTGGTTAATCAAATCTTAAGTGCAACATGATGGCAGGTTTACTAACTTTTTTTTTTATAATAATCTGAAAATAAGATCTTGGGTATAAAAAACTATCTGGTTAACTATACTTAAAACATGAAACATATCAGAGGTACAGCTACTTTATGAATAATACCAGAGTTGATGGTGATAAGAAAATACACTCACTAATATACAGGAGATGATAGTAGATGCTAACCAAGTGATAATAAAGGAAAAATAATCTGAGTTTTCTGTCCAACATGACTAAGAATAAACCCTGTTCCTCTGTAAAGATCCAGGGGTTTACTCTTGTACAGTCCTATAGACTTCAATAAAAGTGAAGTCATATGCAGTACTAGCAAGTTTTTAAATCCCTGTAGTATGCCTAAACATAAAAATAGAAAAGATATAAAAGGGTGAGAACTGCAAGAAAGATATGTTCATACTATTTCCTACAATGTGAGATATGCTGGTATTAAATATTTGGGGGAAACAGTTATTTCTTTTAAATGCTAGACTGGGCTTTAAAACAAGGAGAACCTTGAGCTGTTCATACTCAACCTCTGTCTTAGTGGTTGTTTATCAAAAATCAAGCCAAACAAAAATATAGAATTTACTGTATTCAGTAGCCAACTACTAATTCTTTTAAGACTGAAGAACAGGAAGAGAACTCTTGCATGATGGGTGCAGCATTTCTCCAGATTTGGCATCTGTATTATCAAGGAATATTCATGTGTCTTTATTATTGCAAGAGCTTCTTTTGAATTATAACATTTTTATCAGACTTATGAATGGCATCTTATCCTTTTGCCATTGTCTGGTTGTCTCCTTATCCTGTTGCTCAGTTCTTTTTTTGGACTTTATGCTTTGATTTTTTTAACCCTATATAGCTTGTCTAAAGGGAAAGGGAGATTCTTACATATCTCAATGCACTGAAAATGTTGCAATACAAAAATACAGATATGATGGCTCCAAAATACATAAATGGGAAAAAAGTAACAATCAATTTTATACACTTCTATTTACGCCAATTCAATTTACAGACTTCTAGAAAGCTAAGGAAAATATTACGTAGTTGAAGATGACAGTAATGAAGACAGTACTTGAATTCCCACTCTCCCAGGCAGGGAGGGCTAGAAATCGCCAGCAGGGGCTTATCTCTAATGCCCTCTAGCTCAGGGTTGGGGGTAGGTCAGGCCAGGCTGGGGTGGGTGGAGAGTTGCTTAGCAATCAGAGTGCACCTCCTGCATGAAGGCACAGGTTTGCAGAGGGGAGCGAGGGCTGGGGCTTACAGAGGGGCCCAGCAGGCTGGACGGAATTGCCTGGCTGGCTGGATTTGGCCCGCAGACCATATTTTGCCCACCCCTGACCTAGAGGCACACCTGAACCTTTTATGGCCCTGCCTTTGCACTATGGATGCATAAGCATTCATGCAGAGACTATGAATGCTTGCATATAATGTGTACCTGACTAAGTCCAGAAAGGCTGGGAGGAATGGAGGAAGAAGACCTACTACCTGGGTTCCAGGCCTCAAAATAAAACAAGCTTAGCCTTAGCACAAAAAGAAGGACTAGCCAAAGTACCTGCAGCTTTCAGTGATTTCACCTGAATCTCAGTTAAGTGCTCAGCTCCTTTGTCAAGCCCAAGACTCAGTTGTAGGAACAACAATGCTGTCCGTGAGATATATATAACAACAGAACCCAGATAATGTACAGCCAGCTGGTTTGTGATCTGCTTAGTTCACAACAGTTGTCAAATTAAAGAGGAGCTGCTCAGCTGTTTGCTTCAACTTATTTCAAAGGGCATTGGTTCTCCAATCAGCTGGAGCTCATCAACCATCTTACAGAGCTGATCAGAGAAGCAACACCCTTTGAAATAAAAACTGCAGCAAACAGCTGGAGTGCCTCAGTAGTCCTGCGCAGCTGTTCGCTGCAGGTATACATACCTCCAGATCATCCACAAGTCATCTTTGCAGAGAAGCAAGAAATTATCTAAGTTCTATTGTATCATCTTATTCAGACATTCTTCTGCACTCTGAATTTCTATTATTTACCGTGGAGTAAACTGGAATCTTCTCCTTTGGTCTTGATGTCCTGGTCGGTATCCTCTACCTAGGAGAGATCAGAATAATGTATTTTTCCCTTAATATTTAAGGAGAAAAACAAATAATTGGTGAGAGTATTTAAAAGCCAGTAGGAATAGCTTGAAAGCAGACCATTTCCCTGTCTCTCACTGCAACATGACCTCACCATTTTCTATTCTATATACCTTCTACAGTAAGTAATTACTCTGGTATACAATTAAGACTGACATTTTTAAATTTAGGAGGCTATCATTAATAATGGAATTGCTTTTCTTAAAGTCATTAGTAAAGTTATCTGCACAGTTTGTGTACTTCTAAATACTAGCCCAGCCAATTACTTGGAATTGTACATTGTGTAATCGTACAGAATGATCTGCATAGCTGATTGTGCAAATTAGGTAAAGAACAATGTGTTACTTAGAACTTTTCCTCATAGCAATTATACTGCTTTTACCTGTATTGTAGTTTTATCCTAAATTTACAGATATAAATTGTACTGAAATAACAGTTTTTAAACTGGCATAACTGCAACCTTATTGAGAAACAAAACTGCTTTAATAACGTCAGTTTCCATAGGCATAAGAAAGGTTGGTAGACCAGCCTTTACCTCTGCAATATAGTCAGGTCCTGCTTATGCAAAAGTTCAATTGGCATTCACCAGAATTAATGTGTAAAGTGTTTATACAGTGTTATGAAAGAGATGATTAATGGATGGATACAGTTTATTTTTTTTAATTAAGTTTTGTATAGAGGCAGAGTAAAGGTAGTTTGAAATTAGCTTGTCTGTTGGTTATTGATATTTTTTTCCTGCTTGTTCAAATGAGTGATAAGGGTAGTGACACCACTGTTTATATAATCTATGTTTGTGATTTCTGTAATTCTTAATGTTTGTTTTATTTTTACTGACGCATGCAATGGTACAATTTACTCTGGTTTTGATTTGCATCTGACATCTGAAATAGCAATTATTAAGTTTTGTCTAGGCATATGCTATGTGATCCTGTCTGCATAGAGCTGGAAACTGTGTTACCCTAACCAGTTTAAAGTAGGTTTAAAACTGGTTTTAGATAACTTAGTTGATTAAGATCAAACTATGTTCAATGCATATTTAGCAACAGTTCTCTGTTTTAAGCTCTATTTTTAAAACAGAAAACTCAAAAACAACAAAACAATATGGATAGGAAAGTTTGCAGCAGACAGAGGATGAAAGCCATACCTAGGATGCCCAAACTTTGCTTTTCTACATGCTACTTTGGCAGCATGTTTGAAGCCTGAAGGTAAAATAGGTGAAAAATGGAGCCTGTAGATAACTTGTATGCATAGCTGTAATCTACTGACTCTACAATTCCCAGAGGGAGATGAGGGGCTGTCCTGCTAAGGAGATTAAACCCTCATGCCCAAATTTGGTGAGGCTACCCAGTGTGGGGGGATGAGGCTCCCAGAGGGGAGAGGTGAAGGGCTTCCCTTGCCAGGGTCTTTAAACCCAGCACCCCACAGCTCTGGCACAGCTTCCAGGTATGAGGAATCAGAGGTTCATAGAAGGATGACTGAAGGGCTAATGACGTTAAACCCTGCACCCATGGTTTAAAGTCCCAGTGAGGAAAGCCTTTCAGCTACCACCACTGGGAACCTTTGGTCTTCTGCGCCTGGCCAGCCCTGCCACAGCTGCAGGATGTGGGGTTTAAAAAGTCTCAGGGGAAAAGCTCTCAACTGGACATTAGGCTGACAATCAGCTGACTGTTGACTCCAGCCCTGGGAGAGCCAGGGGTCTCAAACTCACTCAGGGCTTTCCTTGCCCCAGCCCTAGCCCCATGACAACCCTGAATCATATGAAGATTGTGGGGACCTGGCTTTCAACTTACTGATGCAGGAGGTGCCTGGGATCAAGATCCTGAGCTCCCCCTGCACTGACAGGAAGAAAGGGCACAATTAGGATCTGATCACACCACCTGCCATACATGTGTAATATGGCACGAAGCACAACCGTTGGGATCCCAGATCACAACCCAGGGTGACTTTACATGAATGTGTCCTTGAAGCCTTAGCCCAGGGGCGGGCAACTATTTCGGGCGGAGGGCCGCTCACCAAGTTTTGGTGAGCTGTTGAGGAACGCGTGGGTAGCCTAGCCCCTTGACAGGTGTCCCGTTTCCTGGTCGCCATCTTGGGACCGAAAGTCCTGCCCCTAACCTCTGAACTTTGCCACCGGAAGTCCCTCCCCTTGCCCCTAGAAGTACTCCTTTGAGGAAGAGGGTTTGCCGTCTTAGGGGAAAAAAACCAAATTACATACTAAAAATCAAAACCCCATAATCATATATTTTAATTAAAAAAATAGTTTTGTCTTGATTTGTGTGCGTTTGTGGTGTATATGCAGAAGTGATTGAATATGGGGTTTTGTGGGGGGGGGGGTGTGTATGGATGGGGGTATGGGAGCCGCGTAGTGCAGAGTGGCTGGCTGGCTGGCAGGAAAGTGGGGAAAGCAGCAGGGGGAGTGGAAGCCAGTGGGAGCATGGGACCTGCACCAGCAGAGCCCAGAGCAGGGTGGTCAGGGCACAGGGGTCTACGGAGCTGGGCTGGGCTGCACCAGCAGGGAGAGGGGGGAGCTGACCCCTGCTGGCCAAGACTCCTGTACGCCTGCTGCTCTGCTCTGGACCCCGCCGGTGCTGGCCCTGGGACACCAGTGCGGGCCCCATGCTTCCTCCCCGCTGCTGCTGGCTCCTGTGTGCCTGCTCATTTCTCGTGCCCCCGCCCCAGCTCCACAGTACAGGCTGGGAGCAGTGCGCAGCCCCGATCCCACATGTCCCATGCTCGCCCGTCTGGATTGAACAGTGGTGACAGGGAATAAGCTGGCCCTCAGTGTGGGGAGAAAGTGGCCGGTCCCCCTCCCTGTGGCTGAAGCCGTATACTGCAGCCACTTGGAGCCTCTGTGGGGCTGCCTGTGACTGCTCTCCATTGCCACTGCTGTCCCACAGGGTGGCAGTGACATGGCAGAGAAGCAGAACAGCCCTGTGTGGGCTGTGATTGGCTGCAAAATGGGGTGCTGGGCATGGGGAAGGGGAGCAGCCACTTTCCCCCTGCACTGAGGACCAGTTTACTCCTCGCAGGCAAGTGCAGGGTTGGGGCTGCGTGCTGCTCCCTGCCCATATCATGGGGCTGGGGGACTGGGAGTGAGCGGGCAAGAGGGAGCCAGTGGCAGCCAGGTGGGAATGCACAGCTTGTGCTGGTGTCCCAGGACAAGCACCAGTGGGGTCGGGCAGGGTAGAAGGAATGCAGTGCCAGGTCAGCACAGTTCTATGAAGCCAGATCAGCTCCCCCCTCTCCCTGCTGGGGCAGCCCAACCTGGCTCCACAGACCCCTGCCAGCCCACACCCTGCACCCTACTGCCCTGGTCTAGGCTTTGGTGGTGCTGGCCCCAGGACATTGGTGCAGGCCCCATGCTCCTGCTCACTTTCACTCCCTCCCTGCCCCAGCCGCCACTTCCCTGCCTGCCTGCCAACTCTTGGCTGCATGCCCGGATTGTGGGGCTCAGCAGGAGCCAGCTGAGCCCTGAGGACTGGGGCAATCCCCACAGTCCTCCCTTCCCTCCCCTAACTTCTTACCTGAATTTCCCGGGTCAGTGCAACCACGAACTGCCCCACAGTCCCAGGCTGGGGGGCGGGGCTGGGCAGAATTTATAAATTATTCTGCACCCCCAAGAGCCTATATAATCTGTTTTACATGATCCCTGGGCCTTCTGGTGCTCGATCCCATACTGATGTCTTCTGCCACTAATGGTAATGTCACTACAACCTACTTCCCTCCTGGGCCACTGTACTGAGTTTCCTTAAAATCTCTCCCCTGCTAAATCAAATTGTATTGCTGATGAGTGATTTAAGGTCAACTCCTGCTAAAGAAGACCACAGCTTATATGTAGAGATCTCCTGGCTCCAGTTAAGTAGAGGCCAAGATTTTGATCCAGCAGAGCACCTAAGCATATATTTACATTTTAGCACATAATTGATTTATTGGATTATGACTTAAGTTAGGATTGGAAACTAAAGACTTTTTTTTATGCACTGAGGTATACTTTTTTAACTACTAAAACTTCCAAAAATTTTTACCTGGAACAAGGCATGGAAAGTTTTGGCTCCGCATAAAGGAATTTTTCAGAAAGTGATAAGCATGTGAAAGCTCCGAGCTATAATACAATTTGTACATAATCTCGTAGGATTAGCTTCTGCTGATTTTAACACACTGATTTAATGCATACAATGCAGTTTTTCTACAGAATAACAGTTTCTAATGTATTGGATTTCTTTTTTACCTGAAGGTTGGGACTGAGAACCATAAGGCTGACGCCCTCTCCACTGAGATCCCCTGTTCTGATTACAGTATGGAGGAGCAAATGAAGTTCTGTGCGCTTGCTGAAAACTAGCACCCCTTCCTCTTCGGTGCATTTCTGAAGAATAATATGTGCAAGTTGATATTGAATGTATACAGAATGTAATGAGCAAAGTTACAATCTCTTCAACATTTTGAGCAAATAACATTTTAAGACAGATATGCTGCAATATTTATGGGCAGTTTTGATTACCTTAAATTAATTAGCTTCCCTCTCATAGTTAGTCCATTACTTCTCATTCTGTGAACATGCTCACAGCTGAGTTTCCATAACAAGAATCTTAGAAACCATGGTGAAACTATTCTGGTGGTAGATAATAGCACAAATTTGGTTATAACAGTTATTAAAAAGAATAATAAATCTATCCATGTCAGAGGCTCCCATCATAATGGAAACAAGTCAGCACAATTCTAAAGCCATGGCAAACACTAATATAGCTTGATTCTCTGCCACTAAAAAGGTCTTATTTGGTTGTTTGAATGCGCTTCCATGAGACCTTTGTTATATACCCAGTATCAGGTCTTAGAAATATATGTGCTCACAAAACTCTGCCCACTTTTTAACAATGGGACAAAGAGATGTAGAGATAAAAAGTCAAAAAGCCAGTAGAGAAGACAAAATTTATGCACAAATCTAATAGTACTGTACATATTAAAGTTATCAAGAAGTTAACATCTGCTTACATAAAATAAAGCCCCCCAAAACCAACTTAAAAAAGAGAAGTGAGAAAGATTCTACTTGCATTTGTGTACAAATCTGATAAATATCCCAGGTATCGCTTATTAGGTTGATAAGACCAGCAGAGATTTGCATTTCATAAATAAATAGGTACAAAAACTAATAGTCTAAAAACAGTATTTTAAAATGCATATGTTGCCATTAAAATGATGACAATTAATAAGCTTTAAACAGAGAAAAAGTGCAAAGTATTTTCAAGCATCAACAAGCTCAGAGTGCTCTCTGAAAAAATAAATGTATTCTCTGAATCCTTCAATGTTACTATGCTGAAAAATTGTTCCTTAAAGCAGAATGGGAAATCTTGAGTCATCTAACCACTACAGGGCACAAATGACTACTTACTAAGTAAAAGAACAGTGTTCTAACAATAAATATTATTATGTTTACAGTATACACAAATCTTATTAACCACAAATGTAGACGGAAACATTACTTGATTCAGTTCTGGGTAATCATAATCATAGAACGTCCTGGGATCAGAATATTTTTTGTCGAATTCTTCCTACCAGTTGTATCAGCAAGTTCTCTTGAGGCTGACAGACTGCCTAAAAGGACACTGCTGCTGTTGAAAAGTTACAGATAACATCAATATATTAGCTTTCCTGGGAATTAACATGATGCCAACCTGCAATAAATCCATCTCCCCGCTGTCTGCTCTGAATTGTTCTGTTCTTCGCCATACAAGCTTTGCAGATGAGCGACTTCAGATTCTGGAACTGTGTACATAAAAATCCCTGCAGACAGTGGGCATAACATTAAAGTCTGAAGTAGGTTCTCTTTTTCTTGTTAAGAGTAACAGGAATAGACTGCTTCAATAGCAGTCAAAACTATTTGGGTAGTTCAGCCTTGTATCTATCTGAAAGTGCAAGACTTTCCAATCTGTTATTCCCCAGAAACAAAGTTAAAATATATCATAACAGAGAAGACTTTTGTGGGAGTTGTTTTGTTTTCTCTCTTTCTTGGTAAAGTTTGCTTTGATTACTCATGTTATAAACTGCTTTGTCTCTGCAGACAGATCTGACTAGATCGAGTCTGGTGCATAGATACGTGGGTTTTTTTACAGAGACGAAAAATTAATCAGAAGAAATCAAATCTATGTATTTTACTCAAGACATCCCAGCAAAAAAATGCATGATAATTTTGGCAATATTTTAGATAGCTGTCAAGCAACAGAGATTTGAAGACTTGAGGGGATTAGGCACCTCAAATTTGATCAGCTCCTAAAATTTTACCAACATCTATCAGTTTTAATTCGGGGCGAGAAGAAGGATTGTGATTGAACTGATGTAGGGGCTTTGGTTACAGGCTGCTTGAAGAGTCTCACAAGGATGAACGGACTTTTAGGGCCCCTCTAGACATTCAGGTAAAGGAGCGATAGGATGTGATGAGTGATCCACACAATCACACCTTTTGCCATGCTACTTGTACATGGCAGGAGGCGTGATTGTGGGATCCAGGATCAGATCATATCATGCTTTAAGTGCCAGTGCATGGGGAGCCCAGGATCACTATTGTGGGCTCCCCCTTCACCAGCATATCAGTAACAAGCCGCCATAGCTGGGAGTCCTGCCAGTTGATAAGACTGCCAGCTGACAGTGCCCCACAGATTGTTGTAGCTTCAGCAGCTGACAGGGCTCCCAGCAGCCGGCACATAGACCCTGCTACACATGCAAATTAAAGCTAGACAGAAACCAGCTATAAAGTTATTACACATTTTCCAGCTCTAACTTCAAGCTAGTTGGACCTTTTTAAGGCATGATAGTTAATTCGCATATGTAGTCAGTTTAAATTAACGGTACAATTAACCAGGTAATTGCATAATACATGTAACATGTGGAGGGGGCCTCTCTCAGGGAAAAAAATCCCTTCAATAAATAGAAGACTCTTCCCTATGAATGACTACTTGATTAGGTGAAAACCAATGATTGGCAAGACAGCCATTGATTACAGAGGTTTTACTAACTTACGGTAGAGCTCAAATCACTGAAATCCAGTGAATATTCTGAGCAAATTTTCAAAGCTAGGAAACCTGTCTAGTGAAATAGCTTTATTCACAATTTGTAGATTTATTTTTCCACACATCCATTCATATTTTGTGAATAACTCCCACTAATACTAATGGGAAAACCCTCTTACAGCATTCTTGGGAGAATAAACTCAGAATGTGATTACGAAGACTGCTTGAAAGTCATGATATGACCAAAAAAGGGAGAAAACATACAATTCATGCTGAGTCTGTTAGTTGTTTTTAATTAAAAGAAACAGATCATGGACATACTCCATAAATGTGAAACATAATAAAACACTAACTAAGTGATAAAATCATTACTCCTCTGTTTTATGACGCTATTATATCCAATTTCTGTGTGGATAAACACATTTCATTATTGCTATGGAAAATCGGGCTAGTATAATAACAGTCTATTAAAAAAGCACCATATTTACCCAAATCAGGAGGACTTTAAGATGACTCCTCCTCCCTATCCCCACAATAATTAGATTCTATGCATGCAAAATTATATATTTGTTATAGTTTTCCACATAAAGAACCTAATTAGTGGAAGGTTGTCTTAAATTCATCCCCCACACCGCTGTGGTGCAGAAAGCAGCGACAGGAGGGTGGAGGGTTAGAGGCCAGACCCCTACCCCTTGCTCCCCCACCTCTTGTCCCCCCTCCATACCTGTCCTCCACCATGCGCCCCCTTGCCCTTTGCCTGTACCTGACCCCCTACTCCCTGCTCCCCCCTAGAGCTTGCCTACCCCACACACTACTCCCCCCCTGCCCACACCCCTTACCTTCTGCTGCAACTCTGCTCTGGATTGGGGCAGTCAGTAGAAGTGGTTGCCCCACCTGAACTACTCAGGGAGAAGTGGCCATAGTTCCCAGCCAGGCTCGGTTATGGCTGGAGGGATCAGAGCTGGAGCACAATGTAAGGGAGGATGCAGGGGGTGAAGGAAGCAGGAGGTAGGGAGGCAGGTACAGACACGGTGGGGGGCAAGGCTGCAGTTTTTCCCCTCCCACCACAGTCTCTTCTGCAATCCCCCTGGCTATGTGGTCCTTCCCCTGCCAAACATGCCATTCCAGTCCAGGGCAGGCAGTGGCTCAGCTCTGGCTTCAGGCCAAGGCAGGGGGCCAAAGACAGAGTTGAGCCACTGCCCGCCCTAGGCAGATACTCGAATCCAAAATGAGGCTTCTTTCCACCCCCCTGCTGACTGAGAATGGGGAGGGGAAAGAACTCGTCTTGAATTTGAGTAAATACATTGATATCTTTTACAATTTTAATAGAAACTTAGATCTAAACCGTTTTTTAAAAACAATCTGTAGTGGCTGTTAAAGTTACTTTGGGCTGCTCTACACACAGACTAGCACCAAAATGGTTAAAGCACTTTTTATTTTCACTATTATTTCTGGGGAAGGTGGGCCAATTCTTAGCACGTTCAAGAAATTACAAGCTCACAGTCTGCCTAGATCACATTCTGTATCTTGACTGCCATTTACCTAAAGCTGGTAGAGTTCAAAAACAACTCTAACTTGGTCTGGCAGCAGGAAGTTCTACAACCAGCACTCCCAAGTCACCAGAGCACGTGCATCTCCACAGTTCTGCACAGCTTCATTAAGCAGCTGGGCTGCCAAGGTGCAAACTGCAGAACAGGAAGGGACTGGAACAGCTAGCTCAGGCATGGAGATGTCTTCACAAACTTTCAGCTTGCTGCTGGGCAGTACCGAAAGCCTCAGTCTAGTTAAATGAGGTTGAGCAACCCTGTTGGTGGAACATGATTTTTGTCATGTTTCATAGTGTAGAGTAAGTCTGAAGTTACAAGGAGCCCTCTAATTCATGCAGTAATGACACGAGACCCATAGAACTTAAAGGTTGGTGGAATGAGAAAGAATCAACTTTTTTCTACTACTTATCTTTTCAATATCAAAACAATATTTGTAGAATAACTTCTTCCTAATACAATGCTGTAGCTCATAACAGATTATCCACGAAGTCCATGGACAGACTGTTCAAAAAGTGTGCAATGGTCTTGGCTTTCAGCACTACAGAGGGTTCTGCCAGAACTAAGTACCAACAGTATCCATAAGGCTAAACTTATAATAGTAGAAACACCCAATTGCATGTTTGTTGCCTTGCCAATGTCCTGTTAAACTGGCATCTCTGAAGAATGCTTCTAAAAACAGATTCTTGTCTTTCAAATTGAAAAGTTGGAAAACTATTTTATTAGTCTGGGAGCTCTCCCCACTGCCATATATGTAGTGTAAAACTGTAACTAAAAAGGAAAAAGATATTCAAACTACTCTAAAAATTCCAGGGTCTAGACTGACTCTTTCCACAAGAGAATGGTTCACTTAAGGTATGTTTAGACTAGAATATAAGATTTTGGTTTTTTTTTTTTAAAGCCTTAGTGAAGGCAGGTTAGCTACTCAAACTGAACCTTCACCCTCCTTCCAGGTTTTTTTATCTCAGTCATCCAGACCACGTGAAAATATAACTTACCCTGTTTACACAAGGGTTTTAAAATGTTAGCTAAAACATATTAACTAATACACTGAAAAAGTAAAAATCTCCAAGGATTGACCATAATCTAGATATATTTTTAAAAGTTCTTCATCTACTTGGGTTCTACCCAGGTTTCCAAAAGAAAAAATGACAAGTATTTGGGTTCCCCAGCCATTTTTTTGTGATTATACAGTTTCACATTTTTTAAAAAGTTCTTCCACAGATTTGTAAAGGACCCATACAAACGGCAGGAAAAACTATCAGCCTAATCCAAAACCCACTAAAGTCAATGGAATGATTCCCATTGACTTTCATAGGATTTACATAAGGCCCTAATCCTGATCTACAGCTGGCTCATGATTAGTTGCAGCCATGTTGGTCTAAGGACACAGGCATGAAAGGTTCTTTGAGTAGATGTGGTATCTTTTATTAGACCCACTGAGTAGCTGGGAAAAAGTTCTTGAAGGGTGACTGCACCTGAAACCTTACCAAGAACTTTTTTTCTAACTACTCAGTGGGTCTAATAAAAGATATCACATCTACTCAAAGAACCTTGCCTCCTCATGATTAGATGGACACTTATACCATTGTGATGAAGATATGTGGGTCTACTCATGTAGTCAGTTCCAGAACTGGAGTTTACGTGGCTACAAAAAACAGACTACATGAAAACTATTGTGTAAAGCATGAAGTAAGACAAATGACAAAACAATATAATTTATTTTCTAATCCCTTTGATGAAAATCTTGCTTCTCTCTTAGATGATACTTGTAGTAACAAGGTAAAAAAAAAAAGTATGATTTCTAGAGAGCGGTGAGTAAAATTTTCAAAAACACCTAAGGGGGTTTTGGAATTTAAGCCCCACATTCAAGTTATACAGACATGTAGAAGCTTGAGACACAATGACTTTAGCTGAGACTTTGGGCACCTATACATGTGCCTGACACCTGCTCCAACACATTCTAATTAGAATGCACTGGAGCAGACTCAATCGATTAACCGAGTCTAATTAGAACACTCCAGCAGCCTCAGCGTCACTTGTATTCAGTTGCATTCAAAATGGTAGCAAGGGTGCTTTAAATAAAGTTCGTTGAACGAGCTTTAGTTAATGCATCTGCGCTGCTATTTTGAAGTACAGGACGCTACATGCATGTGATGCTGCAGGCATTTTAATTAGGGTGGCTCCTGAGATTAAAATGTCCCTCCCTGCACCCTGAAGCATATATATAAACATGCTTAGGTTCCAAACTGCTTAATATATAAACTGTTGAAAATGCCATTTAGTACCAGATTTAAAATATTTAGGTGATAAAGAGGCAGGATGGTACCTAGTAGGAATTTTCAGAAACAGCTAAATATCTAAACTTCCAGTGATTTCACATCCCACTAGGTACCTACTTACATCTTTAGGTACATAAATACCTTTTAAAATGTGCCCCTTTGAAAGTCTTACCCAGTACTTTTCTTTAAGGAATTTTCATTAATGTCCCTGAAATGTCTTGCAAAACTTTTAGCATCAGAAACTGCTATGTATTTTTTAACTCTTATACTTTTGGAATGAATAACCATTTTTGTACCTTCTTATACTATTATTTTTGGAGCAGTGAAAACAGGAATAAAAGTGAAATTGTAATCCCAATACTCTCAATATTAATTCTGCTTTAATAGAAATTTTGGCAGGGGAGGTGTACTGGGGACAAGGAAGGGAGAGGAAAAGAAGGGGAAAGAATCAAATGGGACAAATGATAACATCCATTTTAAAATTAAAATGTTTGTAGTTGATAACAGTTGTATGTAGGAATGTTTGTAGTCTCCAAGTACAAATGGGATGGAGATACTCACATTGCCTTCCAAAAGCTCCTCCAAAGAACACCCTCTGTGTGACTGCCGATATTTCTCTTGAAAAAGCTTTCCATCAAACACCTTCCAAGGCATGAAATCGTCCATGCTGAATGGAGAGCCACAGGCACTATTGGCCATAATCAAAGTTGCAAGACCACGAATAAAGATAGCGCCAAGCTGTACAGCTCTAGAGTCCACTTGCACAAGCTGTTGAAATTAAACAAACACAAAAAAATTTAATATAGTATATTAGCCATATAATTTTGCTATATGTCACAAATGTTACCAAATGCAAGCCATCTCTGTACCACACAATAAGAATGCTTCCTAATCCCAACACTAGGGGAATTGTGACATTGCTGCCTCGTGCCCTCCTCCTAGCTGCTAACAATCTTGTGCAGCATTTATCATGATTTTCTGAATGATATACTGAGGTTTTTTATTCACTAAAATGAAGGAAGTTGTTAACATTTCTTTTAAAGAAATCAGAGGTTAAGTCCCACATTCAAGTTTACACTTAAAACCAAAACTAACTCCATGGAAGACCAAAGAAATAAGTACTGTTATTAGATTCTTTATAATACTTCTCAAATGTTGGCAGTTGTCAAAAAGGGAATTCTTTCACTGGAATTCAAAACTTTAACTGAAGTGATGGTGTGATTCATTGACCTTCCATAATTTGATCAAATGGGAAATGTTATCACATTTGATGGATACCATACAAACTGTAAGATTTAGAGTCCAAGGTTAACTATGCTCAAACTGTAGAAATATTTTAAACACTGCAAGATTTCCTCTGTCAGTAGTCCAAAGGCCAAATAACTTCTTTTCAAAATGAATTTCTTCAGAACAAATACTGGAATGGGGGAGACATCATCCAAAAAACACAAAGTGACCCTTAAACCTTGCAGCCAGGATAAACTTGTTGGGAGAGTTTTAAACTCCTGCCATGGCAGTGTATGGGCAGTCATAAAAGACCTGGATCTAGCAAGGGAAAATTCCTCCAATTTGGCTATTTCCTAGGCAGTACAAGGCTGCTTGAAAAGGAATGCCTCCCCCCATAAACTCCAGCACAATAGTCTGCCAAGGTCAGGTAGGCTTCTCAGCAAGATGGCCATTGATATAGCAGTTCGTCAAGGCTGCCATAATTTAAAGCAGATGCTATGGCTGTATAAGTTACACATATGGGCAAAATACAGACATTTGGGGGCATTACTCAATCTATTCAAAATGGCATGGGGGGCAGGCAGGCAGGAGGGTTGGAGGGGCTGAGGTGATGCCCCCCAGCCAACCCACACCCCCATGCCCTTTGCCCTTCCCCCCATGGGACTTGCTTGGCAAACACTGATAAAAGCAGCTGCACCTGGAGCAGCTTGTGCTATGGGGGTTGAGAGCACTGGCTGGGGGAGAGCAAGGGACTGTGGGGGCAAAAAACAGACCAGTGAGGGGGAAGGGGGAGTGAAAAGAGCAGCTCCTGGGCTGGGGCCAGTGGCTGGGTTTTCCCAGCTCCAGGGCTGTGCAGGAGAAGTGGGCAGAAGTTTAGTGCACCAGTTTGACCTAAATTGAATGAGTCTGATACTACATAGATCCAGGATTATCTTTAACTGGCTTCTGCAATCTTTAGACTGGTTTGTGTGCATGGAACTTCTGTTCAGTTACAGGTTTAGACTGATGCTGGTCACTGAGACTGGGTCTGTAAGTGTAAAGGTTGGCACTGGGATGAGCTAAGTTTAACTCAGGAGGCCATTTTGAAAGGTGGCTTTGTCCTTTGTCCTGTAAGGCTGTGAGCTTTTTGCTTGAAGTAAAAATAGAATCTCAACCATTCCCACTACAAAACTGTAGTGTATTACATTTGTGCAGTGCCTAGCATCTTGAAGGCCCACAAACTATGTGCACATAGCACCTCTGTACGTGAAGACTGGTAGCTAATACAGCACAGCATCAAGCACAGCTCTAGCGGGTCAACATTTTGGCAAAGGACAGAATAAAAATCTAAAACTAACAGAACCTTTACTGGCCACACAGAGCAATAAGACCTCAGTTTTCAGATCTCATTCAAAGAAGGCGTGCACAGTAAAGTATAGGGAACATAAGGCATCTAGTTCCATAGGATCACGGGTTTCTAAATAATTCAAACAAGTGTGGTAAGGGGTGGGGAGGGAGGCAAACTTCTTGGCAGGCATGCCACATGGTAAGCCATGCCCCTTCCCCAAGTGCTGCCATCCAAGTCCCTTCCCCTGCCTGATTTCACTGCTCTGCTGTCTCCCTGCCCAGTCAGCTCTTCTGCTCAGTCTGCTGGGTGCCGACACAGTGGCTGCATATGCCACTTGTGGCATGTGTGCTGCAATTTGGCTACACTGATTTATTCCATTATCCCCCAAACTGAAGGATACCACATCATATTCTCCACATGAAGCTGGAGATAAGAACCCGTTCTGGAGCTAAGACCTTGGAATAGTTAGAACTCAAGTAATCCGAGTGACGTGCTAAGGAAAGTATTTCAGTCTGCTGTAATTTTTTTGGATTTGATATAACAACTGAATGTGCAACATCAACTTTAAAATGAAACCTCCTTGGTTCTGATCGTGAAATAAAATTCCATGAGGCAGCATACAGAAGAAAATCCAATACTGAATCTGCAGTGCTCCACTTGAGGTAATCCTAATTCCAACTGGGAGATTTTTCTAGAATCCCTCCCCCCAAACTTTTAAATTCTGCAAGCATAATTATTCTGAATTCCAGTACACTAAGGACTACATAAAGCAAGTACCCAACATCTGAGCTTACAACAGAATGGCTATGCCAAACTAAAATTAGCCACAGACTCCGAGATGTACACAATGGCATATCATCCCCTAACAACAACACATGCCTTCACTATCATTATTCTGCTGATTCTTGATTAGTTCAGACAGCAAAAGAGAGAGAGAGAGATTGTATATTCCAGACTGTATATTTTGAAGTGTCAATTACTATCTTCTCTAGCTGAATTCCCAGTATGCGTGTTGCTGAAAACCAACTTTTGCAAACACAAAGAATATATCTTTCAAAAAACGTTCCAAGTAGAGCCAAGATAACCAGCAACGCATTTTAACTTGCTGAACTCAAAAAGTGAACTCTTGTCATATGTAAGGAACCTAATATCCTGTTACTCAATAGATCTGCTCCATCTGTGTGCTCTCATTTGTATCTGCTGCATTTAAGGAGCAAAATATTAGGGAGTAGTTTTGACACTGTGTGTAAACTAGATTCCATTCTGGCCCATTATGGGAACTGAAATCTGGCACCTGGACCTTACAACTTCTGAAATGTGTGCTTGACTTGAAGCACGTGCCTTGTCCCAAGGTCTTCAGTGGGAAAATTCACATCAGTGAAATTTAAGCACATGTTTGCAGAACTGGGGTCTGCATTTAGAAAGGGAGATCTTTATTTCTGCTGATGGTGCACAAGTCAGAAAATACATAACCTGACTTTGAAGTCATGGGCTGAGCTCTTAGCATTTGCTGTCAGAACAAAAACCGTCAGCTTACAATTCTATGTGCATATTTATTTTTAGGATAGAATCATGCTTTCTTAATCAAATGGCTGGGACATGTCCCCACTGTCAACAGTTTTAAAATGATGCCATAACACTTTGCGTAGAAGCGATCATTTATAGTTCCTCAGTTGATGAAATCATCAGCAAAGCTAACTGCACTTTATCATGCATCAGCAGATACATGACAAATAGATCCAAGGAGGTGAGACTTCCCCTCTTTGCCACATCGGTCAGACCGCAGTTGGAGTACTGCATCTGGTTTTGGGTGCCGTACTTCAGGAAGGATGTTGGTGGACTTGGGGGGGCACTCATATAGTTAGGGGCTTACAGGACAGGCCCTGTGGGGAGAGGCTGAGGGCCCTGGACCTCTTTAACCTCCACAAGAGAAGGCTGAGAGGTGATCTTGTGGCCGCCTACAAATTCATTAGGGGGACGCAGCAAGGCATCGGAGAGGTTCACCAGGGCACCTCTTGGGATAACAAGGAACAATGGTCACAAACTGACAGAGAGCAGATTTAGGCTAGATATCAGGAAAAACTTATTCGTGGTAAGGGTGGCCAAAATTTGGAATGAGTTCCCAAGGGAGGTGGTGCTCTCCCCTACCTTGGGGGTGTTTAAGAGAAGGCTGGATAGACATCTGGCTGGGGTCATCTGACCCTAGCACTCTTTCCCACCTAGGCAGGGGGTCGGATTCAATGATCTGTTGAGGTCCCTTCTGACCCTAGCATCTATGAGTCTATGAGTTGCTCTCTCCCTAAAGTAGCAGTCTAATATCTGAATAATTAAAAACGAAAAAGTAAATACCATATTTACTCCATTCCAAGACAAGGCTCTTTTACCCATTCAATCTGGGGAAATAAAAAAACTCATCTTAGAATGGAGTATTGGACCTTTCCATCCAGGAGCTGTGGGGAGCAGCAGTGGAGGAAGCATGACTTGGGCAGGGACACCAGTGGTGGTACAAAGGTTCCTGGTTCCACTCCCTGCACAGCCTTCCTTCCCCTGCTCCCCTCACTGGTCAGGAGTAGGCACTGTAGAAGGAGGTTCCTATGTGCTACTGCCCAGCCAAAGTCAGGCTCCCTGCACAACTGTTCCCTGCAGCACAGGCAGGAGCAGCTTTGGGGCTCCTTTCATGCCTATGTCAGCTGGGAACTGCAGCAGCACACAGATTCCTTCTTCCAATCCCTGCTCTGGCCAGTGGAGGGGAGGGGAGGAAGGACAGCTGGACAGGGAGCAGAGTTGGAGGGATGTATTTGTATGCTGCTGCCTCTGTCCCTGGTCCAGTCAGGCTCTGCACGGGGCAGGAGCAGTTCTGAGGCACCCTCTGCACCTCGATCAGCTGGAACAGCAGCAGAAAGGGGGTGTACCCAGACCACCACATCCCTTTGGATCTACCCCTGCCTGAAGGCAAGTGGCCTGGATCCACCTAGCAAGGCAGTGGACAATGCAGTGGCACCCAGCAGCCTAGCATGCAGCAGTGAGGTACCATGTGGTGCAGCATGTGGCAGCAAGTAAGCTGGTGAGGAGGCACCTGAAATGGCAGCAGCATGCAGCGGCAAGGAACCCAACAGTGCAGCATGTGTGGAGAAGGCATGCTGTGGTGGGGAAAAGGGTGCAGGCAGCAGATTACAAGGCCCGTTCACCAATGACTGGCCAAACATTAAATATACAGGAACCTAAATTCTGCAGAGCAAGCTACAGTGAGAAAACCCTCAGTAATCATCATGACAGATCATAGAAAAAAGAGGAAGTAGTGGTACAAATATGAAGATACTTAAAGCAGTAAAGAGAATGGTGAAGAGTGAGAATGAGGATGTATATGAAAATGACCAGTCTTAAATTGTAGGATCTAAGAGAGGAGAAGGGATTCACCAGGATAGTCTGTCCAGAACCTAACAGAAACTAAGGTGATGTTTATTGACTTTATGACTTGCTAGTTTTTGTCAGAAGGTCTGTTTATAATACATGATAACAGATTTAAATTTGTCAATGTGCAGAACCCAATTATTGGGGGGTTGTCTTGAATTCAAGGTCATCTTGGATTCAGGTAATCTTAGTATCTTTATTGTATGTATATTTTAACTTAGGTTTTTTAATGTCTGAAGTGAAATGAAATGAGGTATCTGGAGCATATTTAACATGTTAGTGAACGCATCTTTTCCTTTCCTAGTCTGACTCTCTTAGTTTGTGCATTGAGAGACATGGAGAAAAAAAGAATGAACGGAAAAACTTAATTATCAGACTACACATAAACATCTTTAACAACCTATTGCATCAGAAGCAATACATATAATGATCTGGGCACATGTTTTGCTGTCCAGACTTCTGGATACTACTTCTAGTACTGCCATTGTGTGGTATTTGACAAGTTCTACATTATGCTTCATACCATTTGTAATCTGTAGATAAATAATTTGACCTCTCTCAGGAAGGACATTGTGAGAAACGGTGTCTATAATATTTGGTGCATTTCTTGCATAGATGGTGGTGCTGGAGTGCAGAACATTACCAACTGTCAAAACCTCAAGCTGGTTTTTAACATTTAAAAGATTAATAACGCTCTGATTTGTCTTGCAGGGAAAACTGAAAGCAGTTCAAGACTGTATCAGAAAAAATTCTGGTTTTACATTTATTTTTCAACATGGCAAAGCTTCCATGTTGCTGTAAGCAGTTTTCAAGTACAGAGATTTGAGGCTTGGGGGTCTCTGAACACAGTACCATCATTATTGATATGAGCGTTGACAGTGACCAATGACTGAACATGTATGAAGACTAGAGCTATTTCAGCAACTAATACAGCACTTCACCCAGCCATGCCTGACACATGCTAATGGAAAAGTTAAAGGAAGTTTATCATACTGCTGATAGTACTAGACTTGCTTTGTAGGAAGAGGACTTGACTCTCTAGAGATGTCAATCTCACACTTGCCCCACACATTAAAGTTAGCAGTTGAGTCTTTATTTTAAATTAAAACTGGAAATCAATATTGGCAAAACTGAAGATACAGCTTCCACAATGATTTCTGTATTTAAATAAGGCAGGAAATGCATTAACTCAGGAGCAGTTTCTATTTTCGATGTCTGCCAATGATAAACAAAGAAAATCAAAGCACAGCGAGTCTGCGACAATGAGCCAATGCACATGGCAAACCACAGACTGCCTTTGCCATGGGAATGTTCACAACTGCTTGGTGTCAGCCATGCAAAGACGTCACTGTGAGAAGTAGAAAATTCCAAAAGAAAGGGCATTGTACCCTAGAGATTACTTCTTATTGGAAATTGTGTCTGCTTTTGACTGTTTTTTTTTAATATTAGGACCCCAGTGAATGACACGAGATACACTCCTGTAATCTTGCTACTGCTGCTTCTACTACCCTACTGTTAATGCTACCTATATGAAGAGGACAGGGAGTTTGTGAGAACTGCTCCTACTGCACCAGCTGCTTGTAATGTGATTCTGCTGCTTCTTCACAATAGCACTTCTCCACCTCAGGATATTTTCAGTAAAAAGATTATTTCATCCATTTGCTAACAAAACTGAAGCCCGAAAAGTGAACTCAGAGTTCATCTTCTTTCATTATCATTATATAATTGAGGTTTTTGACATAGATCTTGGGAGGCCTGCTCCTAAACCACACTGCATAATATAATTTTAGAAAGAAATATGAAAATGCTACAGCACCCAGAATCAGTGAGGTGGGAGACTCATTAGTATAACACGAGCAATGTCTTTCCTGTAGCCATTTTAGAATAGTTTCCTCTCGTGTCTTTTCTCAGATATGCAGGCACGGATCTCGACTTTACTTACACTACAAGGGAACTCGTGTGGACAAAGCACTGAGCTCTTGTAGAGCCCCACTGACCTCTGAATGCCTGCAAAGGCACACAAAGTGAAGTTTGTGCCATAGATTATAGGTCATTCTAAAGATGTTTGACTGTTTTTTGCTTTTTTTTTACTCTTTCACCCACCTTGCTCAGAGGGAAAGGGGAACAGATAACTAAATCTTGGATTTGATGGCATACTTCCAGTTCAGCCAGGATCAGCCACATGAACCCCAGAACCAAGTGCTTTTGTCAGAGTCTTTGCTACTGCTGGTAATAAGAATATGGAGAAACAGTTATGGGGGAGAAGAACCTATTGAATGACATGGGATGAATTTTAAGTCCTTCCCTAGATAAAAAGAAAATATAGTAACATCTTTAAACAAATATTTATATGCTTGCTGAGCTGCTTAGATCAACTCTATTAAGAAGATAAATGAATTAAGTTCTGAATTTATTAAACTTAATGCAGAAGCAGCAAGTTTCCATCCAGCCACATTAAAGGGCCGTTACATGGTAGTAGATATTTTCCTTTTCAAACTTTGAGAATGCAAATGTGTTTTCAAGATTTTAAATGCAAGAGATCTGAAAACAATCTCCTTTTGCATGTGTACACATGCGATCTGATTGCACAGATGAAGACTCCTGCCTATGCCCTTAAAAAACCTGTACTGCAGGTCTGTGCACAGCTGACAGAACACACAAAAAACATTTATTCTAAGGGGTTTTGTGGATGGAAATTCTAACATAGGTGTCCAGATTTTAGCATAGTTTAATATTTGAAAACATACTTCAATACACACATACCATTGCATATATGGCTGTGAAAATAAAGCTTGAAAAAAGGCAAAAAGGGCTTGAAAACTAGGCTTACTATCTCCTTTCCCTTGAGACAAAGAAAAGATGGTGTGTTGATTTTATACTCATTTACCTGATTTAACAAGCTCTTTATTAGAACCTCAATGCACACCCATTAATATTATATAGCCATGCATGGCAATTATCAATTTTAGTGGATTTCAATATTTTCTCCAGTGCAGAAAGTACAGGATTACTTACAACAGAGTTTATTTTTTACACTGAAACATGCCCAGTCTTGAGTATTTATTTTTTCCTGATTTGATATGTTTTCCCTCGCTGTTTGATACAAACCACAAGGGTATGGCTAACAGCCTTTTTTAAAAATAATTATACATTAAAATAAATATAACATTACAAAATGACTTGAATACGTTGTAGCTTGTATTCATTTTTTTTCAAACATAAAACCTTTACCCACAAAGTTACATGTGCTAGTCCCTGTATAAAAGAAAATTCAACCACACACTTCATTTAAACAGATCCTAGGACAGGTTATTACTTGCTAATTCCTGGTTATATCAATAATTCAATTTAATTAAAACAACCAAAAGCTTAACCAAGTAACTTAAATTGCTGGAACTCAAACCAATTGATGGCAATCAAAACCTGAAGCTATCTGAGCATTTGCCTATACAAACTGGTTCTTTTTAGTTTTGTTTGAACTCAACCAGTGCATAACTAGAATTTCTGTTCTACAACTACCTCGTATATCCTATCTCCCTCAGTCCATCTCTAACTGAAGTAATTTAATTTTGAACTCTATTTAATATAAGCTTAAGCAACAAACACAATCATAGCTTAAGAACCAGCCATTATAAAAAAGTGAGGCTTAGCCTTGCCCTTCATAGAAGTTGCTGGGAGGAATAAATGTTAACTACGTTTTTAGTACAGGTAGGCAACTTAATGATTGATAGCAAAGCAAGAATTTAACTTCAGTAAGGTGCTCTCTCTAGGCTGGAAAACAATGCACAAAACAAATGAGAGTCAATCTGAAATCGATCTTCTGTGGACAGAGGCTTTACCTGCACTGGAGAGCTGCCCTAGTCTCAGTCATCAGTGCACATCCCTAACAGACAACAGGCAGAGCTGATAAAAACTCTGCTATGTGCTGGGTCATTATGCTTTGTTTTCAAGCAGAGAAAAGCTGCACTAGAGCATATGGTGGCTTACAGTGATTTATCCAGTCTATAATATGAGTCTCCAGTAGTGGAGTTATAATGGTAGCTAGTCACCCATGGCTTACTGCTCATGCACACAAGGTACAAGACAGCTAAACAGACATGCTTAACCTAAAAATATTCTACTGCAACCAGAAGTCACTTTGAAATGGAGAAAAAGATGACACAAAAAAACTCTAGACCTGAACATCTAGTACTGTTAGTCTCTATAGGTTACACAGGAAAATTAAGGGAAATCAACTAAAGGTGAGAATTAAGGCATGTAAGTTAAAACATAAATTTAAGTGCGTTAAACTGGCTCTCATTCAGGGGTAAACTGATTTTAGTTCATCCTTGTCTGCAGTGAACCAAAATCACTTTACTTCCAACTGAGTGGATCCTCATAAGCAGGCCCTCTCAGAGGTTGAGAGAGGCCTGTGCCACTTCCATTTTTTGAGGCTCCCGGTATATTAAAAAAATATTAATTCATAGTGCACTACAGGCGGTGTGACCCAGTAATGGAACACAAGTTTAAAGTTGTATGATGAACATCTTCTTTCAATCCTGTCAGTGTATCTCTGTGTCTGTATGTATAACCTCACTTAGAGATAATGTCAAAAGTCTAAATTTGAGGCCCTCTGTGAATGAGAAGCCTCGGCCAAATGACCCTCCTGCCCCCCCCCCCGTGATAGGCCCTGCTTATAGGTGTTTCATATGCTCTAGGTTATGCATGTTGACTTCACAACTTCAGTCAATTTGCCCAAGGATGGGTTTTTTCCCAATAAAATTTCTCTCTGTTGTTACTGTTGTTTCCACCCAAAAGTGGAAGCTTTGGTGGCCACATATATTTTAATTTCTATGAGGTGTAAAACTGTCTTGACTTAAGTCAGGTGTGCGGATAATGAAAACTGAGGTAACTTGACTGAGTGGATAGATTTATGCCAAATAACGTCAGCTGAAGATCTGGTCCATGATACCCGAAACAGCAATGGCTGTCTAAAGCAACAACTTCTCTAGTGCTCCCACCAGCAAAGCTGAAGTGATGGCAACAATTATAGGAAATTTTAGAAAAAATATCCTGGGATAAACTCAGTCAAGGTTGTAACTTTAGTTGGCATCTATCAGTTTTTACACAACAGATTGTTGAAAGAATTGTCTTTTACCTCCTCCTTTGATTTGTCAGCATGAAAAAGCCAGTATTTTGGAAACATTTTTAAGCGTATTCTGATAAAAGACTACAGTTTAAGCTAAGCTCTTCCTGCATAGGCAAGGTGGAAGTAAAGGCAGTGCAAATGACAAGAGGAGGAGGCATCTGGTGGGACAAAAACTGGAAAAACCAGTTCTTAAAATGTTCCTAATGCTTCACAGTAAATATTTAACAGTAAACAGCCCAACTGTTTGGTGTTTATATGTTAAAGAAGGTTTATTTACTGGGTTTCACTGGCAGATTGATGTAAAATGATATTTCTGTTGAACAAAAGTGCTATTTACAATAGAGTTAGAAAACACTGAAGTGAACCTAAACAAAGCTTCAAATATTGCTTTACTTTTGGGTGTCCCATAAAAAATGAAAATCAAAACAAAGCAAGAAACACACTACAAATATGGCACTATATTGACCAACAGCCAGTTAAAATTACTTCTATAGTTCAAAAAAGGCTCTCTCTTAGTTTCCAGTTTTGTGCTAAAAAATACGTCAGCAACAGAGGGTATATGATAAATACTTACTGTAAACTTCCAATTGCTATAAATGGAATTTGCAGCTGAGCTGAAAGAAGCAGATGTTTGCTGCTGCAGAGTTCCGCTCTTGAAACTCAAAAGGAATGTATGGCTATGCAATGCACAGTACAACCACAGAAAACAAAAGTGTGGTTGCTTTTCTTTTGACGTTTGTACTATAATTGTAAAATCAAATCTTGCTCAGCTCTGATTTGCAATTAGCGTTGTCTTAATGAGAATCTCCAGTACATTTGACTTTTATGAAGAATCTGCATAAACTTTCACAGCTGTCTTCCACAGGCCAACAAGCTGTTTAACAATGACGAACCACATATATAAAAAAACAGATTTAAGGTGTGTATGTCTATTAATACACCTCTCTCTTTTGATAGATTATCTGGAACACCTTCTGTGCCCCACTCCCCCAGCCTCCTCTTTCCCTTACACACATATATTTTTGGATTGGGTTGGAAACAAAAAATATAACTGAGATTTTGCTGGGACTTCCACTGTAACCTCTGCAGCCCCATTTTTTTTCTATTGCTGTTGTTTTGATCTTTTTCCATACTTAACCCTAGACTAAAGTTGTTTATTTGGGGGTGAGCTTATTTCTAAATGTAAACAAAATTTATTTGCATATTTTTGTGTTCTGAAAAGTCTTACTGCCTCTCTTCCCTCAGCTCCAATAACTTCCTACTATATAAAAATTAGGCTTCTTTATCTTTGCTTTCTCTCTCCAACAATGGTATCAGTGGTTCTCAACCTTTTTTGTACCAAGACCCATTTGTAAACATTGATGGCTACTCCCAACCCAGTGCCCTGACCTGCTGTCCCCACCCCCAGGCTCCAGCCTCCCCAGTGTGTGGGGCAAGGGGGGTCCCAAGCAGCTCCTTGCAGGCTGGAATTCTGTCAGCCTGCCAGGGAAAGGCCAGTTTCCCACGTTTTTCTCCTTTAAAAGAGAATCCATTTTTAAAGTTTGCTAATCCATTTTTAAAGTTTATGACGCTTTCATATATTCTTGTGACCCACTTTTATGCTGTGATCCACAGGTTGAGAAATACTGCCTTAGAACACAGTTTCTCAACTTCCCTGCCCTGGGGGCAGGGTTGGGCTGTGGGCCAGAACCCTCTGTAGTAGTGACCCTGTGCAGTGGTCAGGCTGCAGAAGTGACCCTGCATGCCAGATCTGGCTGTGGGAATGACCCCATAGAGTGGCTCTGGAAGCTGTGGTAATTAATGCTGTCACCATACTCTTCCTGCCAAATTTCCAGACCTGTGGGGAGCTCCAGTGGCTGGATGACACAGCACCCCGAGCTAGAGGTTGAGCACCACTGTCATAGATCACATCTTAGCTGTTTGTCATTAGGCCTCAAGGACCTGGGAGTCACTGTTTTATCGAAAATGATATTCACTTCAACATCTTCTTGTTATTCAAGTCTGTTGCCTCTGGAGATGTTATTTTTGGAGAGCTATGAAGTTTGCAGCTCAACAAAAAAAAAGTACTAAGAACAGTCATACATTTAAAGCCCCTAAGCTAGAGTGTGCCTTTGTCTCCAGCCAGGGGGTGATCAAGGGCAGCTCCATAGCTCCCTACCGAGGCTGACAGGTTTGTCAGCCTTTTAAAGTTTCCAGGGTTTTAATGGGATGCTAATTCCTGAGTTATAGGCAGCCAGCCCCTACATCCTTGCTATCAGCCCCTTGCACAGATGCAAGGGTGAGGGGGCTCCCTGCCAGTAGTGTTGGGCAGGGGAGAGGGGTGGGAAGAGAATGCAGACTTCTCTTCTGTCCCTGCCCCATCTGTAGGGAACCCCTTAACTTCTGTCACCTGACTAGGGATGTCCTGGAGGTTCCTGCAGGGAGGCAGGGCATCTGCCCCCACCCTCATGGACCAGGGCTTTTCCAGAAGCATCCCCATGCAGGGGCAACATTAAAGGATAGGGGCATATCCCTTGCCTGGGAAGCAGCTCCTTGGTCCTGGGCTGCCTACATCTCTTTTAAACTTTCTGGTTGGGTAGAAACAGGGACAGGTCTGTGTGCAAGCCTCTCTGATAGTCACCTTGGAGGGAGGGAAGGAGAGCAGAACACTGTGGAATAGTGGAGGGTCCAAGTAACATGCCACACATTCAAATTAATGTGCAACACATATCTGCCATAAAGAAGTTCCACATCCAACGAGCAGCATCTCTGAGGCAGGTTAGCCCCTTTTATCATGCAATAAATTGCTTAAATGTCTGGCATGTTACCATTTAGTGCGCAAAACTTGCATCATCCATTCAATAAATGTAACTTGGCACATCTTACTAATTCTAAGGATGAATTTGCTGCCATTTGTCCCTGAATCTGTCTTCCCTGATGAAATTCTTATTCATTCTTCATTGTAGCAGTTTTCATTTGGCTCAATCATAGGTTTTGTTACAGAAGAAAGTTTTACCAGAAAAAGTAAAACTTTATGGTATCAACACAGCTGATTTAGCAGTTACACTTGCATTTGGCTACCTTTGACAATGCAGACATTGCTCACAACATTGGGTTTTATTAGCAAGAGGCATAGGACACAGCAAGTGAGCATCCACTGCCTACCATCCTGCCATTACTTCAAGGAAATGTTTGCAGTATATTGTGGAGCTGCCTCCACTTACTGAGGAATTCTGTTGCTTCTATCATGAAATTCTGGGAATGTGAAGTATGCTGGTAAAACTTCAAGCACAGATCAGGCCCCAACATGTAATTAAGACAAACCTAGAAAATCATACTTTCTTTCAGGAACAACTGGTATCTCCTGAGTCTGGGGGAGCACGTGCAGAAGCTGACAGTGGGGACAGAGCTGGTGAGCAGCTGCAGACGCCGGCAGCAGGGACAGAGCTGGGGAGCACCCGCAGACAGCAGTGGTGAGCACCCACAGATACCGCCAACGGTGTCAGCAGCAGGGATAGCCTTGTCAAGGGGGGCATGTGCTCCCCTGTGCCTCCTTACCAGCCTATGGCAACAACCTAGCTGTTTATGATATAGTTTGCTGTTTCCACATATTACAGTTCCCATTTATATGCTTTGTCCAAATACTTAGAATTTAAGGGATTGATTCTGTTCTCTGACATCAGCTGAAGTCTATAGTAATTTTCTATGGGAGCTGGACCAGATACCAACTGGATATGCAGGAAGCTACAGAACTGCAGGTAACTGAATCACGTTGTTATAACTGGTGTTAATGCCATGTGTTAAAAGTGGCTGATGTATAAGCTCTAAAGATGAACAACTGGCTCAGTGAGAGTTTAAAGGGGTTGCATGAGGTAAAACTTGGGTAGATGAACTTTTTTCTGAGCTTCCTTTGTATTGCGACACAGCTGTTCAGTATGCTGACACTAAGGCTCATTTATCTAGGCCATGTGATTTCAAGTATGACCCTTTGGGCTAGAAGATTTCCCAGGTGGGAGGCCTACAGATCGAGGAACGAATATACAATGGTGTGTTTAAATTGTCAGATTACAGGACTGCATAGGGATCCCAAGATGATTTGCTTACTGGGTCAAGTTAGTGCCATCTCTAATGAGACGCTTTCTACAGGGAACAGCCTGTGTGCAGTTTGAAACCACCCTATGTTCCTGGAATCAGGACCTGCATGCATCTTGTAAGCAAATAAGCAAATTACCCAGTTCTATATCATCAATTTCTTCTTCCATGCAAAACTGACCTGCAAAACCCCCATCACAACTATCCATATGACCCAACTCCTGTTTCTGAATCAATTCAAAACTGCGTCTTAGTATACTGAAGTCTCCATAGCTTTCCTTTCCCCAACGTGTGTGTACCTATAAGTATACGCTCAATTAAACATTTACAAGCACCGGAGAACCCTCAACAACCTGGGGCACAATGTTGGAGGAAGAAAACCATAACACAACTATGTGAAGTAATGAACACATCCAAACCACCACAGAAGAAACCAGAAACAGGAAATGCTGGCAAATTAATATTGTAATTCAAATGTGACATTCTCTAGTCTAACATCACAAGGGTATTAGTAAGAGTTGAAAATAAAAGCACAAATAGGTAAGAAGGTCAACTTCAACTTCTTCCTCATTCATATTTCTAACAGTTTATATTAACATGGGCTAGAAGGGCTCTTTAAGGCAAAAATATTCTATGGAATGGGTATAACTCGCATTTCATAATTTAAGCTAGTATTTGGCTGCTTAGGAAATCTGCTGATGAAATAAGTCTTACCTACATTCCACCCTCAAGAACTGCTTCCTTGCCATTTAAAAACAAAGGTATCTATATTTCTTCTTGGTTTGTTTAAGAAACTGTACCAAAATAAACTTCCTGTAAGACAGCTGCTGTTGTTACTGAAATGGTGTTTGGAATTATAGCTAAGCCTTAGGTAGTTTCATATTGTATCAAAAGATTCCTGCATGAAACAACAGCAAGCTTCATTTTGCTAATAATTTAAAGTTATGTTTCAAATTTAAGGTAATTTTTTCTAAAGCAACTCCAGCCCTGGTCTAACTTTGCTCCTAGCAAAGTCAAAGTAAAAGTCTTCCATGGGAGAAAAGTTAGTCTAATGCAGAGTGTTTGAAAACCTGAACCTTAACATACAATTGTTTCCTGATAACATATATGTATATGGCATGTACATCTAACTGGTGGGGTATAGCTTTGGCCTTAAATGAGTCCCCTAAAATTTATTAAAGGAAAGGCCAAATTTTTTAAACTTGAGTAGTCTGCACTTGAAAAATTTTCAGAACCATTTGCTATATTTGCAAAATCCATATTCATATAGGTATCAAGTGTTTTAGATTTACGGGAAAAATGTGGTGAGTTCATAATGGATGCAAATGCAAATTTATAAAGCACAATTTATATGTACATCCTTAGAAATGTAGCCCCTTAATATTAAGTTAACATTGTTTTTTGTTTCAACTTTCCTGTGTTTTTTTCAATTTTATTTTTATTATTAGGTTTAAACAGTATGGGAGAATTATACAGTTCTTAAGGGTATCAAGTTCTTACCATCACAGTAATAAAATTCTAGTTCTGCAGGCTCCACATTGGTGAACCATTAGTTAAATCAATGTGACTGCTCACATAAGCATAAACTTTAGCATGGAATTGCATTATTTCCTTAGGCAGAACGCTCACCATTTTGAAAGATTTAAGCCCTCAGTTCTTAACTGTGAGATGAACTGTGTTTCAACCTGGTTTGCCAGAATAGCTGTAAAATGAGTAACTGGGCATAACTAGAGTTTAACACAGTGTTTCTGTTGCGCACACAAATCTGTCCAACTATATCTGTGCAACCAGATTAGCCTGTCCTTCTACCGTCTCACTTTCTTGAGCGAGAAGGCAACCCAAGTGCATTAACTACATAAGAGCCCACAATTCAGTTTCATTTGTCCCAGCCACAAGGAGAATGGAATGACTGCCCAGATCTTTACTATTGTGCTGACTGCATAAGCACATGGCTAACCAATGCCAGGGACACACATGTATCATGGAAAATTATTACCAGGAAAATAGCTGCCCATGCTGTTATGTCTGTGACAAAGTGGTAAACTACACAGCAGCAGGGACTACTTACTAATGGTGGTACCGAATGCAACCACTGTTTATGACTGTCTAGAGAAGTGATGTGGTCCAGTAAATGATCACTGCACACAAAATGGCTTTATCTTGAAGCTGCTGTTACTTTCTGAAACTCTCTCATATTTCTAAAATTGTTAAAATGGGTTCCCCAGTCATATACTTGATAGAACTTAAACACTGATTTGTGTTCACTGTAATAACAGTAGGTGCTCACATACCAGCCTAGTTGAGTGCACCATGATTTTCTAACTATTGGGTAGACATGGTCTTGGATTCTTGGAAGATTTTTGGTGTGACCACTAAGAAATGCATATCAGCGGTTAGTGCTTTTGCCAGGAAGCTGGGAGGCTTACACTGATCTTTCCCCGGAGACTTGCTACACAACCTTGGTCAAGTCACTCAGAGAGAGATTCAGAGAGGATATTTAGGCATCTAGCTCCCATTTAGGTGTTTAACACCATTGATTTCACTAGGAGTTAGGCTACATACCTATATACCTTTAAGAATCTGAGCTTTAGTCTCTCTATGCTTTGGTCTGTCATTTGTATATATAGGAAACATTCCCCCATTTTGCAGGGTAATGTCACAATAAATATAGTAAAGGCTGTGAGGCACTTGGGCATCATGGTTATGGGGCCTAAATAAGAGAGGCAGACACTGCAATATGTGTTCCAGATTTTACCTTAATGCAGCCTAACCTGCTTTGGAAAATGCTTTTTTACCTCTGCTACTAAACTGAAGCATTATGATTCAAGGAAAAGTCAAGTGAAATTGTCACAAAATAAAAGGGGGAAAAGAACAAAGTGAACAATCCCTTCTCTTGGTGTTACTAATTTATTATTAACACTTCATATTTACAAAGCAGTTATAGCTCCAGATCTCATAATTCATGAAGATTACCAGCTATACAAGAGCTACTAACAATTATCATTAGAACCATTCCAAATAGGCAAGCAGAGGACTAAAAGATATGGATATACCCAGAGTCACAATGCAATCACAGACAGGAAAGAGCACAGAAATTTTAGCTCCTGGCTCCCCGTCTTAACTATTAAACACTGCCAACTAGTAACATATTTCAGAGAAAAAGGGAGAAAAGATGTTCTTGGTGACCCTGTTTTCTCAGTTTTCAAGGAGAACTGTTTACCTACAACACCCTGAAAGAAATTCCAGCACATCCTACAAAACACTGTAACTGTATGCCCGAAGGTTCATTTTATCTTTGCCTTCCATCCACCTACAAATGACTCATTAGGTCATTTCACAAAACATTTCTGGTACTTCCATGCTTCACACAACCATCTGCTTTTCCAGTGAAAGCCGAGGCAGATGTGAAACTCACATTCCTGTTCATGTGTAACAATGGGCATGCTGACAGGTGCAGGGAGCCAAGAGCAGATGACGGGCAGGTGCGCGTGCCACTGCTTACTTAATGCAGGCTCCCTTCCCCTCCCCCAGACCCCACCCTCTGGGCAACACCTGCCACTTAAGGACACAGGTCAGCTCTTAAACATGATGGAGTGTGGCCGCACCCGAGCTGGGCAAACACTTTATCTCCAACCTTCGTGCATTTCTCATTCCTTGCAACAATCACCTCCTTTCAAGACAACAAAGAAAGGAGAACTATTTCTTCTTGTAAGCAAATGGAGGTTCGGTACTAAACTAGGTGGATTCCTGTCAGTCCACATCAGAAATTAATATTTCCCTCCCCTATTGAAAGTTACCTGACAATAATTCTCCACTGTCTTCTATCCAGAAAGATTCTAACACTTTCCCCAAACTATGCACAGAAAGGGAACACTGCGTAACTGAAATGTAGCTGCTTTCAGCCAAGCAGCAGACAAGCAGCTACAAAGCCATAAAGGCAGAAAAATATCTGGCACATAATAGCAGGGCAAAGTCATACACTTATAAAAAATGCAAAAGCATCATTAACAGCTACAATGGGGAAGACAAATGCTTTCTTTTAAGGACTTGCTCCAGAAGATTCCCCACATAAGCAAATAGCATGCAACTAAATGCATCCCTCTCAGAAGACTGAGACAGCTCTACTGAGTTTTGTGTCTGTGCTGCCAAACAGTATAATAATTTCTGTGTTGATATTTGCACCAAGGACAAAATGGATGAATCCATCAAGAAGTTATACTTTGTAGACATAAAGAAATAATTAAAAATGTGTCAAGATAACATTCAATGATAATGCTAATAATTAAAAGCTAAAAATGCAGCAGGTAAGAGAAAAACAACGACAATATGATCTAAAAGATAACACTGAAAAACAACTATATTTCTAGGGATGGGACTTTCATTAAATATATGAGATGAGTAATTTCAGTCCCCAAGTAAGCACCTGTGCAAACATCATTTACTGTGTAAGTGTAACACCTGACTCCCAGACTAATAACAGTAGGTAGGAATCATACCTAACCACTTCAGAGTCACTGGAGAACACAGACTGACAGACCTGCAGTACAAATGAGCATGCTGACCTAAGGAGCTGTGATACAGCTCACCAGGAAGGGAGAAACAGACAGAATATAACTGCTTCCAGGATCCAGCATAATCAGGCTCCTTAAGAATGGTCTTTCATTCCAATTTTCTATACTGTAAATTACAAAGGTTTTGGGCTATTTTGACAAGATCATAGAAAATTAGAGTTGGAAGGGACCTCAGGAGGTCTTCTAGTTCAATCCCCTGCTCCAAGCAGGACCATCCCCAGCCAGATCATCTCAGCTAAAGCTGTGTCTAGCCGAGTCTTAAAAAGCTCCAAGGACAGAGATTCCACCACCTCTCTAAGTAACCTGTTCCAGTGTTTTACTACCCTCCTAGTGAGAAAATTCTTGCTAATATCTAACCTAAACTTCCCTTGCTGCACCTTGAGACGGTTGCTTCTTGTTCTGTCATCTGCCACTACTGAAGCTAGAACAGTCTAGCCCAGGGGTGGGCAAAATGCGGCCTGGGGGCCGGATGCAGCCCGCCAGGCCATTCTAGCTGGCCCTCAGGGCCCTACAAAATTTAGAAAATTAATATTTATCTACCCCTGGCTGCCTATCATGCGGCCCTCGATGGCTTGCCAAAACTCAGTAAGCAGCCCTCCGCCCAAAATAATTTCCCACCCCTGGTCTAGCTCCATCCTCTTTGGACCTGCCTTCAGGTAGCTGAAGGCTGCTATTAAATCCTCCTCAATCTTCTCTTCTCTAAATTATATATGCCCAGTTCCCTCAGCCTCTCCTCATAAAGTAATGCCCTCCAGCCCCCTCACCATTTTTGCTGCCCTTCCCTGGACTCTCCCCAATTTGTCCACATCCCTTCTGTGTGTGTGTGTCTGGGTGGGGGGAGGAACTGAACACAGTACTCCAGATGTGACCTCACCAGTGCTGATTAGAGGGGAATAATCACTTCCCTGGACCTACTGGCAACACACCTACCAATGCCACCCAGTATACTGTTAGCCTTCTGGGCAGCAAGGGCACACTGCTGGCTCATACTCAACTAATTGCCCACTGTAACCCCCAAGTCCTTTTCTGCAAAACTGCTGTCCAGCAGTCAGCCCCCAGCCTGAACTGGTGCATGGGATTGTTCTGTCCTAAGTGCAGGGCTTTGCACTTGTCCTTGTTGAACCTCAAGAGATTCCTTTTGGCCCAATCCTCCAACTTGTCTAGGTCTCTCTGAATCCTAGCTCTACCCTCCAGCATATCTACTATTTCCCCCAGCTTGGTGTTATCTGCAAACTTGCTGAGGGTGCACTGCATGCCATCTTCCAGGTCACTGATGAAGAAAGTGAACTAAACTGGCCCCATAACCGACCCCTGGGGTGCTCCACTTGATACCAGCTGCCACACTGAGCCATGGATTACTACTTTCTGACCCTGAAGCTCCAAGCAGTTTTCTATCCACCTTACTGTCCATTCATCCAAAAAATTCCTGCGAAATTAAAAAGTTGGATTCCTCCATCTAAAAAAAAAAAGAAAAAAAAGTTTACACATATGCACTGAAAGTGACCACCATGCAAGGTGTGAAACAGCACTTTACAGTATAGACTCTAAGACCTAAAGAACTGATCTCACATTTATAGTCTTCTTTAATTAAAAAAAAAGAAAAAGAAAAATGGCTGTCCATTCATCCAGCCCATACTTCCTTAGATTGCCTGCGAGAATGTTGTAGGAGACAACATCAAAAGCCTTGCTAAAATCAAGGTACACCGCATCCACCGGTCTCCCTGCAGCTACAGAGCCAATCATCTCATCATAGAAGGCAGTCAAGCTGGTCAGGGAAGACTTGCCCTTGGTGAATCCATGCTGACTGTTCCTAATCATCTTTTGCTCTACCAAGTGCTTAGAAACGGTTTCCTTGAGGATCTGCTCCATGATGTTTCCAGGGACTGAGATGAGACTGACTGGTCTGTAGTTCCCCGGATCCTCCTTTTCCCCTTTGTTAAATATGGGCACTGTTTGCATTTTTCCAATTATCTGGGACCTCTTCTGGTCGCCATGAATTTTCAAAGATGATGGCCAGTGGCGCTGCAATCACATCAGCCAACTCCCTCAGCACCCTCGGATGCACCCCCCATCTGGCCCCATGGACTTGTATACCTCCAGCTTTTCTAACTACAGTAGTTCCTAATCTGTTCTTTTGCCACTGTTGGCAAAATACTCCAAAACCAAGATCTTGCCAAGCGTGTCTGGTATAATTTATTATTATATTTATTTAAATCCAGTAAAATGTGGAAGCTTTCATTTTACTTATTTTAATTCCTTTATGTCTTGAACTGTTTTGTGGAATAATTTATTTTGCTGCATTTACAGCTAACCTTCTGAGGTCAGAGAAGACCTGAACCAACCTCTCAGCTTGATGTCCCATGTCACCAAACATTAATGCTTTTGTTCCACTTAGCCCAAAGCATTGAGAAAGTTTAAAATCACAAGTGCTAAGGGGCAATGACAATGAGACCACCACTCTATCTCTGCTCCCAGATATCTACAGTCTCACAATTTGTGAAAGAAATGTGACAGTTCAGTAACACATTTAAGTACATGCTTAAGTCTTATTGCAGACAACGCTTGATTACAGTGCTGCTCTACCTCTAGCCTGCAGGTGAATCCAATCTGCAGAGCTGTCATCCAACCCATTGGGCTCTCCACAGGTCTGGAACTTCGGGAGCAGTGGAGTGATGGCAGCATTAATTGCTGGGGTTTCTGATCCACAGCAATTAATGCTGCCACTACTCCCCTGCTGCCAAATTTCTGGACCCATGAGGAGACCTGCAGGCTGAATGATACAGATCTGTGCACTGGACTGTGCAGGTACATGGTGTTACTCCACAGCTGGATCTAGTGTGCGGAGTCAGGCCAGCACAAAGGGTCACTCCATGGATGGATCTAGTGTGTGGGGCTGGCCAGTGTGCCAGATCACTCTTGTGAACCAATCCAACATGCTGACTCCATGCTGTACCTGGACTGCAGACCAACCTTGCCTATAGGATCTGGCCTTGTGCCACTCATCTGGCCTACAGGGCCAGGAGGTTGGTTACCACTGCTTTACTGAACAGGTCCTAAATGAGCAACATAAGTTTTCCCAAAAGATTGTAAGTTATATTTTTCTTAATCTGTTTAGGCTTCAGATACATTTTTATTAGTAACAAGAAAAATTACATAGACATTGTCAACAAACACAGAGCTATGCTTATTTTTCATTGGGGGAGGTAAATTTTTGAACAGCTATTAATTTTATTTTGAAAAATGTAGCTAGTTCACAAAGGCTTCTTGGAATCTGTCAGAAAAACATTAGTGCTGACAGATGTGGTCTGACTTGCCAAATGGGTCAAATGACTTTGCAATTCTGGTATGTTCAGAATCAGCTATTTTTTCTGTCCTTTTGAGGCTGGATGGTTAGGGAAAAGTCTAGCTAAGCTCAAAAATACAGAGGATTCTATACTCCATGGCATTTTTCTAATATTTGAAGCGAATCACCTGGGCTACTGGCATAGTAAAAGCAATTTTAAGATGTGTCACTGTCTTGTATAAATATTGTGACCTGGAAAAAAAAGCCACAGAAGAAAATGTAGTATGTGCTGCTAATTTTATGAAAATACCAAGGTCACCTAATGATTACCACAGCACTGCATGGCACAGACCATTGGGAACACTATTGTAAATTCAAACTTTTTTGAAACTCCTGCTATCTAGTAAGAAAGTACTTAGATGTGATGGAGTATTATTTGCTGAAGAGTTTTACATGAATAACTGCTGGTAATGGTGTTGAACAGAAAAGAACTTTTCATAACTGAAGATTATTTTTCAAAAAACTGTTTAGCATACTATGAAAAAATGAATGTACCAAATAATATTATATGCCGAAACACAATAGTCAAGTATATACATTTTTTTCAATCAAGCTTTTAAACGAGAGCTTAGGGGGAAAAAAATCAAACGCTTGTTTTATTGTTTGACTTTCTTGCACCTTCTAAATAGCCAAATTGATCCTTTAAACAAAGGTCTATAAAGGTACACTGTTTCAAAACAATAACTGGATGAGACTGGATTTTTACAGCATAGCTATAAACCTTTGAAAAATAAAGTTAGAGTGGCACCATTTCCAGCATTAAGTGCTGTGTATGTCTACATCTGCTGCTGTTATAAAACTTAAACTTATCTTAATAGTGATATATTACTGCAGAAAGTCAGAGTTCTTAAGCTAAAATAAAACTCCTTTAGAAGCCAGATAAAATACAGGCGAAAGGAGAGGGCTTAGACTTGGTCAAATCTGATTTGTACATTCACACAAACATTTTACTTTTAAAACTTTAAAACATTCTCTTCACATTAAATAGGATGCATATTTCACAAATAAATATTCAGGTGCATTTCCTTTGAACAAAGGGCCAAATTTTCCCTGCTGGTTTTTAACCACAGCTTTAAGAAATATACAATTCAGAGGTTTCTGTCTCCAGCATAAAAAGTTTGCCATCACATATCTTATAAAAACTCCTTCAACTTGAAAAGAAAGCATTAATTGTGGTAGCCCTTTTTTTAACAACCTATTATAGCCACCGTTGTTTGCATAGATACATAACAGGTAAAAGACACATGAGAGGGAGTTAGAAGTCAGATGGAAGGCAGAGTAGAGCTGCATCTTACAGACTAACTGAATCAGAGATGCATGAACTTTCATGAGCAAGAGCTCACTTCATCAGATGCTATGGAAGAACATGCAGTTAGCAAGCTATTAAATAAAGACAGTGAATAAGTTATGCCTGCACTTGTAAACAACTGTGACTGGCGCAGCATAAGACACTGTAAACATGAGTGCTGGTGCCTCTCTCGCTTCACAATGACTGTAAATTTGAACTGTTGGCTCTCTGGGCTCTTTGCCAAAACCACACACCAGATTAAAATAAAGAGAAGGGAAATAGGCAACCTGGGGTCCAAAATCTTAATTCTGACCTTATGCACAACTTCACGGGAAGCTTGTAGTAAAGCGACCAAAACGCTGGCTTGCATCCATAGATGCTTCTCGAGCAAATCCCGGGACGTCATTCTCCCCTTGTACTCAGC
>NW_017728943.1:102741114-102750028 GCF_001723895.1 Crocodylus porosus
CTTCCTGCCCTTTGGGCAGGGGGCTGGACTCGATGATCTCCCGAGGTCCCTTCCAGCCCTGATGTCTATGAAATCTATGAAAATGTTTATATACCATAGGAAGGAGTAGGAGAAAACTGGAAACTACTTACAGAGTAAGAATATATAAGAATTTCTCCATATGACATGCATTTTTTAGTATTTTGAAGCCATCAATCATGCAAAATAATCAAATCTACACTTATAAACATTCTGCTAGTTCTAAGAAGGTAACAACTTAGTGTGTTTTTGTTTCAAGTCCATTGCCTGGTTTCTCTGAACTTGACACAAACTATATTTTGACTGGATTTAACCTATTTTATTCAAACCATGGACATTTCTGTTACATGAACTTATGATGTTATAGATCTTATTAAATATAGATAACATATTGGATAGCAGTTGGGAAGTGGAGATTTAGAACATCTCTCCTCTGCAGGAAAAAGATCTCTTGCACTTAACAGCAGAATTTTGCTTTTCTTCTATTGAAAATAATGAGCTGAGGTTGTTGTATAGTCCTCACAATTGGGTATAATGATTTTGTTCAATCCATAGGATACAGGCGTCTCATAACTCTTTACTTGGGGAATGGTTTAATAATTATTTTTAAATTGTGAACAATCACAAGATTGTTTACTGTATTTAACCTGAATCCGAAATTACTTTGAATTTAATATGTGCCCCCCAAAATTAGATTTTAGACATGGAAAATGGTCATTTTAAATAAATATATATAGAGACCACAAGCTTTTGTTGGCTGAAGCTCTCTTTATCAGATGCTATGAAAGAACATGCACAAAGCCATGTGTAAGGACTGTTGTGAAGCAGGCAAGCAATAAACCTATAGCAGAAAAGGAGTCACAAAAGCTAATCCAGGTAATGGGAAAAGAATCTGTAGTCCATGCTAAAAACTACACTTAATACAATCCAGTCTATGGATGATATCTTGGGCTAAGTACAGACATTCAAAAAGCCCCAGCAGAAGCGCTCTAGGACACTGTACTTAAAGCATTATATGTTAAGAATGTGAGTGAACAGAACAGATGTTTGCTGTTTAGTGGCTGGGGGACACTCCTATAACTCCCAGGAGGCTGCTGGAGTGCCCCCTCTCCCCAGCCCTCTCTTCCCACCCCACCAGCTGGCAACTGTCAGCAGTGGCTGTTGGTGGAAAGACACTGGACTCCTTTTCCCCTGCAGCTTCCCTGGCCAGGCAGCAGCACACCACGGGGCTGGGGCAGCTATGGGGACAGTGAACCCAGACGCCTTTCCCCTGCAGCCCTCCCAGGCTGGCCACAGGGTCTGCCTGGTGGGAGGTGGCTGTGGGGGAAAGGAGTTTAAGCTCCGTGTTCTCACAGCTGCTCTGGCCCCAGCACTTGCTGCACCCTGCACCCCTGCCCAGAAAGGGGTTTGGGCTCTGTGCCCCCTCTTCCCTGGTGAGGCAGAAGTGCTCCACCAGGACTGCTGCTGGGACACAGAGCCCAGACCCCTTTTCCCCCGCAACACCCTGGCCATGCTATGGCGTGCTGCAGGGCCGAAGCAGCTGTGGAGAGAGACCTCCATTTCCTCCCCGCAAGCCAGGCTGCAGCTCACAGCTGGCCAGAGGGAGGAAGCAGGGCCGGGATCAGAGGCTGTCACTGACCCAAGGCAGCTGAAGGAGTGGGATAGTGACATAATATGACCTAGCTTAACTTGCGATAGATGTAGCACAGAAATTTTAAAAAGTGCTCTAAGAGAAAATGCTTTAGTTTAGTTCAGCTCCCTCTGTGCAAAAATAAGTTTATTTCCTACCTTTTTACCATCTTGTACCATCTACACTTTCCCCAGAGCCTGACAAAGGTACTTTGATCCTGAAAGCTTGCAGAAAAGGAAATTTTCTTGCCATTTTCCAGTTGGTCTAATAAAAGGTATCATTTTGGAACCAAGAGTTCTAGTTCTTTGTATGTCTTTTAGTTTAGTACCATATCCATCAAGGGTTAACTTAGGGCATGATCCACCATTTTTCCAGTGCTCTAAAAGCCATGAACAACTGTTCCGTTATCATATCATAGTATCATAGTGCTTAGGGTTGGAAGGGACCTAAACAGATCATCAGGTCTGAACCCCTGCTGCAGGCAGGCTTTAGAGTGCTTTCTGTGCACTTAAAGCATGATAGCTAGGGCCTGATTAAGTCACGAGAAAGTGATTTTCACAAAAAATGCAATTTGCAATGAAGTGCCATATGGCACAAGATGATACAACGTGGAGCCATGGGGGCACCTGTGCACTGCCCAGTCCCCACCCCCACCTGGCCAGTGGCATCAGTGAAGGTGCATCACTGGACAGGGCAGGCAGGCAGTGGGAGGGATGTGCCCTATGCTACCCCAGCTGGGTTCATGTGTGCAGAGCGGAACCAAAGGCAGGGGCAGTGCAAAACTGAGGGATCCATGCTCCAGTCCCCCTGCCTGCCTTGCAACCCTTTGTTATCTGCGGGTGCTGCTAAGCTGCTGCGGTGCCAGGCAAGTTTGGCTGAGCTGGGGTCTGTCAGGTGCTGACACATTACCAGGTGGGTCCCCCCCGCCCCTTCAATTAGTTTTTAAAGATTTACTTCCTTTAAGAACAGCCACCCTCAGGTTGGTGATTGTGTGTCCAGGGAACTTAAACTGCTCTGCTACAGACCTGCATGTCTTTCTGCAGCTGACATCAGAAAGGTGTTCATTTACTCTGTCACATAGAGATAACCCCAACTGTCCAAAGTAGAAAGCAGAGGGGCACTGTGGGAAGGTGATGGCATATATAATATTGGAAGAGCTGCAAATGAACCTTGAATCTTGTAATTTGTGTTATTTGGTCCTGTGATGAGGTGGTCTGTATTGATGTTGGGGCACAGAAGTTATCTAAATCCACTGCAAGGCCTGGTACCTCAGTGAGAATGGGAATTAGGTAGCCTGTTGCTTGAGAGAGAACTTTCGACTTTGGGGGCTTTAAACCTGGACAGGTTTGTACCTATTGATTACTCTGAGATAGTCATCCTTTTCCAAGAGGGGTTAGAGGTCATTAATGATATGTTTAAGGTGTTCAAGACAGGAGCTATAGCTAGCTGACAACCAGAGGGATTCTGTTGTCCCTGTCCTGGGGTTGGTATTATAGCAGGTTGGTGGGAGGTCTGAGCCAGCTTCGTTGATTTCAGTAACTACAGTTTTGGGATTGTACTGTAATTGTAGGGATCTCTGTTCAAGGTCCTTAAAGTACACATTCCAGTTGATGCGAATACAGCTAATGCAGGGGTGGGCAAAATACAGCCCATGGGCTGGATTCAGCCCACATATGCCCAGCTGTGGTACACATCTGGGTGTGCAGCGGGGCTAGGGTGGTGCAGCTCCCAAATTCCATTTCCCAGCAGCCCCAGAGGTGGCAGTGGCTCATTCCGGCTGCTGCTGGACCCAGGCCCACTGCCTATGTACCCTGGGCCACATCCACTGCCGAGGGTGGGACATGTGGGTGGGGCAATCAGGCCAGGCGGCTGGGATTGGGCCATCAGCTTTGGGAGCAGGATGGGTGGGCGGGGGAGACCCTGGGATCTTGAGGCAGTGATAGCGTGGGGCCAGGGCCAGGGCCAGGGCCAGGGCAGAGCCACAATGTACTCAACACACGTCTCTGCCTGCAGAACTGGGACTCTACCCTAGCCCTGGCCTTGTGCTGTTACCACCCCAAGAGCCTGCGGGTCTCCACGGAGACTGGCCAGGAACCGTATGGGCAGGGCACTTTGCTGGGCAGATGCGATTGGAGCACCCTGCTCTCATGGCTCCTGGCTGGTCTCCATGGAGACCCCATGATCTTGGGGCAGTGATGGCATGGGGCTGGGCTGGGCTGGAGCAGAGCCATGATCTGTTCTGTGCATGTCCCTGCCTGTGGAACCTGCACCCGTTGCAAGGGTATATAGGCAACAGACCAGGGCTCTGCCCCGTGCTGTGGCCCTGCACTGTCACGACGCTGTGACCCTGGCCTCATCCACCCTTCCCACTCCTGAACACCACTCCCAGCCAGCCTGCGGCCCCATCCCACATAGGGAGTGTTGGTGAGTTGTTGCAGGGGATGGGGTCCTGACTTGGCCTCCAACACCTCAACAAAACTGCTTATGTGGTCCACGGGCCCAGATTACTGCCCACCCCTGAGCTAACAGGGGTTATTGCTAACCCCTAAGCCTTTTGTTTCATACTACCTTTTTTCAAAGCAAACTGTGGTGATCTAATGGTTTCTCTCTCTGATGGCCCTGAGAGAGGCTGATTGCATTTCAAGACTGTATTTGTTTAGGAATGAATCATATGCAGAAATGAGACTGGAACCTTCTCCAGAAAATTCCTTTTTCCAAAACCCAAGGTTGACCAGTGCCAACACCATATTTTTCATCTTGCATTCAGATCCAAGTGATCTTGCAACTACTTAGGTGGAGATAGAGGGCTCCCAGCCTCTTTTGGGTTTCTTTACATGCAATAAGGTTTAATGTGCTTCACACAGAGCATCTTGAAAGAGATTAGCCCTCCTTATGGCACAAATAGTGTCTGACACAGATGTCCAAAGAGAGCAAAACATGGAGTACATTTTAAAACAAGCTCTCCACCTCAGAACATTTGGAGTCACAGACAGGTGAAGCCCAGAGGAGCACATGAGTATGAGGTACACTGGCCCCTGCATCTCAGAAGGAATACGCAGAGGAGGAAGAACATTTCGGCAGCCTCATCTTGAAGGGTCTGGTACCAGCACAAGACAGAGGCAAGGTGACATTATTGAAAAGGTTAATAGCCAATTATGAATTGGCTATTAAGATATAATTATACAGGCAAAGCAAAACAGTAGGTACACAGATACAGGATGTTAAGACTCAAGGCATCTTTCATTTGACCAACATCAGGTGTTACTGGAAAAGTACGTACACGTACACACACACACACACACACACACACACACACAAAGATGAAACTCTTAACTACAATGCCTTAACAAGAACTGCTCAGAAATGGCAGTTTTCCAGATTTTTTCAGCACTGAAGTTCTCTTACCCTGAAAAGAGAAAACTGCTAGGGTTTCACCATGTTCAAATGTAAATGCCAATTCTTATTTTGGGCAAAGAGTCCTTCACGCAGTGAAACCACATTTGAAATAACAAGTTATTCTCCACTATGATTATCCAAAAACAGGAGAAGGGAAAAGAAAGAAAGAAAGAATTGAGATGTCTTGCTGCCTTACTATTGACTTGGTTGCATTTTTTTTAGTTCTGCTTCTATGGTAGGCAAGTAGGGGGACTCCTGCACTGAGCCACCTGCCTCACTGCACCCAACCAAAAAACACGCTTCGGGTGTCTCCCCTAGGGCGTCTACATCTGGCCAACCCCCTTCCTGGAGCACACACCCCCTCAAGCCTCGAGTATCTGCTGCCACCACCCAGGCCCTGGTCTTTGTTAGGGCTCTGTGCAACTTGGGGTACACAGACCCTGTTAATCTTGGGGGTGCTTAGTCCACTGTGACATTTCGGGGTGCTTATTTTAGCCTGAAGTGTTCACAAGTAGCCTCCTGTACCGGAGGAAAGTAAAAAAGCCATGCCCATGTAAGCTACCCAAGCAAAGGGAGCTATAAAGACTAGTCTTTCCCTCTTAAGTATTCACAGCGAGGCATGCTGTAACAGATAGCTTTCTTGGTTACAGAGGTAGAAGATGAGGAAGGAGTACATGACACAGGATACTGAAGGAAAAAAATGCCTTGAGCAAAAAGACTGGGCTTGTTGGCCCTTTGTAACACGTGGCTATAGTTACATGACCCTAAATTACTGGCTAAATTTCAGCTAAGTTACTTACATGTTCATTCAGAGACTGAAAGAACTCCAGAGGCTTTTTTGCTTGTTTCAGTGTCCCAAAATAACTTCTTCCTCCAAAATGGAATGACCCCTTTAAAAAGTGTTGTGACTTCATCACTAAGTCCTAAGCAGAAACAGGCAATATTGAATGCAGACCAGTCCTTTTAAAAGTCGTCAGCATCCTCAGGTAAAGAGCTCAGGGTCACACAGGTTGTTTGGTGGGATAGAACTGTACAACTGCACTGTGTGGTCCTATAACACAACAGCAAAATTCTTCTCAGTATCCGCGCAGCAATGGAAGTCACGTACAAGATCCAAGGACAGTAGTGGCCCAAAACTTAAACTGCTCAAACAAAGCAGCATCTAATTGAGAGAAAAGTAACCTCAAGGAACACTACAAAGGCACATTAAAGTACCTGTAAGTACACCTAGAATAATATTAAAAATATGGCAACACTTCATGTTTATGCTCTGCTGGCTTTCAGTTTTTATCGAAAACTGTCTTGTTAGGCTTAAGAAAAAACACTTCCAGATTCCACGCGTTAGAGTCCAAGAATTAAGCATTACGAAGCTCTATGATTTCTACATAAGGCTCAATGTTTCATTTTTTGAAAGCTCCTCAAATGTCAATGTTTGTTTTCCTTCCTAAGTTGTACAGATGTAGTGTTTGCTCTCCAGAATAATAATTCCATGATGAATTTCACAGAAATGTATAAAAAAGGTTGGAGTTGATCTGTTAGGACAGGACAGGTAGAGGCAGGACACAGGGAAAAGAGCATTTCTGGAATTCCTTTCCAGTACAGCCATGAACAGCGGACAGTAACAAAAAGTATACCACATACAAACAGCTCATTAGCCTTATGAGCAAGAAAAAGTCTCTTTAAAACTGTACCACGGCCTGTTCAAAGTTAATTAAGCCTTCTGGAGGTATGCAAGCAGATTGTCAGAATCTGTAATGAGGCTCCACCCACTTCCAAACACCTCCCGCCTGCATTTTGTGTACCCAAAACTCTTAAATAGGCAAACTTAAGACACACCCTATTAACCTCTTTATAAAACCCAAGCTCCAGAGTGATTAGCAAATAACTAAGACATGCATACTCTGTCTATGCCACAGGGCATGTTACAACATCAAATCCCTTTAAAGTTCTTTGTAATTAAGCCTGAAAAGAGCCCTTGCATTATCAGATATGCAAGAGGCACAATTTATGTTACTTCATTACTATATACTGAAGGTTAACTCCTGGGCAGTTGTTTTTGTGCATGTTGATTCATGAAGATTGAAAGGAAAACTCTTATCCATTTACTTCAATAAAATTTCAAAATGAGCCCAAGTTATAAGTTCCATGACTGTTATTGAATTCTTGAAAACTGAAAGGCAGAGTATATCTGCACTTTATAGACCAACCAAACAGATCTATATACATGTAGTACTTCCTGTGTAGACTGGCTGCAGTCCATTTCATTTGGCTGAGTGTGTTGCTATCCATGAACAGAGATGTAGTTAACATAAGAAATGCTTTCTCTACATATATGGATCCACTTTGTTTAGTTTGTAAGGTGCAAATCTACCCCACTTCTACTTGACTTCAGACTAACATGGCTAAAAATCATTTATTCACTAACTTTTTTGACCATGAAAAAAAATAGTCACGTTCTGCACTTCTATGAAGCATCTACCCTTGGTATTTCGAAACCTTTTACAAATGTTTATTAATTAAATCTCACAGCCCCCATCTATCCAAAATAGTTGTTGTGACAATAATTTTGCAAATTGGGAGATGTAGACATTGAAAAGTTAAGCGACCTGCCACAAGTCATGCAGGCAGTAAACTTGACAGTTCATCCTTCTGCTTCCAGTTCAGTACAGCATATTTACTGAATGTGTTTTTCCTGTGTGATCATCCTGTCACAATATGTCAGACCAATACTGGAATGTGTAATTTATGTGAGGGTTCAGGTCTTCAGATATATTTGCAATTTTTGGTGTAATGTGGTTCCTCCAATCCTAATGAAGTTTCTTGGCACCCCTATAAATATAGGCAATTTTAACCACAAGCATCATTCCTGTTCTACCAACAGCAGCAACATACTGGTACCTCAAACTGACCTCAGTACTTTATCTAATTTAATACATTTTCTCACATTTCCTTTTTCCACATCTCAGGCTGACTTTGTAAACATCCATCATCTCATCATGCATTTAAGTTACTTTATATTTTTATTCTCCACTCCAAATTTTAACCCATAAGTCAAACAGCTACTTCTTTCACTATGATTACCATGAAGATTTTGTCCACGTATCACAAAAATAAGTAAATCATGACTAATGGATTCTACTGCACCTTGAACAGTCCTTTCGTGCTCAGACATAGTAGTATATTTTCATCCCAAATGAGGATTTTCACAGCACTGGACGCTTAAATAATCGTTCACAACTAAATAGCACTTCAGTACAGGGGTGCTCAACCTCTGGCCTGCAGAGTCAGCACATCTGGCCTTCTGGGCTTTCCACAGGTCTGGAAATTTAACAGCTGGAGCAGTGTGACCATTAATACAGCAACACTGGCTCCTGCCAAAATTCCCAAATCCCAAGCTCTACAGGGCTAGTCAGAGAAAGGTCATAGGGCTGAGTCAAGCTCTTTTCACCTGCGGGGCCATGTTAGGTTCAGGCTGTCCTCTGCTCCCCTCTGTGTGGCCAGACGGTGCCTGCTACACGTGCCTCAGGCACTGGATCAGGACCACCAGCCAGATCCGGCCCAAGGACGGACTAGGTACTGCTCATTATGGCCTGCCACGACAAAAGGTTGAGCATCACTATTTCAGTACATATGGTAAAACTGAACCTTATTTTATGCAGTACCTTTATACAGTTTACATTTCTAAATGCTTTATAGCCCTCTGAAAAAATGGAGCACTTCCCTCTGAAAAAATGGAGCACTTTTGTTATGTACAACTGTGCATTAACATACTGCCTTTACATATTTCATAGATTTCATAGACATTAGGGCTGGAAGGGACCTCGGGAGATCATCGAGTCCAGCCCCCTGCCCAAAGGGCAGGAAGTCAGC
>NW_017728943.1:102750128-102805548 GCF_001723895.1 Crocodylus porosus
TAGCCACAGTAGGTCCGCTAGGTCTCTGGAGAGCCAGGGGGGCTGCTGTGCCTTCTTGCTGCCTTTCCTCCATGTTGGAATAGAAACAATGAAAACAATACTTTTCTGTATGTCAAGAGATGAAACAACGCAATTTATCTGATCAGAAAGAGCCCAAACACTGTCATTTGCAATTCAAAGCACACTGTAGAAAATTTACTATTTCTGATTACACTATGAAGAAAAAAAATGAGGGTTTTTTCTCTTTGGATACTTCAAAATAACTGATTTTTCAAAGTCTCCACAAAGAGACCTCCAGTGCTGTAACAGACTACATGCATTCACTCCCAACTCCTCCATTAGTCAACAGTATAGTCATTCTGAAACAAAGAGTCAAGAAGTTCAGTGTAAGAATAAATACAAGTTGGAAAGGAATTTTTTAAAAATAAATCTATAAGCAACTGGAAAAGTGGGTCTAATATAGAAACATTTCAGTCTTTGTTGCAGGCCTACTCTGGAGCTACTGCTTGGCACTTATCAGAGTACCTTTCATCCAAAGATCTCAGAAGTATTTGCCAGGTATTTAACCATAATCCCTGCAAGACTTATGTGAAGTAAATTTGGATTAGTAGTTGGGTAAAGTGAACCATAGAGGGGTTAAGTGATTTGTATTTGGTAGTATCAGAAATCAGTGCCTCAATTAAGAACAAAATTAAGATTTGCTGATTCCCTATTTCTGGGTTTCTAACCATTAGAAATAACTCCTTTAAATTTAGCACACTGCATAATTCATGAACACAGGTGAACTGCACAAATTACAGAAAATAATATGCCTGTTATTACCCTGACTCTCAATTCCCAACCCTTCAAATATCATAATGCAAAAGAATGCCCAAAAAGGGAACCACACTTTTCACCCTAGAGTTATTAACATTGCGTTAGTCAATCAGTCAGGTCTGTACCTGCAAACCTGATAGCTGAGCAGCCGACATCCCCTGCAGGCATAGAGTCTGAGCCACAAATGCATTCAAATCCTCTAGAGAGAGGCTGTCTACCTGAAACAGAGATGAAATAATACTAGCTGTGAGCTATGGAAGGAAAAAAAACCCTTTTTGCAAATTGGTCTCTGTCATTGCACAAACAAGTAACGCTTTTTTTTTTAAATCTCTGCCCTACTAACTGTGTAAGTACATTCTAGCAACAAGGACTGTAAATGAAGAACTTACTTTTGCAACACCAAATGTCTAGTTTTTTACTATTTCCAGTCACCACTTCCTTCCCCTGCCCTGCAAAGCTCAGTTTCATGTTTGCCCTCTTCTTTTTCCTTAGAACCAGGGCATTTACCAGTAAATCTAATACCAAACATGTTCTAACAATAATGTTATTTCAGAGATATAAAATATCTTAACACTACAACAATAACCCTTTTCCAAATGAAGAGTACTTCAAGTGGATCACAGTTATGATGGCTAGTATGACTTAACTCAAATGTTGTACTGAGCTATCGGTTAAAAGTTGTCAAAAAGTTGCTACATTGTTAAAAATTATAACAATTTTAAACTATATTTTATTACTTCAGATCATATTAATTTAGAATGCCTTCATTTTTTCCTGGGAGCTGAAGTAGGAGAGAGAATTTAAAGTTTGGAGAAAAATGGATGGGAAAAAATCACATCTTGCTCAGGAAAAAAAAGGGCAACTCTAGGGGGAGAAAACAAAGATACAGCTAATATTTTCCTTCAAATATTTCTGATGAGGGGGAAGTGTGGAGCTTGCCCCTATGAAGAGACAAAATGTCTGATTCCCAGATCCACAGGTCTTGGTGATGCAACAGAGGGACGGGACCATCTCTGTAGGAGCTCTGTGCATCCACGTTAGCTACTGGCCTTGTGGTGCTGCTTCTTCAGCTTCTGTGCATCAAAGCTCTAACAGGATTATGACTGCCATAAAAAAGATATGTACTTAACCTCTAAACATGTCAAGGCTGAGTATGTAATAATACAGTTGATATTGTTATAGGTTTTGAGTTACGCTGTGAGGAAAGTCAATATGGTAGGCACTGTATTTCTTATCACATGGAGGGTTTTATGAAGCTACAGAATCTGCATTGTCAGTGGAGATGTGCCATTTGGGCATTGGAATACAGGTGGGATGTGTCCTATAACATGGCATTGCCTTTCTTTTAATGGTTCAATTTGTCATCAATGGAAAGGAACTGAGGAAGACAAGAAACATAGGGACTTCACTTACTTTTCTTACCTGGTATTAAAAAAGTTTAATATCCCTCCAATCCTAACCTTATCTTACCCCAAAATCAGTGACAGCATCACAAATCTGGCAAATTTTGAATTAGAAATAACCTGTTGATCCTCACTGTGAGTACTTTTCTCCCTGAAAGGTCTGGCAGATGGTAGGGCGGGGGCCTTGAAGACTAACTTGTTCAGAAAGACATAAGCTTTTGTAGGAAACACTTTACTCCATCAGATGCTATAAAAGCTCTGCTAAACATTGCAAAGAAAAACAGACAACTGACTGGCTGCTAAGATCTGCTAATATTCTTACCAACATTATTTTACCCTGCTCTATTTTTATTTTCAAGGCAGGTGCAACAATGGAAGCAAGGGGCAACTGTTAAACCCTCAAACCCTAGTATGTATAGCCAAAGGAAAAAACTACTACAGAACAACTACAGAAAAATTATTTTAATTAAAAATTCTGCTTATGCTAATAAGTGAGCTGAAAAATGTCTTTATTTTGACTTTTTGGTATGTACAGTTTCTCTCGCTTTCTGTGGATTCTGTATGTGCGAATTTGCTTTTATGCAATCACCCTTTTTATACCAAAAATTTGTTATATGCAAGGTAAATTCACTCTTATACGATGGGCGTGGCGGAAGCCCACAGTCAGCTGCTTTGTGCAGTGCATTGTGGGAGCGACACACCCTAAAATACAGTCACCTGTGTGGATCTGTGCCCCTCGCTTGTTGTATGTGACACGTGTTTCTGTAGTTGCCATCCCCATTATGATAGTGCCCTGTGCTTGTGTGTACTGTCTGCTGTTGGTGAGTACCAAAATTGTTCTGTAAAAATGGTAGAAATGGGTCTGAGGATCAGTACAGTTGAGGTCTTGGAACTTATCCTTATTTGTTACATTTTAAAATGGGTTCCCTTTATGAGAATTCGAGTTATGTGCCATATTCCAGGAACATGCACAGCATAAAGCGAGGGAAACCTGTACATTACTTTCATTGGGTTATTCACAACTAGTCAGATAACCTGAAATGAACTAATTAAAATGTCAAAATAGTAATTTCTGAAAAATGCTTTATTTTGGGTTTCTTCCTACGCCATGGAAAAAGGTGGTAAAACCCACATTTTTTCATTTTTAGGAGAAAAACCTGGATTTTCTCATCTTAAGGAGAAAAACACAGGAAATGGTGGGTTTCCCCTTGCAGGTTGGCAGAGTGCCAGCCTGCAAGGGGTTGGGGAGAGAAAAGGAGGGCAATAAACAGGGGGCACCATGTGCACGTGCACACGTACATGTTACAAGGCAGCCGGGAGAGCAGCTCCCCACACGTAAGTCTGGAGGGGGAAAGGGGTGACGACGGAACTGAGGCCCCCATAACGAGGGAGGAAGTGGAGCAGGGCTGGGGCTACTGCCCACCTGGGGCGGTACATGGGACTTGGGGCCAGAATGCACAGCCAGAGGGCCCTGGCAGGGAGCAGGATGGGGCTATTGGCAGCTTGTCTAGGGTGGCAGTGTGGGAACTGGCACGTCACCACTGCACGCACTCCAAGGGGAAGCACCTGACCCCAGATATGAGCGTGGGGCAGAGGCAGGCTGCTTGCTGCAGGCTGGGGACCGCCCACTTGCAGCCCTTACACTGGGCCCTCTCTGGCCCAGCAGGTGGGACCCCACATGGCAGGGCACACCAGGGTGGGCAAGCCACTGGGAGTCCTGCGCTGCCCTGGCGAGGTGCCCCTGCTCACCTGGCAGTAGAGGGGCTAGCTTGTGGAGGTCTGCTCTTCACTGCTGCCAAGAGGCAGGGAGTACCTCACCAGGGCAACATAAAAGTTCCCAGCACTGGCAACGAGTTTCCCCACCCAGCCCCACTCTGTCCTGCCACACCAGGTCCCACCTGCTGGGCTACAAAGGTCCTGAGGGGAGGGCAGCAGGACGGGGAGCTCAAGCCCACAGCCTGCATCTGTCTCCACAATGAGCTTTGCTTCGGCTTCACTGGCCATTGGTGACCCCAGCAAAGTGACTGTCCCCAGGGTAGGTGATTGCACCATCTCTGGAGGGATCTTATTCCACAGTCTGGACACCCTGACTGTGAAGAAGTTTTTCCTAATGTTGAATCTGAATCAATCTTCCAGGAGTTTGTGGCCTTTACTCCTGGTTTTCCCCTTGAGTGCCCCACTGAACAGTTGCTCATCGAACTGTTGGTGTACTCGTCTAGTAAAGTGGTAAAGCCTTCTTTTCCTCAGGCTGAAGAGTCCCAGAACCCTCAGCCTTTCCTCGTATGGCTTGCCTTTTAAGACGCTGATCATACAGTGGCTCTTATTTGGACTCTGTCCTTGTTAAAGTGTGGTGCCCAGAACTGGATGTAGTACTCCAGCTGAGGTCTCGCCAGTGCTGAGTAGAGTGGAAGAATCATCTCCTTGCTTTTGCTGGAGATGCATGGAAGGATCTTATCACACACCCCACACCAGAGCACTTACAGAGCATGTACCGGAGTGGATCCTGGTTACAGCCACTTGCAGCCTTCCAGCTGCCATCCACAGCCAGCCCAGAACTCCACTGTAGCTTCTTGGGCAGCCTCCTGGTTTGGGGATGCCCTGAAACCACATCTTAATTACCCTGATTAATCCCGGAGAAGCCATTAATCCATGCTTAATAACACGTGGATTAATGGCTTCCCCGGGCTTAATCAGGGTAATTAAGTCACAATTTCAGGCCATCTGGCAATCTGCGGGGAGGGGCGGGACTGCTGAGGCCCCTTGGCCAATCAGAACTGTGGGAGGCCCCTCTGCACCAAGCCCACGAAAACGGCAGCTGGCCCCAGGATCTGCCTGTGATTGTCCAGCCCCCTTGAGTTCAGTAGACCCCTAATTATAGCACATGGGACCTAACTGACTTGAGTGCAGGTAATCATTTGAGCAAATGGCCACATGAGGATAGCTGAAACTGACTAGAACTAACAATACAAAAACCACGGCACATGGATGGATCTAGGATTTTGAAAATGGGTTGTGGGGGAGGATGGAGTAGAAATTCTGAGTAGAAATGTTGCTGCCACTGCCAGGTAGTTGGTTTTCGACTTTGGGTGGACCCAGAATCAAAGAAGGGTGCAAATGCACCAGTGTACTCATCCTGGATCCAGCCTGAGTTGGCATAATTTATACTGATGTACAACTGTTATAGTTTTTTTTTTGTTTTTTTACAGGATTTATATCTGAGTAAAGTGACTTGCATCAGTATAATTCACTCCATTTAATACCCAGCTAAGCATTAAACCAGGGTAAACATCTCTGGTGTCTGTACTGCTTTAGTTAGTTCATTGGTAGTTAATAGTTTAGACTGATGCCAGAATTACATGGCTGATCACATTACTTACTATTACAGTAAGTAAAAGTTTAACGTATATAGCTGCAGCCATGAATTATAGCCTGTAAAAAGGGTGAGCTGAGGTGTGAAAAGGTCATGAGAACTGATCAAAAAGGTCTACTATGGCCATACAGATGGTCTGTTCAGATGGTCTGCTCATGGGCATTTGAGAAATAAGACATTATTGTGGAAATACAGTATTTTCTTCCATAGGTGTGACAATTAAACATTTTATAACACTGTACTATCAAGCTCATCATCTGTCTGGGCTAACAAGCAAGAAAGAAACAGGCCCTGACTAGCAATGATTATCACAAAGTCAACTGCAGTATGAGGTGCAAGTGCTGGGTGTAAAGTAACCATTCACCTCACCTGCATCAAGAGATACATCAACAGGCAACAGACAGCTGCAACAGGTGCTTTCAGAGCCTTGAGCTCCTCCACCATATCCTGAAGATGAAAGCATGCCAGAAATGTGCTATACCGTTGATTTTCTATGTCTGGTCCTTTGCCAAGCCAGAGTGTTCTCAAACTAGGTGTTTCACCTATTAAAAAAAAAAAAAAAAAATCAACTGTTTTTATTTTGGTTGTAGCAAAATAAAACTAAAACTTTCCCTACTAAACTAAACACTAGAAAGAAACAAATGCCTGGCTCTTTAAGCTTGCAGGGACTAGAATATGAATATTAACTGAACAGACTGAATACAGGTATTTAAAAAACACAGGGCTGCAATTTCACAGTAGGCTCATGCTTTTAACACACCTGGGTTGATTCACTTGCAACATTACTACAGGCAAACTTGAACCAAAAAGAAAAAGCAACTATCAACATTAATGCCCTTCCCCAAGTGGATGCAGGGTACAAGGAGAATTCAGCTTTATCATGAAGCTACACTCTGATAAGAATCAGCATATCCAGAGAGAAGATTACAGGAAGCCTGGAAAAAGAAAAAAAAAATTGTCTGGATTTTAATTAACCCATCTGTTATAAAATACCTGATGGCACCAGGTTTATTATAATGAAGACAGCATTTTTCTGTTAATGTTTTGTTATTAGAAAAAACAAAACAAATTCAGTAGTCTGGGAGTATAGTGGAAGGACTTTATATAGAAACTTTAGCATCAATCAGAGATACTTCTGATTCTGACTGAGGCCTTCCTAACAGACATAAGAATGGGAAATTATTTGTAAACGCTGCTACTGAAACTGTCTACAGCCCTTGGAACAATGTGGCCAATGCTGGAAGCAATCTGCAGGCAGTATATCTCTAACCCCCTGATCCTCTAGATCAGGGGTTTTCAACCCTTTTAAACAAGTGTACCCCTTCCGTCTCAAAGTTTCAGGTCATGGATCCCTTTATATATATTTTTTGTTTTTAAGGGGGGGAGGGGGAGCAGATTGAAGCTCTGTGGTGAGGGAGGGAGTGGGGTGGGGCAGGGGTAGGTGCTGCTCAGCTGGGGCGGGGTGTGAGATGGAGCTGCGAGCAACTTGTCCAGGGAGCATGGGGGGAGGTCGGGGGGAGGCAGCTCCTGCTGCTGCGTGCACCCTGGAAGGGCATGTGACACTAGACCTGCACAGACTGGTGCGGGCTGCTGCTGTGGGGGGGAGACTGAGGCTACAGCGGTGGGGGGAGGGAGCGGGGGGAGGGCAGAGGCTGCCCATCCAGGACAGGGTGCGGGGCTGAGCTGTGCAAAGCAGGCACTCCCACCCCTGTGTGCACTTTGGGAGGGCATGGGAGGCATGTGTCCCCAGATCTACACTCAGGGTAGATAGCAGCAGCACTGGGAGACGGGCTGGGAGGCTACCATGAATGGTGGGGTGGGGTGGGATGAGGCTGGGGCTGTGCCAGGCTGTTCCCAGTGAGGGCTGGGCTGGGCTGGGCTGCACTGGGAGTGGGCCTACGAGAGGGGCCGCAGCCACCCCAAAATTCACCGTAGCCCCCACCAACCAGCACAGCCCAGCCCAACACCCCTGCCGGGAACAGCCCACATTACCCCAGCCCCAGCCTACAGTGACTCACAGCCTGCCCAGCCCTGCATGCCCTCCTGGGGTGTATGCAGCAGCAGAAGCCACCACCCCCTACATGAGCCACTTGTGGCTCTGTTCTGTGCTCTGCTCCAGCTGGGCAGCACCTGCCCCTTCTCCAGCCCCAGCCCCACTCCCTTTCTCACTGTGGGAACCTACAGGAGTGGGGCTATGGGGGGGCTGCAGCCACCCTAAAATTCACTATAGCCCCCTAACTTCTCTCCCAGCACCACCACCCATCCTGAGTGCAGCCCAACCCAGCCCCACCCCCACCAGGAAGAGCCCAGCACCACTCCTGCCCCAGCCTGCCCCGCCTTGCAAGGAGATTGTGGAGCACATGCCTCCCATGCCCTCCCGGGGTGCACGCAGCAGCAGGAGCCACCCCCCTGCATGGCTCAGTCCTGTGCCCTGCCCCAGCTCCACTCCCTCCCCCAACAACAAGCTTACCAGCTGGACCGGGCTGCTCTCCACACAGTTGGGCTACACTCCTTGCCACCCGTGTGCTGTGCTGCAGCTGCGTGCATGCACATGAAGTTCCGTGTACCCCCTATGACCATTTTAAGTACCCCTAGGGGTGCATGTACCCCCACGTGACAACCACTGCTCTACATGGCAGATGAAAGGCCTCAATCAGGACCCTCTCAGGGCCAAAGCTTTAAGGAACGAACTGGCTATCTATGGGCTGTTCTGACAAAACAGGGGTCACATGGTTGTATTCTAATAGTATAATATCTAAACTCTATTTTTTCTCTCTGCATTTCCAGTGCATTCTTCTGTGCAGTATCTAAGTGACTGATGTTTCCCTCCAACTGTCACTTCCCAGCCTGTGACTATTTTGGAAAACACAAGATACATATCTCCACTTGCATTACTTTTAATCTACTGTCAAAATAAATAAAACTGTAGGTTACACTGTCAGAAGAATATCTTCTCAGCTGTGCCTTAGAATCCCGATTGAAGAAACACAACTAAAAAGCAATTCTGCTTTTGTAGCTGAACAAACAGAGAGGTGCTAATTTTAAGTTTGGACAGATTAAGCTACATTTGGTAACACATTTTCTTTTATGATGAGCAGCAGCTGCATTCAACAGTTAGAGCTACTTGGTAACAATAAATGGTTAAAGTGTCTAGATGCTGAGTTCTAGATAAATGACATGTTTACTTAGCAAAGAAAGCCTGTTAACCAAATGATATTATTCCAAGGGAGGAGAAAAGTTAAAAAAACAAATTCTTAAATACTTTTTCTTTACCCCTCAGACTGTTTATTTAATATTCTTAAAATACTGTTTCCCATAAACAGACTTGAATCATACAAATATAATTAACTGCAAATTCTCAAAGTCCTTTCCATATTATCATACTAAATAAAGTACGCATTTTCAGGCTTTAATTACTTTGTAGGGAAATGTATATATTATGTAAGTAATATATAATTTAATAATATTATTGGATCCTGCTGTTGTGGTTCAGTGGTAGAATCCATGTCTGCCAAGTAGGTGACCACGGTTTGATTCCTGGGTGCATACATTACTACAGCCCACTGAAGCACCAAACATCAGGACTCAGTCTGGCCTTGGGATTCTGTCTCAATGGCCTAAAGAAGGGATGGAAGGTTTTGACAGCCTCTACTACACCACACTCCTGCCCAGGCATACTCATCAAAGGTCTGGATGACCTCTCACGCATACACCTTGATCCAGAAAGATCAATCTTTCTTACTAATATTATATGTTGGGATATATTAAGTTTCCTCTACAAAGTAAATAAGGTCTGAAAAAATGTATATATACATTTATCTATAGTATATACACACATTATTTAGAATATACTATATACACACAGACAATATACACACAAATATACACATATACACACACACGTGTGTGTGTGCGTGTGTATGTGTGTATTTCAGGAAAAAATTAATTATATATACATACTCAAATATTTATAACTTTATTGATATTGTCCTGACAGACACACACACATACATACATGTTCAACATTTTTTTAAATATGAAGTGAATATATATATATAAGCCATAATACATTTCTGTGTATCAAGAAAATATTCATTACACACACACACTTTCCCCAGGAAAATACCAAACAAGTGACTTGGGATAAAAATGCTAGATTACTGATATTTCATATATCAGAAGTGATAGTTCCACTTAATACAGCATACATAGGACCTACAATACTAAGTCTAATGCTGGAAATCACTGCATCAGAAAAATGTAGGCAAACAGAAGAGGTTCAGAAAAGCAACAGAGGAACTGTCCTATAACAAATTTAAAAAGGAACAATGTACATAGGCTAAACAAATGTTGAGGAAAGAAAATAATATTCTACAAGTACAAATTCTTAATTCTGAGAGGGTAACATCCCATGATTCCAATGGCTACAGCATCCAGAAGGTTTTAGATCAGCAACCCTAAGGATAGATGGAGATATGACGTTCAGAAAGTCAGTTAACATAAGGTATTCTCTCTTTCATTGCAAATATTTTAAGAGAATTGTATACCACAGATGTACATGAAAATAGATTATTTTGCTGCCTTCAAAATGGTAATGGCTAGCTCACTGTCTTTCCCTCAATACAAGGATGATGTCTGCTGGGGGGGAGGGCGTGGAAGATTACTGGTGAGTTTTAAAGTGGCTGAGGAGTCCAATCTGTGCTTTGCAAGTTTTTCCACAGATACAAGTGGTACCTTTGAGGGGGCACAACTGTTGGCCAGGATGTTGTGCACTTTCCTTCCTCCTTTGCCATTTCCCAGCTTCCTGAGCAAGACAGCTCTCTTCAAAGTGGGCTGTAGCTTGATGTATGGTGTAGTGCTATTGAGACCTGTTAAAAGCCATCACTTCCCAGTTTGTAGGGTTGATGCCACCCTTCTTAAGGTATGCTTTCAGGGTGTCCTTGTAGCATTTCTGTCCTCCGCGGGTCCTCTTACTGTGACTAAGTTTAGAGAAGAAGTCTTGCTTTAGGAGATGAGTGTCAGCTATCTGCACACAGTAGCCAGCCCAGTGGAGTTGATGTTTCATGATCTTTACCTCAATACTAGTTATGTCAGCTGCAGAAAGGATGCTGGCATTGGTGCAGTGGTCTTTCCATCTAATGTGAAGGATCTTCCTGAGGCAATGCTGATGGAACCATTCTAGGCGCTTAAGATGGCTTTGATATGTCACCCATGTTTCACACCCATAGAGGAGCATGGGGATAACTACTGCATTGTAGACTACGATCTTAGTTTACTTCTACAGATCTTGATCAAAGACATGACAATGTAGCTTTCCAAAGTATACACTGGCAGAGCAAGTCCTATGTTCAACTTCTACATCAAGACTGATTGATTAGGAAAGATGACTGCCAAGGTATGGGAAATGTTCTGCATTTTCCAGGAGTTCTCCATCAATGGTAATTTGTGGAGGAAGGAGAGCAGTTTGTGCTGGGGCAGGCTGATGGAACACCTTGGTCTTTCAAATATTAACGTAGAGTTCCAGCCTGTGACAGGCAAATGAAAAGAGGTCACAGGTGGACTGCAGATCAGTCTCAGTGTGCGTGAGGATAACACAGTCGTCAGTGTACTGAAGGTCAGTGATGCCAGTCTAGGCAAATTTTGTTTTGCTATAAAGGTGCCGCAGGTTGAGAAGCTGATTGTCCATTCGATATTCAACTCCAATTCTGGGAGGAAGGCAGTCACAGATGAGAATCAAAATCACAGCAAGACAGATGGAAAAAAGGGTTGGGGCAATGATCTTGCCTTGCTTGCCATCACTACAGATGGTAAATGGGTCTGTCTCTGATCTACTGCACAGGACTGTGGCGGTCATCCCATCATGGAGTAGCCTCAGGACACTGATGAACTTCAGTGGACAACCAAACCTAGCCAGAACCTTCCATAAGGCTTCAACAATTGATGGAGTCGAAAGCCTTGGTTAGGTCAATGAATGCCATAAACAGCTCCTGGTGTTGCTCTCTACACTTCTCCTGGATCTGCCCTGCAACAAAAATCATGGTGGTACCCTAAGATGGTCTAAAGCCACACTGGAATTCTGGATGGATATCTTCAGCAAGGGGGAGGAGGTGATTCAGAAGGATGCAAGTAAGAATCTTCCTGGCAACGGAGAGGAAGGTAATGCCTCAGGAGTTCCTACACACTGACTTGTCCTCTTTCTTGAAGATGGTTACAATGTTGGCATTCTTTAAGTCAGGTGGAACTTCTTCATTAATCCATATTTTGATGAGAAGCTGGTGAAATTTTTTTGCAAGAGCTGTTCCACTAGCTTTAAAGACCTCTGCAGGGATGCCATCTGGGCCTGATACTTTATTGTTCTTGGTGATGGCAAGCCAGACTTCCTTGAAGGGGGAGATCAGCAAGAGGTTCTATTACTGGGTGTTGAGGGATAATTATTATTATAGATTATTTTGCTACCTTCAATATGGTAACGGCTAGCTACAGTGATAATGGAAATCATGTAGGCTAGCTACAGTGATAATGGAAATCATGTATACTGAAAAATATTCAGAACAAAAATCAAAATATCATATCCATAAAATGGTGCTGCTTTAATCATTGATGAATAGTGCTCCACATTCTCAGTTTTATTTAAAAAAAACCACGAGATTTTTTTGGGGTTTATCTTTGAAACATAAAAACCAGGATGAAATCAGGATAAAAGGAAGAAAAGTAAAATAATCAGTTTAAATCGGGGGAAAAACTGGTAGCAAGGGAGACAGGGAGTAAGGCTGGGACTAGGGAAAGGGATGGGGGAGGGGCGCAGCACTGCCCATCAGCCGCTTCCATGGCTGCAGCAGGAAGCAAAGTGCAGAGAGCTGTCAGTGGGTGTGGACCATGACTCTTGCTACTACGCAACCCCAGGAGGGCTATGGGGCCTGTGCCGGACTCTTCCTGGGGGCGCATGTCCCTGAATCAGTGGCAGGAAGCACGTGGCGCTGTGCCCTGCCTTTCTTTCCTGGCTGTGTTTGCGCCCCTTCCCTCTGCTGCAGCAGCCTGCTGCCAGGCTGCCCTGGCGTTTGGGAGTAGGGGGGAGTGGCACACGGTCGGGTGTTGAGGGGAGAGAACCCAACCCTGACAGCAGCACCTCCCGACTCGCCTGGGGTCAGAGCGGGGAGCCCCGCACCCCCCCACAGTGGCTCCAGCCCCGTGGGCCTGTGCAGAGCAGCTGGGTGCAGTGCCCACTGCAGGGAGTGGAGCCAGACTCTCCCACCTGCCCCGCCATGTGGGGCCCTCAGCTCCCAGCACCTGGGGTAGGGCCAAATTAGCCGCCTGAGTGATGCTCAATCCTGCCTACCCCAGAAGTGATTCCCGCAGCCCGTCCCACCCCGCCTGGGGTCAGGGTCAGGAACCCTGCGTCCCCAGGCAGCAGCTCTAGCCACCCTCCCCTGGCCCCTGTGCAGCCACTGCTACCCCGCTGCCACCTGCTCCACATTAATCTGGTTAACAGGGATTTGAACTGAAAAATGGGTGTAAATCAGTAAAAACTGAATGATTAAAAAAAACAACCAAAGACCAGGGAATTTATTGGTAAACATCTGGTAAAAAATGAGAATGTGGAACACTATTAATGAACTAAATCTGAAACACTGGAGAAAAAAAGTGCCTTTTGAACTATGAGTTATTTTTCCCTGTAAAGAAAATATAACATTCTTCTATTGGAACAACACAACCAAGGTATTTATCCAAGGACTTCTATGCATTTTACAAATAATTAAATTCTATATCACTCCTAGGACTTACCTATTATTTTAACATTCACATAAAAGACAAGTAGATTTAAGAATAATGACATTTAATAACTGGCTGTATGTGACCCAAGATAAATGACAGCCAAAAAATCAGTACACAGAAGGCTTAACTTTCGGTGTTTCCCCCCCCCCCCAACCACTAGATTACACACCCTTTCTACATTGCTTTAATTATTGCATAGTTTTCTGAAGAAAAAAGATGTTTATTTGGATATAGAAGAAAAATAATTTATTTTTCAAATTCATCTGGGTACTCAGCATCTGTATTTATTTAAATTCACTTTTGAAAAAATATCAGAGAGAAGCAAAGATAAAACAATTTTAAAACACCTGGTTAATACCCAAGATGGTTGCTATGAGAAGGATTATTCAAAGGAAACGTAACTGTTTTAGGATTTAACATGTACAAGTTTGTGTGAATCAAAGAAAGACACCCAAAGATTCCATGACCTTCTGTCTGTTTTGGTGTATTCTTCTGATATATTAAAATCAGTTTTTACTGATTTACACCCATTTTTCAGTTTAAATCCCTGTTAACCAGATTAATGCGGAGCAGGTGGCAACAGGGTAGCAGTGGCCACATAGGGGCCATGGGAGGGTGGCTGGAGCCGCTGCCTGGCCCCTGTCATGTAGAAAATGAGGAAGAACTATGTTTAGGAGTATACATGATTATACTTCCTGTAAATTCCTAGAGTAAAGAGATGACTAGATAACTGGCCTGGTCAACATGAAGATGCGATAGTTTGAGCTTTCTAGCTACAAAGGTTAGACCCAACATATCAAAAGATCATTGATCAAGTTTATTTTTTCCTGCTAATACCCAAGTGAGAATAAAAGATATAATTAAATAAGTGACCATGTGAAAAACAGGAGAAAACCTCAGAGGTATAGTAAAATTTTACTTCTGTTGGCTCAGCTTCAATAACCAATTTCTAATAAGCAAATAATGCATTCGAACACAAACCAGTGGCATACATTAACACTGAAGTGTCATTAAACTCTTAATTATACCAACTCATACATGAATTGCACATAAACCATAGACAGAACACAGCCTGAATCTTAAAAAAGAAGAAAAAAAATCAGTTTGTCAGCCTGAGGTAATAAACACTGAAATGTGGCATTGCAGTAAAAAAAAAAAAAGTCAATAAAATAAAGCCTTAACATTTTAAGTATTTACGTGCACAGGAACAGACTAAGCTATAAAAAGATTTTCAGAAGACTTTCCTTCTCAGGAATGCTTAGCATAGTCCTGCCAATCATCCTGGCTGGGTTTTTTTAAGGTTTATTGCTACAAGCCAGAATACTTGTTAAATCTGACTGTTTAAAAGTCTTTGAATTATCCCCTTCTGCAAGCTAATCTACCAATTACAGATGTCTGTAGATCCAACGATTGGAACAGAAATGCACACACTGAAGACATCAAGTGGATCAGCTACGCTTAGGGGATAAGAAACTCCTTTCTGTTATCAAATCTAAATTCACTTAGAGCTGTTTTATCAACTTCTTGTTTGCTAGACTATTCCTAGAAGCCACAGCATGATTTTTAACGACACATGCATTTTTCTTACCCATATTAGCATGCCCATGGCTATAGCATGGGGGGTGGACAAGAAGAGCTGAAAGAGCTCACATTCTTTATGTTTTTTGTTGCTCAAAAATAAAATTAAAAGCAACTCCAAACCCTACAAAGCTGTAATTGTGATCTGGCAACATACGTGGAAGAAATTCACTGCCCTAGGCCAGCAGTCACCAACCAGTGGAACTCAATCCACCAGCAGCCCTCGGAGCCTCTTGCAGTAGATTTCGGAACTTCTTGGAGTTGATCTGAAGCTAGGGTGGGGGCCTGAGTGCCCACATGCATGCATGCGCATGCCCCAGCCCAGCAGGTCAGTCTGTGGGAGAGGGAAGGACCGGGGGCTAGATTGAGGCCCCACAGTGAGGGACAATGCCGCAGGAGCAGGAGCAGGGGTAAGTTGAGTGGGGCCTTAGCTGGGTGGGACTTACCTGCTGGGAAGGTGTACCCCCATATAATTTTTTCTTCCTCTGTCTCTATCTGCCCCCCCCTCCCTCCCCACAGATTTACCTGCTGGGTGGGAGGGGTGGCAGTGCATGGTAGTTCTTGGGTTGCTTTTAAATGCCAAAGGTGATCTCCTACTTAAAAATGTTGGAGACCACTGCTCTAGGCATTCAAATGAAAGCTGGCACTCCAAAATTTGGGAAATACCCAGTTGAAAAGACGGGTGGGGGCAGTACCTGGATATGTGTGTACACTCATGCTTTACCTTTATTATTGTTTTTGCAGCCTGAACAGTTCAATATCCATTAGAAAGTAACAGTCAAAATATCAGCAGTAAACTTTTCAGATTTAAGGAAGTCTTATATCTCAATATTGTATCAGCAGTGTTTTTCTTTTCTTTTTTTTTTTAACAATGGGAAATTTCTCATACTTACGATTATATAAATTTAAGTTTAAAATATATATCACAATATACTCTCCTTAATCATTCACATCAACAAATTAGGAAATTTGAAAACATATGGATGAAGTGCTAAGCTAAGTCGACAGTAAAACATGCATTGACTTTAGCAGGGTCAGGATTTCACTCATACAATCTCAGTACTCGGGCGAGGCGGTGAGGAGTTTTTTACATTAAACTTTCCCATAAATTGCAAATTTCTGTTAAAATCTGTCATAAGGAATAAAACAAACAAACCAAAAAACCTGCCACAGATTAATGGACCCCATCAGTGGTTCAGAGACTTTCTATCAAGATTTTCTTTGTTGTTGTTGATCTGATTTTTGTCGAAAGATTTGAATTCTAGCTTCCTATAACTTCTTTAAATGCATCTCCAAATAAGATCCCTTAATGGAAAACATGATGTGCTGCTGGGATCCTTATTTGGTGAATCAGAGAGTCATGCAGTGGAAAATAAAAGATACATGAGCAAATGTACAGCATACAAATATGGACTGCAAAAATTTTAGAAAAATATTTGTTCACTGAAGGAATGACAACAGAGCACTAAAAATAAACACCTCAAGCCCCCCTCCCCTTCTTTATTAGTCTGCTCTGTGAGTAACACAGCTTTTCATTATTGAGTTAGAAGTGGTTATGACTAAGACGTTTTTACTACATGCTATAATATTTTTAAAACAGTTTGCCTTACAATTCTTCAGGCTTATTCTCAACACAAAGGTGACTTTTTTTGGGTAAGTTGGGAGAGCGACAGATCCAGAAGACCTGCCATCTGCAAAGATGGAGACCACTCCACCTGTATTTTCAGTGGACCACTTTACTATCTAGGAATAGAAATTACAACATGTTATAAAAACTATGTCTACACTGAAATCAAATGTGCTAACAGCAAAAGGAGGCATCCCTGAGCTAGCTTTAAGGCAGCTAGCCAAGGGATCAACAGCAATGAAGCTGGAGTAGCATAAGCTCAAGGCAAAATATACAAGCCTACTCAGGACTGTGGGTTCTTAGTCAGAGAGCTAGGTCCATGTTTCTGCAGCTTCCCTGCTACTGATACCTGGGCTAAGTTAGTTAAAAAGCTAAGCTCAGGTATGCCTGTCCAGGCTGTAATCCTGCCTATGACTGCAAAATAAACACAGACTCTGACTGAACTTCCAGGATGGAATTTGAGGCTTTAGTTTTACTGATTTTTAAAAAATTTATAACACACACAGGTGCAATTTACTTGCAAATGAATGCTCCTCCGTACCTGAAATATTGCACTTCTAAATAAAGTCAAAAATCTACAAAACAGACCAACTGGATTTCTATTTCTCAACTCCAAATTATCTCTGGATACTCCAGAGCCATAACCCACCAAAGCTCTCTGTTCTTTCTTCTGAACACCCCTATCATCTTTAAATTAATGTGCAAGCATTACATCACTAGATTCATGGAGGAGGAAAAATAGGTGGCTACATAAAGTGCTAGGTTTGATGGTAGAAGACTTGGGTACAGTTCTCAGCTTAGCTACAAACTTCCTGGGTGATCTCAGGGAAGACACTTATCTTTCTATTTACCTTAATTCCTCACTTATGAAAAGGAAAACTTCCCTACCTCATAAATGTACCATAAGAATAAAATTAATTCATACCAGATACTACAAAGAAGAGGTAAATGGTATATGTAGGTAAATAACACATTCTTTTTCACTTCTGAACACTTGAGAATGCCCAGGTAGCAGGAAGCTTATAAATCTAGTATTGGAGGTGTTGGAACTAGCAGGAAAGGGTTCCAAAGCTGATGAGTAACCTCTTACAAGATTATAAAAGAATTCAGCAAGGTTGGAAAGAGAAATAAGGTCTTACTACTTAGTTTATTTACTAGACTGTGCAACATGACAAAGCCTACAGGTCCCTTCTACATATTTTAAAATAACTGAAAAGGAAAAATAAACACAAATGGATACAGAAATATCTTAAAAAAACATTATGATAAGACTTTTCTTTCATGCTTAAGTTTTGAAAAATCTTATTGCATTCTTGAACTTTCGTATTTAAATAAGTAAACAGTCTTTTGCTTGAAAAAAAGGGAAAAAGAAAAGATAAAAAAATTGATTGATGAATCCTTAATTAATGACCAAGTAATGTGATTGGTCAGTTCAGATTTAAGTACTGTACAAGAATTTTACTCTACCTGGGATGTCAAGCTGTACTGGTTGTATCAGATCTGGTTGGTGAAGAGGATTACCAAAGTAGACAAACCATTCCTTTACTACAGAACAGACCCTCTGGGTATCTGAAAAACAAAGAATGGGATCAATAAACCTGGTACAAGTACTGATGTTCATGCAGTGATTCTGAACCAGGGTATTGCAGCACCTGGGGATGTCTTGAGGTCCTTTCAAGGTGGGGCACACAATGTCAGCACTGTTAGGTGTGCAAACACAATCCACAAGATAAACCCAGAGATGTCAAACAGAAATCCAGAATATTAAAACAATTCTGACCTGTTGTGGTCTGAGTTTTTTGCAACAGGAAAACTGCTCTATTATTTTTCCATAGTTAAAAATGTGTGAAGCTAAGAGCTGGCATTTTCCAAAGAGTGCCTTAGGTCTAAAAAGGCTGAGAACTGCTGGTTTAATGGCTGGAAAGAGGGAAAGCAGGGCATTGTTAAAGCATTACAAAGGAGCACATTATAGCTGTTTGCTCCAATCTGCAAAAAATCCCAAAAACCAAAACCCCCCCAAACAAACAAACTTAAAAACAATTCAGGGCATCAACTGACAAATCCTCAGTACAAATGGACACAGGTTCAGTTGCCTATTATAACATGAATTCAGGTTAGAACTTCAGCCAAAAAATTATGATCAAGGCTCTAGGCTATTCTTCCAAAAGCCAGGGGTGAAGGTGCTATAGTGGCTTCTGGGCATCTGTGAGATATTATATTTATCTCATAATTAATGTATTAATCATGATAATATGCCACACATTCAACCAATTTATCCAACCATAAAACGGTACAGCAAGTATGGAACATCTTTGAGTCTGGTTTGCTTGATGCTTTTCATTTGAATGTATGGTGGATGAATGTGCGGTGGGGAGCCAATGGAAGTATATTTACTGAAATCCTTTGAAAGTCCCTATTTATAGGTAACGTGTCAATTGGAAGGGGAGGGAAATAGCCATTTGTCTTTCTGAAATGTGCTGCATAAGGAAGGTCTAAAAGAATCTCCCCATCACCCACATGACAAAAGTTGTTAGTCCTTGCCTTGCTTGTTTTTTTACTTCAGAAATATCAGGTGTGTTAATGCTTTCCTGGTATAGCCAGATGTCGTTTTGTAGCCAGCCTGTTTTGTTTCGTACTCATTTCAATACATTTAACTAGGTATGCTAGTAATTACCCTTGCGGTTTGCCCTCTCTGATAAGGAAAAACTTATTATTATCATAATTTTCCCTTAAATAGCTCTACTACATAAAGTTTCAATGTTATATTTATTTTTTCATCTTCTGATAACTTGAAGTTTTGAAATGGTATAAACAAGAGTTAACATTCTGAACTACACATCCTTTCTTATGTGAAGTATTCAGCTCACAAGCTTCATGTTTTACTACTATATTTCTTTGTAAACTGGAGATAATCTTAAAGTCACTGATTTGACTGGCATCTGTTATTCCAATTACTATTATTCCCATTATAGATGGTGCTCTGTCTTTTGGCCCAGGTTTTGCTTATATTGCAAATATACAGTTCAGCCCTAAATATTCACTTCTAGGCTCTACTATGCAATGTTAAGAAAAAAGGACTGGTGTTCTGGCAGGTGCTGGAGGATATAAAGTTAATAAAAAACCCCCACACACCCTGAAAAGATGTAGTAGTTGAATTGTTCAGTTAACCAATTTCATATCTTGTTTCATAATAATAATGTGTTTTAGCGTGGTAATTTTCTTTCATTAATTAAAATGTCCAATTTCATTTCTATTACAGGAATTTGATCTGATGAATCCTAAAATATGAAAAACTGAACTATAACATATAGCACAGTATACACTTTCTTTGATTACATCACTTCTCACACTACACTGATGGGCTGATGATACTATTCGAGAAGGAATTTAGTGTAACATGAGATGTAATGAAGCATTAAAGACAAATTTGAGGAAAAACAGCATTTTAATTAGGGACTTCCATACCAGATTTGCTCATTTTCTCTGGAATTCAATCTCCAATAGCAGCCAGAAACAGGTACACATTAGAGAAAGATAGAAGAAGTCCCATAATAAACTATTATATAACAATCTTCCAGATCATAGATCTGTACTTCTGTATTTCAATGATACTTTTTAAGTGCTACAGTTATGACATGCACAAACATGTCTGTCTGATCATGCCCTGACTTTTGAAACTTCAAAGATCATTTGAAAGATACTTTCTAAATATATAACTAAATTCAATACGGAACTTTGATGACTAAAAATATAAAGTAAATAACGAGAACCCTGTACTTCACAAAGAGTACAGTGACAGTTTTAACATTTTCAGTCCCCTATCTACAAAAACTTTTAGAAGTATCAAGCAGAAGACATAGAGAAAAATGCAATTTTTACCTAATAGAAGTCTTAAGACAATGGATTCTGAACTGGGTGCGATTTAAAATGCTTTGTACTAAAGATGAATTTTTCAGATACTTGGAAACCTCATTATATGTATATTGAGTTATCCAGCACACCCCAAGTTGGGACCCAATTTACCATTTTTTCTCACATATAACTCTAACCTTTTTCTTTAAAACCAGATGGTTGAAATTAAGATGCACATTATATGTGAGAAATAGGAATCCCTGTAAGTCCAGAAATTTGGTTGTGGGAAAGCTGAAACAATGCTAATGGCCATGGCTATGGCAGCCATGACTATTAACCTTGCCAGTTTGGGGGCAACAGGCTCATGAGCAGGCCCAAGGAAAGATTTTTTTCTTCATGTTTTCTTTTACAAAAACAGGGTGCAGATTCTATTCAGGGGCAGATTAGGTGCAAAAAAATATGGTAATGGGGGGAACTCTCATTCACTACTCAATGAAAGAGTAGTGAAAGAATGAAAGAAATACAGCCATTAAGACTGCCTTCCTTATATTATTTATATTTTGTTAAATATTAAAAATCACCTAAAATTTCCTTTACATTTAAAATGCCAAAAATCAATATACTTTTATAATGTTGCCATTTATTTCAGTAGAACCTGGATCATTCATATCTGGGTGGCTTATAACCCACTTAATTCACAGCCAGCTGCTGAATTAAAGATGAGCCATTCACCTATTTCCTACAACTTTTACTTCAAAAGGCTCTGTTTCTCTGATCAGCTGGAGTATAGCAGCAGTCCTACATGAAGTAAGATTTGAAATAAAAGCCACAGAAAACAGCTGGAATGCTCCAGAAATATCATGCAGCTACTTGCTGTGGCTCTGTACACCTTGACAATACAAAGGTGGGCTGCAGGAGTATCAACCAGCACTGCAGGAGTGGTTGCACTCCCAACTCCTTCCTGCCACCTCCTTCCCCACCACATCTTCTACCCACCAGGGTGGGTAGACCACACCATGGGAGCAACAGCCAGAGACTTTTTTAAGTCCCCAAAGCAGATAAGAATTCCCGCCCCTTCCCCTCCCTGCTCAGAGACATGTCCTCTACCACACCCCTCCCTTCTTCTCCATTTACCCTACCTGCTGCTGTGCCAACTGCCCTGGATGTAAGAGAAGCTCCAATGTCATTCCAGCTGGGCGGCATGGGAGCCCGGCTTGGCCTGGAACAGAAGCAGGTGGTGGGTTCTCCCTTCCTGTGCCCGCTCCCAGGCTAGCCAGGAATATCCAAGGGGACCAGGCAGGGAGGGGAAACTTGTCTGTCCACCCAGCTGGAGTGCGACAGGAGCTCCCCTCACCCTCAAGATAGTGGGGTCAGCAGCAAGCTGGGGAGGAAGGGACCATGCCTTTGAGCAGGGAAGGTAAAAGTGGAGGAATTCTTACCTGCTGGGGGGACTTAAAGTCTCTGGCTGCTGCTCCTGCCACATGGTCAGAAAGAGGGATGTGGCCATGTCACTGCGTCCCCTTTGGATCTGCCCCTACACTTTCCCCCAGATCTTCTCAAACCCTCATCTTGACAAGCAGGTAAGAAACTCAACCCTGTGAAGTAGCAGGGTTCTACTGTATAGTTTTACTCTAAGTATTATAATTAATCATAACTTTAACCTCTAAGAGTTAAGCCCTTGCTAAAGCAGAACAATGTTCCCATATTTTCTCAACCTATTAAAACATTCTAAACAAATGTTTTTGCTTAGCCTTGTGATCATTAATAACTTTCAGATGTATGACTTTAAGAAGGAAAAAAATAAAAGCATGGAATTAGTTTTTAAATTTCTTTATAAAGGGTACCAAAACACAACTGCATGTTGAAACATTACATTATTTTTGTAATTTCTGATTGATTCCTTACTAATTACATATAGATTGTCCACAGCCTTTACCCTTAATGTCATGCAGATGTGTGTCACTGAAACTTGCAATTACAGATTTTACATTTCAAAAAATAGTTTAAAATGTCCTTGAATAATTGAAGTGTGTGGTCCAATTGGATACCTTACTCCCAAGACTGCTCGTCCCAGACACTGTGCAGCATATCCGGAGTCAGCCCTTACCTTTCCTAGGTTCAAGCAGGACAGAATAAATATGCTGACGAGCAGGGCGGTAAATAAGTGCCTGCCCAGGTAGCTCCATATCCAATTCATCCTCCAAGGTGTTGCTGCATTCAACCTCTCCATTGCTCAGGATATTGAAGACCATGTAATTTTCACCTGTGATGTGCTGTTCTTTAGCTAACTGTTAATAAGGAGGAAAAAAATTCTACTTCAAAATTAAGTATGTACAAAATACCACAAAATTAACTGAGTTTTAAAATAAATAATATTTTGTTTATCAATCTTGCTATCAATCCCAGGAAGGGAACAAATGGTTTTTCAAAATATCAGAATCCTAGATCTTTCTCTGAGAACAAGGAAATAATATAACATCATTAGCATCCCATTATTTTTTATGGAGAGGAAGAGTCCCCAAGAAACATGTCAATCTCTTCCTACCATTTTTTCCTCCTACTCTCAAACATACATAGTGGCAACTTCTTTTCTAAGAGCAATCTGTAAAAGAGAAAAACAGTGCTAATCCTTCAGTTATCCAAGGTCTTTATAGATTTCACAGATTCATAGGTCTTGTATGTCTTCACCTCAGGGTAGCTACCACGTGTGAACTACCTTAAAAGTACAAGCACAATGATGGTATATTAGATGAGGTCAGCAGCTCTCCTCTGCCTGGCACTGACCTCATCGACTTTACCTCCCAGGAAAACCAAAGTGTCTTGTTTTCATCATGCTTCTAACTTGACATTGCCTGTGTGTACTTGTTATCCTAAAGTGAAGAACACACCTCTATTTTAGCCTTGAAGAACATCCCTGAAGATGGTCACTGGAATAACAGCATTCAACTGCACAATGCCAAGCTCACTATTTCTGCAACAGTCCTGGTCTCCACAAGCCTGGGAGCTCTGGGGCCCATACCAATTGCAGTAGACCAATCTAGTTTGCTTTACAAAAATCATTTCAGGATTCCACGATTTACCTCTGCTGTGAACAATCACTAAAGAGTTATGTAAATTAAAAGACCATAGATGCCAAAGAGATACCTATCAGTAGCAATATTTTATATGTAAATAGCATCTTTGATTCCAAGGGATCCAAACACCACCAAAAATGCAGCTATCTGAAAAGCAGACCCTGGCAACCAATCAATGGCACAGACAACCACATACAGACATCAAAAATTGCAATGAAAGTGCATGAAAATCTTTAATGACCCATTGGCAAACAGTAGGGACGCACCGATAGAGATTTTTGGGGCTGATACAGATAGCCGATATATTTAAGGAGGCATATTGGCCGATACCAATCTGATTTCCGGAACAGCTGCCTCCAGCCAGTAAATCCTATGTGGTGGAAGGGGAGGGGGCACAGATCAATGCCCCCCATGGTGAGGGAGGGGACAGGGGCAGGTGCTGCCTAGGCAGGATGGGGGGGCGGGGCATGTGTATGTGGGGTTGACGAGGCAGTTCCCACCACTGCTTGCACCCTGGAAGGGCCTGAGGGGGTGCCCCCCGGATCGGAGTGGAGCAGGGCGGACTGCAGCCAGGGCTGCAAGGGACTCTTCTTGGCAGGGGCTGGGCTCAGAGTTGGTGCTGGCGGTGCTGGGAGGATGTTGCATCCACCCCAAATTTTGCCACCACTCTGTTCCCAGTGCCACCACTGACAGCCACAGGCCCAGCTCAACACCCTGCCTCCATCCACATGCTGGGAAGAGCTGGGGCTGCATCAAGTGGCTGGTGGTAGCGGTGCTGGGAGCGGAATGGTGAAATATGGGATGGATGTAGCATCCTTCCAGTGCTGCCAGCACCCACTCTGAGCCCAGCCCAGCTCTAAGCCCACTAAGAAGAGCCCCACGCAGCCCACCCTGCCCTGCCCCAATCTGGGGGGCACATACTGCCCGTGCCTTCCCAGAGAGCAAGCAGTGGCAGGAGCCACATCCCAATAAGCTGCAGCTCTGGCCTCTCCTGTCTCGCCTGGGCAGCACCTACCTGTCCCCTCCCTCACCATGGGGGGGCTTTGATCTCCCTCCCTCCGTCCCAGTCCCTCCTCCCCTTCCACCACACCGGATTTACCAGCTGGAGGAAACTCTCCACACTGCTGGCTGTACTCCTTGCTGCCTGAGTGCTGCACTCCCGCTGCATGCAGTACAGGCATTTATTGGCCAAATTATCAATCCCATCAACCCCATATCTGATACAGACAGTTTTCTTTATATCAGTACCAATCCGATATCGAACTTATGAATTGGTAAACCACTAGGAAACAGGGATTTTGTGTTTACAGTTGCTCCATATTAAATCTTGGGTTATGATGGATCAACAACAATACTACAGAAACACAGCATACTTTCAAAAGAATTCTCAAGACAAATGTGGAATAAATGAACATCTCTCAACAGCACCCAGCACCACAGCTTACTGTAATGGCAGATCTAAATAGATTGTTTATATATTTGCTACTTCAACAAAATAAATGTTGTTCCAAAAAACGATTTTCAGATGCTAAAAAATGAAGTAGAAGATGGTACAAAATGTAATGAATTAAAATGAACAAGCATCTGTTTTAGCCTTATTACTTTCATAGGCTTAGGTGCAAAAGTTTTGTGAAAATGCAATTTTGCCACAATTTTGCAAAAATTCACATTTTACAGTCACTGAAAATTCAAATCAGAAGCTGGGCTCCAAACTAACGTCAAATGACAAATGTGTGCAGTATGGTGTACTAAAAAATGTTTCCACCCTTTATATGTAGGCAGGCACAATATGCGTATATTTTTTCAAGAAAAGCACCAATGAGATGCAATGTACCCAACGTGGTGATTAGGCTTTATAGACTGACATGTTAGAATTTAAGATAATCTATAAACACAATTAAGAGTTATCTATGCATTCCAAAATGTGAATTTTGGTGCAGTATTTGCTTTGACAATGTTTAATAACTTGTAGTAGAAAAATGAACAAGCTGTACCTCTACAAATTAGACAGTAAATTCTTTATGACAAGGATGGTATTTTTCTGGATTTATACAGCAACCAGTGCAATGGGCCACAATCTCAGCTGTACTTTCTAGATGTTATTTTATTACAATGATATCACACCACACTGTTTGGGAACTGCAGCCCTTCAAATTAAAGATAAAACCAAGGGGTAATGACTTCTTGTCATGAAAACTGCATGGTATTGTCTTTCATAGTAGGGGTGTTAACCCTGATGTCCTGGCCATAGTTCAGCCTTCATAATTACCACTGTGCCTAAGTAAACATTCTTTGAACATGAATTATAAAAAGCATTCTTCATTTTACATGCCATGTTTGTGTGTAGTATGTATAATGCCTCCTGTTTCTTTGGTATGACCAATAAATTATATATGGCTGTGTTGTGCTGCTGTTTTACCTCAGAGGTGACAGCATTTTAGAGGTGGAAGAACTTGAGTAGGTTTGTAAGTTTTACTTTGGTTTGTAAGGGGTTTGTAAATGCTTTGGGCAGGAAATCAAAAGTAAACATAAAATATAATTTTAAATAACAAAACAAGGAAATAATTTTAAATAATCAAGATACTAGAAGTAAGAGACAGGTTCTGCCTCCTTCTGTAGCCTATAGATACCTAACAAAACAGGGCCCCTTTATGAGACTTAGCAAATATTAAGTACTATGAGCATTACATCTCAAGGGTTTTTTTTCTTAACAAACTACTAGCAATTTAACTTACTGTATTCCAGATTTACCACTGTTATACAAGCTAAATATGTCATGAAAATATAGTACCGAAACTATGAGAATGGGTAAATATCTAAATTATTTATAATTATCAAAAGACATGAATGGTTCGTTCATTAGATCCTGAAATCAAGTTGCGTGTAAAAAACTCATCATTTTAGGATTTGGTTTACCTGGGAGGGAAAACATTTTACACACCGAAAATGTTCAAAGCCTATTCATTATCAAGGAATTATTAACAGACATTTTGAACAAGAATGTGATTAGGTTTTTAAAAAAAAACAAATACCTGAAATATCTCCTGATCTGAGCACATGCCGGTGTCCTGCTTGGCTGAGAGTGCTTGGGAATTTGATAGAGAGGGAGGAAGCCAGGGAGACTGCTGACCAGGCAGGATATAGGACTCTATTGCCTTGCACAGTAATGTCTTGTCTGATCCCAAAGGTAGCATCTCTTCTAAGTTTTTCACACTACTGTATGAACGTGGAAGTCCTGCTATGTAGTTTGCTACAGCCAGAATTATGTTAGACCTTTCGCCATAGCTCTGGCTTTTAGGAGGACAAGAGGTTAAACATTTATGCCAAAAACCTTCCAAAGTAGCTTCTGGAACTACATCATTGCCAAGTAGACAAGCAAAAAAAGGGAGGTCTGTTATATTAAGATTTAGTGCAAGGCAGAGGTTCTCCCTGGAATACATAACAGTGACCATCTTGTCCAAGCAGAGCTTTTCAATGGAGAAGTAGGGGGAGGTGTTATAGATGAGGTAGTCTGTATCTTGTCCAAGAATCCCCATGCAATTATGCTGCAGTCCATAAGAAGCCACCTCATAGTCTGCTTCTTGCAATGAACATATTGTTTTCTGACCCAGGGACTTTAAGGCAAAGCGTGTGAAAGTAGGCAAACCAGAAGGAATAAAGAACATCCCTCTCCCTGGTTGCTGCCTGTACATCTTGATGGACTGAAAGATTCTGCCTATTTCCTTGTTATTCTTCAACCTCCGTTTAACCCATTCGCTTCTCTTTTTCTGTTCCACAACACCATCAAAAAAGAATACCAGCTTGATATCAGCTGCTGTGAAAGCATTAATAAAATCCTCTAAATTGGCAAGATACTCTCGCCACTGGCCACCACAAACCCAAGATTCTGGTGTATACCAGTGTCGTATACAACTCAGGGCATCTACCACAATTACTGGAGGAGAGTCAGGATAACGCATGCGATGTTCTTCTGCCATTTCCTTCAGATTTATCATTTTGTGCACATCATGGCAAACATTTGCCACAAATCCCTGAAGACCTTTAATGCCCATAGTTGGCTTCTTTGTACAACGAATTGTTTCAGATATCTGAAAAATGAAAAATCAAACAAGTATTGTAAAGCACAAGTAATGATGGTCAACAGAGGAAAGAAATAGGGAATCATGATAACTGGGTTCTGTTTCTAGTGTAACTAAAGACTAAGATCTTGGCTCTTCACCTCTCTGAACCTGTTTTGCCAGCTATAAATCTCAGACACCTAGCCATCTTCATTAAGTCCTTTGCTTTCCACCTTTTGCTATCAGTGTGTCAGGGCAAAGGGCTACCTTGTTGGAAATACTACCTTGAAAACCAACCCACAGCTAACATTTATTTTTAATATAAACATTCAAAGTATAAAGAAAATTGACCATGCCTATTTTCAACTACTGACAGTTGAGAGCAAAAAGTGTGTAGCATTTCCTTTGCCTAAAGACTGCAACATAGACTAATGACTAGATTCTCAAGAAGAGAGCACTCACAAGGCTCAGGAATTGGTGGGAACAAGTGCTCACTAACTTTGGCCTTGATCTAACAAACAGATCCACGCGAGTACTGTACCCACATGCCTATTTGAAGCCCCAGCATAGTCACTAGTTCACTCCTAGGAATGCACTTGCAGGATCAGGAACTATTAAGTGTCTACATAGTAATTTTAGCTGCAACAGTCACATTTTAGATTTAAAATTTCATTCATTTTATTATGAAGTTTTAAAACTTAAAAGGTCAAGATGAAAACAAATTTAAATAAACAGAAACGTGTTCGTGTGGTTAGCTTACAATGATGTTTAACAGGACAAACATTTTTCAAGTCACTATCAAACATGCTCATTTTGAATCAACTGATCTAAATTTAAAACAGTATAAAATGGCTGGAATCTGAATAAGTAAAAGGAAGGTGTTATTCATATTTTTTCCTATATTAAGAATTGCCACACACAGCTCTTTCCACAAGTTTTCTGGCAGTGGTATTTAAAAGCATGGAAAAGAAAGCAATTTATAAGTTGTGAAAATAAATATGAGAAAAAGAACAAAACTCAGACCCCCACCTGCCTCCAAGTTGCATTTACAGAAATCCTAGTTCATGCTAGATGATTTGCACAGCTTTCATGCTAGCTATTTTTTTCTACCAATACAAATATAGTTTACATCAAAAGACTCTCCATTAAAAAAAATCAGTACTGATTTTTTAATGCAGCAAAACAAGGCTGGTTTTGGTTGGGAGTGGAGGGGGAGATTTACTTTGACTTTATTCAAAATGGCCCCCTCATTTCTCACCCAAACAGTGAAGAAAGTCACTGAACGTTTTAATTAAGCAGATACAAGTTTTTTCTATCTTTCACACTGCTGATTTCTCACATTTTGAATTACAAACTACATCAGGAGTGTTACATTACAATATATTTGACTCTAGTATACAAAAGAAAGACCAGAATAAAAACAGTATTATAGATTTACAACTCTGAAAGGTGTTTGTGTAGTTTTTTTTCTTCCTCAGAACTTTAAATATTAGCGCCCTTCATATGTAGCTCCTAAACATTCTTTTTGGCATGATGTGAAATGTCTGTCAATACTACTTTTTTATAAATAGAAAGCTGCACTTGTGCAAGTATTACTCTCCTTCACTGCTGCACAGGTGTATAAAGCACAGCATTACTTTCTCCACAAATACTATTTCTAGAACTATGTGGGTAGCCATCAGAATCTAGCAGTGTGTCACAGTAGGACATTTTCCTCCAGCAGATGCCTGGAATACTAGCACATACAATCACACCAGGAATTTCTTTCCAGAAACCCTTTATCATGTTCCTTGGAGACCCAGCTATGGATGCACATACGAAAGGAAAGTAGCCTCCCAACCGCTCCACTACCGTTGTGAGCAGTCTGAGGTCATCCTGCGTATAACAGACAAGTAGTACTCAAAGTTTTGGCCCTGCAAACCAGATGAATGGGTCAGGGCCAGATTGGGCACCCTGCTGTCCCTGTGTGCCACTCCCACCCAGCCCTGTGTGCTGGAATCAGGATCCAGGAACCCCCTTTGTTGCCTCTGCCCAGCCCTCTGTGCTGGGATTGGGCCTATGCCACCCTGCATGCTCTATCTACCACATAGAGCCATAGTCCAAGGGGCCTTGGGGCACCCCGCAGGACAGATGATATGGTGCCACAGGCCAGATCTGACCCTCAGAGTAGGGCTGAGCACTCCTCTAATAGGTGACTATTGGCCCTTTAAAGGTAATTTAAACTGCTTCTGTAGAAAAGCAATAGGTCTGAAAAACAGTTGCCTATGATCTGCTCATTCATTCCTTACCAAAAGAAGCAAAAGACTTGCACTGAACAATTTAACAGCTAAGTAATCACACACTTATGGAAATATTTCCCAGTATTATTGGATGTGTCTATACCTGAAACTTTCCTTTGTTTAATTACTAAGGCCCATCTACACTGCAGAAATTTTTCAGAAAGTGTCCCACAACTGCTAGCACTAGTTGAATCTTATCAATAGAAACAACTGCAAGAGCTCTAGTATAGACAGGCTGCAGAATTTAGCAGTATGTCCCATAAGCATGCTCAAAGCATTCAAAACAGTATTAAAGCCTTAACTTTGTTCCATCATACTAGAGCAGTTGAAACAGGTAGTACAAGAGATTAAAAGACTCTTTTAAACCACAGAACAGCCTAAGCTAAATTAGCACTGAAAGTTGCCCCAGCTTTGCCCCAACCCTTCGACAAACTTGTCACTATGGTCCTACATGCCACCTCTGGGCAAGAAGATAGCTCAGCCTCCAGTCCTTTTCACTCAACCCCCCTGCTGAGACTGACACGTGTGCCAATTTGAGCTTGCCCACATCAAAATTGGATCATGTCTGTATGCACTTGTGAACAATAAAACCAGATGTCACAATTATGACCATAACTTAGCAGTCAGTGTAAACTAGCAGAAAGCGTTCAGCTTCATGTGAAACAGCATCATCTTTTTATGATACAGATACCAGTATTATGACAAATAGAGTGGGGTTTTTTCCTGTGATATTGGAAAGGGGCTCAAACCATGAGATTCTACTACTTCAAACAGTCTTCCTTTTTCACTAATAACACAGGTGAGCTTGAATGGACAACCAAAAGATGAAAGATTCTGTAATTTTCCTGCCAATTCTGAACACCAGACAGCCCCACTAAAAACAATGGGCATTTATACATGTGCTCTGGGAGTGGGCGCTTTAATTAGAGCAGCTGGAGCATCTCATGTATCAGCATCCCCATGCTTCAAGATGGGGAGGGGGGGCATGCTTTATCTAAAGCTCATTGAACAAGCCTTAGATAAAGTGCCCCTGCTGCCATTTTTAAGTGTAGGGATACTGATACACGAGATCCAGAAGGATGCTGGAGCATAGTAGTTACTGGAGGCTCATGGTCAGACTTTATCCTGTCCACTTTCATGTGTCAAGTGGACAGGATAGACTGGAGTAACTGGATCTTACTCTCCACATTTATACAAAACTCTTATAGCATTCCTGGCTCAGGTCACTAACACTTGACAGTTTAATATACCACATTGGATGTAATCGCGTCTGCTCCGACATGCTGTAGTTACAGCAGGGGCGGGCAATTATTTCAGCCGGAGGGCCGCTTACTGAGTTTTGGCAAGCAATCAAGGGCCACATGACAGACAGCCAGGGGCAGATAAATATTAATTTTCTAAGTTTTTTAGGGGCCCTGTGGGCCGGATAGAATGGCCTAGCAGGCCACTTCTGGCTAACATTTTGCCCACCCCTGAATTGCAGCATGTTGGAGGAGCCTTGCTGCAGGTGTATAGGCGCCCAATGGGTACGGCCTGAATCTGCTGCTTTTTTCCAAGTTGGGCTGCTCCAAGCTGTGCGCACCCACACACAGCTGCGCACAGCTCCCCAGGGCTGCGGCTCAGTGACAACCTGGCAGCAAAATACTACTGACTTTATCTCAACAGCAGGCAGCCCCCCTCTTGCACAACACAAGCATTAGTGCATCCATTGCGTGAAGCGGCATGTCTCAAACCGGCTGTCCCCACTTCAGGGCACCTTGAAAACCCTGCAAGGGGTGGCGTGCAGTGTCAGCATGGTTAGGGAGAATCCTAGAAAATGGGGGATGGAAGGGACCTTGGAGGGTCATCTAGTCCAATCCCTTGTTCAAGGCAGGACGAGCCCCAACTAGATCATCCCAGCCAAGACTTTGTCAAACTGGACCTTAAAAACCTCCAAGGATGGAGAGTCCTCAACCTCTCCAGGTCACCTGTTCCAGTACTTCACTACCCTCCCCATGCAAAAGGTATTCCTAGGACCTAGATACCTACGACATACGTCAATCCTGTCGTTTAAAAGAGACAAGACAGCTCCTCCTCACACCCTACCTAAAGTCCCCCCTCTGTCCCTCGGGACCACTGCTCCCTGCTCTGCCAGGGCAGCCCCGCTGTGCCAGCAGCAGGGAGACATCCCGGAGGTTTCCGGCAGGCCCCGCAGCGCAGCCCGGAGAAGGGCAGCACCCGCGGCCACGGGGCACTGCCGGCCCCACGCTCGGCCCCTCGCAGGGGAGAGGGGGGTGGGAAGAGAGGGAGGTCGCACTGTCCTTCGGTAGCTAAGGCCCTACCTAGCAACGTCGGCAACCCCGCGCTAAACCGAGGCAGCGCTTCCGCTTCCGCTGTCGTAGAAGGGGAGGGCGGGGCAGAGTGGTCCGCGCCCGCGCTCTCCGCGAAGCTGCCCCGGGCGCTGGGCGCTGGCTGGGAGCGACGACAGCGTTGGGAGGGAGCACTGCCGCGCCGACTGAGCGGACCCTTCCCACGCGCTCAGCCTCCCGCCCCTGCCCCGCCCCCATTGCGCTCGGTTCCGCTCCCGCTGAGCTGTGGGGGCGGCTCCTCGCACGTGCGGAGGCTTTGCAATGAGGCACCACACGCATGCACGGGCATATATATGCAGAATATACGTACATGCATACGTGTATGCACACATACACCTGTACACACGTGTACATACATGTGCATACACACGTGCATATGCACATCTAGATACGCACGTGCATATGGCTGGCAGGGTTCTTTGAGTAGATGGGATATCTTTTATTAGACCAACTGACTAGTTGGAAAGAAGTTCTTGGCAAGCTTTTGGGCGCAGTCACCCTTCTTTCTTCAGGCATAGGGAGTCTCTGCTGTGTATGTATCCATACATGCACATACATGCATGTATGCACACCATCTCCCATGACATATATACAGCATGTCTCCCTATGAGCAGGGGACATTACCTGCCCTGGGCTCTCCGGCTATTTCTCCATCATCTTACTGTGCTATCCTATCCCCTAACCCCACTTTCCTCCCCACAGCCCCACCTTTCTCCCTACCACACATGCACAGGCTGATCGGTCTCACGGTAACCCGAATGATCATGTTCTCAGCTGCGCATCTCTTTTGTAAGACTGTGTTGTGTTTTCAAGCAACTCTTCCTTGCAGTCTCATTTTACATGGGTGGGGCAAGGGGGATAAGGAAATGTTTAAAAGATGTATTTGTTTAAAAAAAAAAAAAAAGATGGGTTTGGCCTGCCTGAGATTTGTAACCACGTGAAAAGGACTTGCTTAACCACATCCCCTCATTTTTAATACTTTCGTTGTTTTTTTTTATTGGGGTCTCTTTTTCTATGTCCATTTATTGGACTTGGGCTTTAAAAGGAGTGTCTCCTAGCAGCAGAATGCAGAAGGCTCATTCATATTACAATGGGCAGAGAGGAAAGAAAGAGCCTGGTTTGTTTAAACTGCTTCTGTCTTCATTCACAGCCTGATGTCCATGTGCATTGTGCTGGCTACAATGGGACTAAAGGACTCATTGTGGTCGAAAACAAATCAAAACAGAATAAGAGATGATAAGATAAAAGAGTCATGCAACAAAATTGTTCAAAAAATCTACGTCTTACATCTGAGATTTATGTTGTTACCTTTTGGCTGCTTGGCCTATTGACCAATGTTTATAATAACCACTAGAGTTTAATAAACAAAGCAGGCCATGGGAACTTTAGATGCTGTCTCTAAAGGCGCCCTGTCGCAATGGCATAGTGGTGTCCCCTGATTTGGGGTAATAATTATTGCTGTATGCTTGCATACATTTTACAACTGCCCTTCACTTGTTTTGACCCTGGTGCTTTCCTAGTGGCAGACCAGACATAATATCATCTTGATAAAAAAATGCCAAAGCCCCCTTTGTGTGTGCAAACAGCATGCTACCATGGATGCTCCCCCTTAGCTCACAAGATGCTTGCATAGCCTACTCGGGCCTGAGAGGCAACAGGTGGAAGCCTGAATAACTTCACATATTTTCAGGGGGGAAAAGAGGGACTTTGGGGAGCTGATTTAAGGATTAGATCAGATGTTATTGCCAGTGAAAAATTAAACAGAGCAGTGCTCTAGGGAGTACAGATTAATATATTTAGTGACTCTGCATACACAAAGGCTTACCATTGTAGCCACGTCTGAATGCCTGTGAATAGGATGGAACATATGCGGCCTGTCACTGCAGGTGCCCACATCTGTTCTTCTCCAGGCAGATGCTCACAGAAAAGGGGAGAGCAATTCCAAAAGCATGGATCCGCCCCATCCAAACCCATCCTCTTTTCATAATCACCTTCTGCAGAGTGGTTGCTTTCTTTTTCCTGCCTTGTAAATATAAGACCTACAGAGAGAAGTGGGAAAATAAATTAAAAAACAATGTAATGAAAACAGGAGGATATTTGGAAAACCTCAGAAACAAGTGAAGGGAAAAAACAACCAACCTCCACAAAACAAAAACAAAATAAAAACACAAAACCAAAACAAACCCCCCAAAGCAGAAACAACCACAAAAGTATTGTTTCCAGGTTTGTACTGGCAGTGTAAAGCATACAATAATAAAATAAAATGATTAGTAGGCCATATAACAGAAGAAGACACTATTCATATGGTAGTGTGGTATGGTGTGGTGTGGTGTGGTGTGATGTGGTATGCTATAATCAAGTGTAGTCTAGCCAAGTCTAGTCTAGGCTAAACTGTGCTGTACTGATGTATGAAGCTATTATTTGAAGTTTAAAACCTTCAGGCTCAAAGCAGTGATTAATTAAACCTTCTAACAAGGAGGGGTTCTCTTTCCCTTAAGGAACAAGAGAACACAGATGACATTGTTGCCTATATTGGGACTACTGTAAGGGGAATATTTTTGTTCCACCCACTGAAAATTCATAATCCATAAATAAGTCATGTATTCCTAACAAACATTGAAACTAAGAAGCTGCCACAACCTCCCTCATTTTCTTCATGTGTCAAGTGGACAGAATAGACTGAAGTAACTGGATCTTGCTCTCCACATTTATCTAAAACTCCTGCATCATCACTGGTTTGGTAGAAAAGGAGAAAGGTTTATTCTAACAAAACTATCTAGGCTTTTTCTTGCAACCCCTGATCTCAGCCTGATTGGCTTCCTTGTGTCAGGGGATCAGGCTCATCTGTTTAATACATCCCATGCCTTTACACCCAAATCTGTGGCAAATAAATCATCTTGCTGGGTATGTTCAAGCAGAACCCCACTCAGGTAAATTCAAATTTTTCAGGACTAAGGCGAGCAGGATACAGTCCAATGGGAAGGAGTTTCTACCAGAACTCATGAGATAAGGATTGTGCTCAGAAAGACATTTGGAGCTAAGAGGGAAGAGAGAAAAATATCAATGATACCATTTTGGTAATTTTATTCAAAGGAAAATAGTGCTGCAGTAAGTGACACTTTTAAACCTCTGTTTCTTGTACTGCATGATCTAAACAAGCCATTTGAGAGACGCTAGTATGTGCTGGTAGAGTATGTTGGCTTTCTTCCAAGATTTGCAGTTTGTGGGTAGGGGATAAGGAGTAAAATAACAACAACAACAACAATAATGATGATGTGGTATTTTTAGGGTCATGGAAAAGAAAGTGAGTGTGTTGCGGGGTGGAGAAATGAGGAATGTTACCCTTGTCAGAACAGCAGAGACTCCCTATGCGTGAAGAAGGGTGATTGCACCTGAAAGCTTGCAAATAAAATTTTTTCTCAGCTACTCAGTTGGTCTAATACAAGATATCACATCTACTGAAAGACCTTTGCCAACCTTTTCATATGCTTCTGAAAGAGGAGACAGGTTAAATCTTGGAGTCTTCCCTTTGTCAAATGCCCATTGACTTCCTGAGTTCAGGCTGGCCAGCTTGGGCCACTATTGATAAGTGTGACCAGACCTAGAAAACTTGCTGTTGAAACTTTTTACATCATTTCCAGCCTTTGATGGAGTAAGAAATCAAGTGAAAAACAGTCATGTAATTGACCAAATGAGCCTATGTCAATTGCCTTTCCTTCTCAACAAAATTATTGCCCAGCATTGCTATAGTTAAGGAGGATTATTACTGAAATCCATACACCCAAAGAACAATGTCAGAGGTACATTCCCTTTCCTTGCAGAGAATATGTGCAGCTCTGTGAATAATGTACCTTCAATCAGGCACAACTATATAAAAACCCAATTAAAGTCCGCACTAAAATTGTGTCAAAGGCCCTGGGAAGGCCCTCTTCTCCACCAGCAAAGGGAATGGCATAAAAATATGCAAGGGCAAAAGCAAATGGAAGAGATCTGAGTGGAGAGAGACTAACAGATCTTAGTGATCGTGCCTTTCTCTTGTCGACAGTGGATCCCTTTCACTTCTCTTTGCGATGGTGTGGTGCATGCAGTTGGAGGAAGAGCCTGGGTGAATCTGAGGTGGCCCCAACTTGAATTCACCCCGGCGTCTTCAGCTGCCCTGCGGTTTTCCTTGTGGGAAGGTGGCCGGAGGCAGTTCTGCAGCTCTGCAGTTTGGCCCCAGCAGAGCCTGAATGCGCAGCTATGTTCAGCCTGTGTGAAAGCTGCTGGGAGCAGGTCACAGCAGCCTCCCCGCACCCTCCCCCAGGGTCGATGGCAATCTGTTGGTGGGGGAGATGGGCTGGCCTATTGTCGTGCCTTATTGTGTGTGTTTGGTTTTGTTCCTGCTCTGGCCCGGAGGTATGTGTAATCCTGCGCCCATCACATTTGCTAAATTTGCCCTAAGGAACCGGCAGATGTTCCCTTGGCAGACATCGGCACGCGACTGACCTCAGCCCTTTGCAAGAATATTCCCCTAATACAAGCCTTTCCATTTCGGAGCGGGGACAGCAGCAGCACAATCCAAAAGAAAAAGAAAAAAAAACACATGAAGAAGAGGCATCAACTTGCCAGCAAGTCCCTATGGCCTGCCTCGAGTCGGAAACGAGCCAAATAAACAAACCCAAACAAAACCAGGCGAGCAAAGGCAAAAGGAGGGTTTCCCCCTCCTGTTCGAGCAGTAAAACATATATAGGGGCGACTTTCAGATTTGCACGGGAGAGGGCTGAAGAGCAGCTGGCTGCAGTAAGCTGATCTGGAGACAAAGGAATGCCCCGTCGGTTCTAGGATCACAGGTAAACATCCAAGCTTTGTTATGAAAATGAGGGGCTAGGATAGGGCTAGAGCAGATGATTTGCGATTTGGAAAAAAAAAAGAGAGAGAGAAGACGAAGAGGGGGCTGGGGGAGGGGGAAGCCAGCGAGCTGCTTATCTATCATCTGGGCCTCTCTGTGTGCCAGCTGAGCCACGCGACTGCCCTTTCTTATTCTAATCAGCACATGCCTTTGCAACTTTCTACAAACCTACATGCTAAACTTCTTAATCCCCTCGCACATAAAACACATGCGAATATCCAACAGGAAAAAAAATATATATATATATATACCGCCAGCATATTACTCCCATAATTGATGCATTGTAACCCGGCCCTTTCATCCCCGCTTCCCACCCCATCCTGTCTTTATCAAAAATAAAAGAGACCGAGTTACAGCAAAGGTTTACATTGCATAACACTCCCCGGGAAAGCATCTTTTCCCGCCCCAGGTAAGAGGTTGAGCTGTTCCAGAGTAGAAAAAACTACACGTGCCCACAGTCAAGTTCCTGATCATATCAGGAGATTACAGTGGTTTATGATTATGACTGGGGGGGGGGGGGGTTGCAATCACACCCTCTCAGCATGGCCGGACAGCTAGGAATACAATCTCAGGTCTGCTGTCTCTATCCTAACCAAGCTTGAAGTCCGGGTGCCTTATACATATCCTTCTGTGCAACATGTCTATGTATATTAACAGGTCCGCGGAGGTGTAGCTTCCACGCACACACCCCTACCTACAGATGTAACACACGCCTGGCTCAGCTATTGCCCACACTCAGCTGCACGTACACAGCTGCACGTAGGCATATGTCACCGGGCTCCGGGTGCCTCTCCAGCCCTTGAGATAGACAAGCCTACAGCTGGTAAATAAGCAACCCCCTGCCTAAACTGGAGTGTGGTCCTCCCTCTAATTAATAGACACTCCTTGGAGTGACTTTACTCATCATCTGCTGAGTTTAGAAAGGCAAGAGATCGGCTCTCAGGGTTGCTGGGTTGTGCTTCTTGCTAGAGAAGTGTGGGTCTGTCATTACAGGAGGGCATGAATTCATTCAGGCAGCTTGAGAGAAGCCAGGAGTCTCCTGGCCCCATGGAAATGTTGTGTCAGCTCCCCCTTTCTTATCATAACTTCATAGAAAATGAGGGTTGGAAAGGACCTCAGGAGGTCATCTAGTCCAACCCCCCTGCTCAAAGCAGGACCAGCCCCAGCTAGATCATCCCAGCTAAGGCTTTGTCTACCTGGGTCTTAAAATCCTCCAAGGATGGAGAGCCCACCTCCTCTCTGGGTAACCTGTTCCAGTGTTTTACTACCCTCCTAGTGAGAAAATTCTTCCTAATAGCTAACCCAAACTAATATCTAACCTAGGCAAGAGCAGTGCCCCCCTTTCTAATGGCAGAGGGAGCTGCCCTGGCTGCACCACATTCTCCCCTGGCAGGGGTAGGCTTCCTTCCAGCCCTTTTCGTTACCTCCTGGTCCTTAATGAGCCTAACTGTGTACAGTACATTTGCTGAGACATCAAAAACTAGTTAAAAAGGGTTCCAGCCTTTTCCTAATGAGGAAAGTGAGGATTTATTGCCTCTCTCTGCGGTCGCAGGAAAAGGGGCTGCTGCGGCCATGCCACTGCCAGGCTGCTTAACATACTTTAACTTAAGCTGCCTGTGCATTTGGGGGGCTCTGGGTCTGGACGTGTGAGAGGAGTATAGAGACATGCAGTTGCGAGTGAAAAAACGCCATTTGGTTAGGAGCAGATGGCTGGCTAGGGGGTTGATCGCGTCTAAAGGCGTGTCATCCCCCTTCAGCTTGAATCCCTGAGGGCTCCCCTTGTCTTCAAAATCAATGAAAATTAAAGTGCAGAGAAAGGATGAATAGTTAGACCTCGAGTCCCTCCTTTGTTCGTCCCAGCTACTGGTGGACAGGAGTTAAACTACAACAGCCTCCTATAGAAACACTTAAGTTAAACAGTCTCCCCGTAAGCCCAGCATCTGAAAGGGAGAGGGAGAGGGGGGAGAGAAAAAAGCAGAGGGGGGAGGAAAAAAAGAGAGGAGCTTTCTGCTTGATTTCCCCAATACAGAATCGCGTGGCATAAATTAAGTTGGAAAAGAATAAGTGCATTGGGCAGGATTCTGATGGATTTTACGACGCCTTTCAGTTACGCTTTGCAGCAGTAATCGAGAAATCTGTGCCGCGTCAATTTAACAAATACTTGATACCGAAGGGGGGTTGTTAGAGATTTAGGACAATTTTTTGTTGTCGTTGTAGGTTTAAGCCCTTGCGCGTGTAACTTTTTATTTCCCGGTGTTTTAAGCGCCGATGCCAATGATTCCACTTTCTCTCTGCACCAGATGAAAAGGGTCGTGCCGATAGATCACTTCTAACCTCTGCGGACCCCAAATTTCAAGATATCCCCCACCCCCATCACCACCCCTTGTGCTCCCATTTGCCTGGCACACAAGTTTTAGCCGATTCCCCACCTCCTAGCCAGCAGCACTGTTGCAAAGTTTTCAGGAGCAGTGGCAAGCCATTCAAAAAGATGTTGACACTAGGTGGCAAGAGTAATTTACAGTTAAATCTAGATGCAGCGTGCTCGGTTCACTTATCCCCGGAGTTGAAGGAAGGAGGTGAGGGTGGGTGGATTTCTTTCTTAACTCCTTAGGCATGGTCGTCCTCAATGGGTCAGACCCTGCAGCCTTTACTCAGGCTAGGAAGCTGAGGGCTGAGATCTTGGGGTTTTCAAGTGATTGTCCCAGAGGTCTCACTAAGCAAACATTCCTGTGCGCCAAAGCTCTCGGATAAATTACACATTTGGCCCAAGTTATGTTTAAACAGCGGAGAGTCAAGGGGTGAAAGGTTGCAGATATTTTGATTCCTGTTTAAATGGCACGGGTGCTTGAGGGGGTTTGGTGTCAGCAGGGGAAAAATCAGGATCTTCTCCTGGCCGGTATATACAGTTACAGTCCTGGATGGGCTAGGCTGAATGCATTAGTGGTTTTCTTTTAATTAGTATTAACCAGTGCTTTTTACTTGAAGAAGTGTTTAAGAATTTTTCCCCCCAGTGCATTGTAAGATAATTTGTGATCAAGACATCTGCTTCAATGAAAGTCACATTTTGCCATGCAAATGCACGTTTCAACCCAATAAAGTAGCCATAATAAGGCTTTTAGCATGGCATACCTACAGTGAGGTTATTGTAGCTAAATCCTCTCCTTCGCACACAAGCTTAATCTGTGCTGAAATGATCTGTTACAATTAAAATGACATTTACACAGACAGTTACACCTTGCATTCTAATGAAGCTGCCTGAGCCCATCTAGGTGTTGAAAAAGCCTCCCCCACAAAAAAACCCACAACAACAACAAAAAACAAACCCGCAAAACAAAGTGGTAAAACAAACCCCCATACCCTCAGCTCCCAGTTCGATGCCAAAAATTGCCTTCCAACTTTTTGATCATCCCCTTCCAACCATAATTAAGAAATTTCTCAGTGATAAGCGCCCGGCTAAACTCCTCTCCCTTGGTTCTAACATCAAAACAAAAGTTCCAGTGTCTGATGGATGTGTAAAAAATAATAAGGTGACGGTTGGTGTAAAGATTTTTTTTATTAGGGGGAGGATGCTGGAAGGGTTTTCTTTAAAAAAAAAATGTGCGGACATTGTTGTAGAAGCAGTAGCGTGCGCCGAGGGGAGCTCTTTCTCTCCCTGGTATTGTGCAGGGAGCAGGTGCTGTCTACATTACCATACAGCTGAGAGCACAAAGAGCCAACTGATTCAGCCCTCACACAATAACAAACTGCCTTAATGACAGCCACGCGAGCGACACACACCAAACTCACTTTTTTACTAAGCTGGAGGAGGAAAAGGAGGGGGGGGGGGAAAGGGGAGAGATGCGGATGAAGAGGAGGATGATAATCATAGAGGAGATCGGACCCGCCCGGGCTTTGCTCGCTGTTCCCAACTGAGTCGTGGAGAAGAGAAAATTAAAAAAAAGAAAGAAAGAAAGAAAAGAAAGCAGAAATATTGGCTCGCCTTCCCTCCCTCCCCCCACCTCCCCGGCTTGAATGCCTGGCTTTTCCCAGTTCGCCTTCCTCCCTAGGAGACTGTCTGTAGGGGATCCAGCATGGTGTGTTCATTCAGGAAGTCTCCTGGTCCCTCCGATCTTTCCAGCTTGGAAAAACTTGATCCCCACCGGGAATATTTCCGTGCCTTTAACACGCTCCTGAGCGCGGCGCCGTTTTAAGAAGCGGAAAAGAGCACCAAGTCCCAGCTCCGCTCGCTCCTACACACTGGTGCCTACCCCCCACCCCCTTTAATCATCCGGATTATATCAAGGGGAAGATGGTGTGAATTGGAAAGCATCAGATTTCTCCCGTATGTCACGCCGACCCCCTCCCCCCCTTTAAAGCTGAAGGAGATGTAGCGTATCCCCAAGTTACTGCGCTTGGCAGAGCCGTGCTTTGCCCAGCATTGCGGCCCCCGGAGCGTGCGGCTCGCTCTCCGGCCCTGTGTGGCAGAGGGGGTGTCGCCGTCTCCCCGGAGCAGAAGGGGGATTCTTGAGGTGACCACATTTGCAGGAATGTAAATGAGCCCGTTTTGTGAGAGCCGGAGGGGAGGGGGCAAGGGAGGAGGAGGCGGATTGCACATTTTACAGCTCACTGACCATTTGGCGATCCATTGAGAGGAGGGTTTGGAAAAGTGGCTCCTTTGTGACAGCTCTAGCCAGATTGGGGGGCTGCTCATTTGCATCTCATTAGCCATGCAGGCGGCCGGCGGGATATAAGGGAGGCAGGCTCCCGATGAGAGGCAGATCCTTAGCGCTTGACACTCGGAGAGACACCGAGCACCGGCCACGATCGCACCGCACGCACGCGGCGAGCGCCGGCAGCACACACGGGCGCGCTCGGTTCGCCACCGTCTGACTTTCTTTCTTTTCCTTTCTTTTTTTTTTTTTGGCTTGGATTCCTTTAAAACAAAAAACCCCAACACAAACAAAAGACAACACAAACAAACAAAAAACCCCGCCACTGCGAGACAGATCTTCGCTTTCTGCAAGAAGAGTCCGACGTGATCTGCAAATCGCTGCTGCTTGACACCTCCCAGGGCGAGCTGCACGGCACACACACACGTTCACACACGCCGCCTCTCCCCTCGGCTGAAGGCACCGGGAATTATCGCCTCCTCCTCGTCCGCAGGGATTTCCAGATCGCTGATTTTTAATCTTCCTGGGGAAGCCTTTTTCTCTGCCTCTGTTGGGAATTAAGTGGCTTATTTTATTTCTTTCTCTCTCTCTTTTTTTTTTTTTTTTGCCTCTCTCCTGGTGAGGGAAGAAGACGCTTTAGGCGAAAAAGAAAAACAACAGACTGAACTGACACACAAAATAAGATAAAAAAAAAAAAAAAGGAAAAGAAATCGTGGATTGGAAAAGAAAGAGAAGGGAGAACCTTGCTGCTTAGAATATTAGCTTCAAACACCACCTTCTCCTTCCGTTGGGGGGCCGCCCAAGGGTGCACCTCAAAGCATCAGCAGCACAAGACAAGAAGAGAGTCCGGGAAGAGGAAGAAATCCTTCACACGAACTCTCGCAGGCAGGCTGGGTCCAGAGACTTCTCCTGCCCGCGCCGCTTGAGAGAGACTTTCCCGCACCCCCCGTGGAAAGGAAGAAAAGGAAGTGGGGAAGGAAGAAGAGAGAAAGAGAGAGCGAGGGAAAAAAAGAAGAGTCCCCTTAGCTCCCTCATCATGGGAGCTCAGTGCATGCTGGCTCTTGCTCTCCTCTCGGTGCTGCTTTGCCCTGGCCAGGTGAGTGTCTGGGGGTTGAGCTAAGGGGAGGGAGACCTGGGGGCTCCTGGCGGGGGAGGGTGGTGGGATGCATGGGCAGACCCAAGGGGATGGGTATGCGGGACAGAGGGACAAGGGCTGATGGGGATGGGTGGATGGAGAATGGGCACTGCTCTCCTGTCAAGTCAAACCCAAGGGGATGGGAATGCGGGTCAGGGGGGGAAAGTGTGGTGGCGCTGGGGTGGGGTGAGGGCATGGGCGCCTCTTGCTGCCTAGTCAGACCTGAGGGGATGGGGAAGCCGGACCGAGGGGCAAAGGGTGATGGGTGGGGAATGGGCACTGCTCTGCTGCCAAGTAAGACCCAAGCGGCTGGGGATGGCAGACAGAGGGGCAGAGGGTGGTGGGTGAGGGCATGGGTACCGTTTTGCTGCCAAGTCATCCCCAAGAGGATGAGGATGCAGGACAGAGGGGCAAAGGGTGATGGGGATGGGGGGGCATGGGCACTGCTCTGCTGCCAAGTCAGCCCCAAGGGGATGGGGATGCCAGACCCAGGGAAGCTTTGGCAGAGGCTTGTCTCCCAGCCTCAGGAGGAGGGGGCTTGGGCCCCGCAGGCACCGGGCTCATGTTTCTGTCTCCCCCCCGCAGGTCGGGTGCTCCGGGGTCTTTGAGCTGAAGCTGCAGGAGTTCGTGAACAAGAAGGGGCTCCTGGGCAACCGCAACTGCTGCCGTGGGGGCAGCGGCGGCGGCGGCGGGCCAGGCGCGGGGGCGGCGCTGCAGCAGTGCGACTGCAAGACCTTCTTCCGCGTGTGCCTCAAGCACTACCAGGCCAGCGTGTCCCCTGAGCCCCCCTGCACCTACGGCAGTGCCATCACGCCCGTGCTGGGCGCCAACTCCTTCAGTGTGCCTGACAGCGCGGCCGGCGCCGACCCCGCCTTCAGCAACCCCATCCGCTTCCCCTTTGGCTTCACCTGGCCCGTAAGTGCCGCGGGGCTGCAGGGGATGTTGCCAGAGAGGGAGCCTAAGCTCTGTCCCCCTGCAAGCTGGCCCAGCTCCCCCCAGTCCCACTGGGTGAAGCCAGAGAGCAGTGGAGCTGGAAAAGGACCCCTGGAGGTCACCTAGTGCAGCCCCTGCCCGGGGCAGCAGCATCCCTGTGCATGCATCCCTGTCCAGACCAGCCCACACACCCCTCCTCTCTGCCCCAGCCCTGCCCCAGGCTGCGCTCAAGCCGGGGAAGATTAATGACCACTTGCCCTCACATCCTACCCGCTACCTCCAGCCCGCCCACTCTCCCCCCTCTCTCTCTTTTTCGACCCTGCATCCTGTCCTCACAGGCTGAAAAAACAGGCCAGGAAGCAACCCTTCCCAAAGCCTTTCCATTTCCTTGAGAAAAGTGAAAACAGGCGGGTGGCAGGGCTGGGAGGGCACATCTCTATTCCTGTTGCTGGGGCGCTGGCAGTGTTTGCTGACTCCAGGTTTTCTTCTCACTTTGCCTGTGTGTGCTTTTCTTGTTTGGTGTGAATTTCCCAGGGCACCTTCTCCCTCATCATCGAGGCACTGCACACGGATTCTCCGGATGACCTCAACACAGGTAATTGCTCTGGCCCAAGTCCCTTGCGGGGTGGCATTCATGCCTCCTACTTTGCAGGTTCGCTTTGCTTTCCCTCTCAGGGGTGGAGAGCCAGGCCCCTGCTGTTCCTTATTCCACTCTTCACCAGGGAGTGTGAAAAGAAACAGAGCCCGTCAACAGTTCTGGACTCCCCTCCCTGCCATGAGCCCTTCCTGCTCAGCTGTAGCATTTTATTCCCGCTACTGACACCTCCCTGTTGCTTAATTGCATTTCTCCCTTCTGGTTCCTTGCAGAGAATCCAGAGCGGCTTATCAGCCGGCTGGCCACACAGAGACATCTGACAGTGGGGGAGGAGTGGTCCCAAGACCTGCACAGCAGTGGCCGCACTGACCTCAAGTACTCCTACCGCTTTGTGTGTGATGAGCACTACTATGGAGAGGGCTGCTCTGTCTTCTGCCGCCCAAGGGATGATGCCTTTGGCCACTTCACTTGTGGAGAGCGTGGTGAGAAGGTCTGCAATCCAGGATGGAAGGGCCAGTACTGCACTGAACGTGAGTGCTCACAATCTAATCTCTGCTGGCTATCTGGTGTCTCCTCCAGAGGTCTATCTAGAGGCAATGTGAGTCATTCCATTGACTTCATTGTTCTCTGGATCAGTCCCTTGTGGAGAATAAAGATGAAATTCGAGAAAATACCTGGTGGCATAGGGCAGAATATAGATCTTATTGGCATGAGCCAGGGGATGATCTCATTACTCAGATTTACTAAAACCACAAGTGAGTTATTTCAGATAACCTGGTGTAATGCCAATAACATTTGAGAAACTTTTACATATTACACTGTCACCTCATGTTTATGCCAGAAATTGTATAGAAATAGATTCTACAAGTGTTTTAGGGGGTTAAAAAGATAAATCAAAGATTTTAAAAAATTATTTCATTACTAAAACCAGAGAAACCTGAATACCAGGAGTAAAGGCATGCGGGCTTTAGAAAGAGATATTATACGTACTAGACTAACAACCTCTCTCTATCAATCATAATGTTAGATTGTTTAAGGCTTGATATACTTGCAATCTTGTAGTCTGCCAAGGCTGGAAAGGAGAGTTGTAGCCCACTGCAGAGGTGGATTCCAAGACACTTTGTAGTGATATGAAGTCCTCATTTCTAATCCTGTCTATTCATAAATCTGTTGCTGGTTAATGACTGGATATTGCCCTCTTGGCACCACAGAACAGTGTAATTTTGGAGGAAATAAACTCAATGGGAAACAAGGACAGATTTATGTGTCAGGATCTGTATTGTTTTTAATGAAGGATGTAAGCTTTGAAGGATGATGACTAGGTTTGCAGGAGCTCAGAGGTTTGGAATATTAGAAGCAGGTCTGACAGAGACAGAATAGTGAGTAAGTTGGTGATGTGGTCAAAGCTGTTGGATAAAATAAATTCCCCATAATATTATAATTCTTTGTAGGTACATGCTCACACACGCATGTGTGCACACAGTGTGTCCCCTGCCCCCAGTCTGTGATAGTATACAGTGGCATTCTAATTTGTTTGTGTGTGTGCATTTATAATATATTGGCAGATGACTCACTATTGACTCCTCTCCTCCAAACCTCACAAGCCAGGAAGGGTAATAAACTACCTTGCTGGTTACAACATCTACACTGTTTTCTTCTCTTTGCTGGCTTGATTAAAAAAACACTACACTGTGAATTGAGATTGACTACCATCAAACAGGCTCAGTCTACTCTCATTGGCTCTAGAAGGGTGATTCAAGCAGTTGATATGATTTTGCATAGTAAACAGAGGGGCTCAACTTCCCTTGATAATGTTTTAAATTGGAGGGTTTAAGACCCCTGAATTAAAAGGTTGCATCCCAGTAGCATTAAGAGGGATGGGGAGAGAGAAAACATTACTGTGATGAACTGATTGGGATGTCAGCACCTTCAATATTTGAATATTGATCAATAACAAAACATCACGTTTCGCATCTTTCCTGCATCATTCTCTCTGTGTGTGCATGCATGTGCACAAGCATGCAATTCATTGTGCTTTTTCTCATAGAACAAATTAGTTAAAATGTAGAAAGGTACATGTGTGCATGTGAAAAGGAGGTTTTCTTGCTGGCAGACAACGTTTCCAGGATTCAGATTTCTTCTGTTAAGCCCTCTGGTCCTCTCTCCATTCATTCTGATTTTGAAACAATCTGATTATCAGAACTGATTTTTTTTTGGTGAGGGGGAGGCATGCCATTGTCTCTGGCTTGCTTTGTTGAATTAAAACTTTGCAGTGCCTGCTTAATGAGTTCCATAACTAAGCAAAGTAATGAGGAGAAGTCTCTTTTTCCCCTACCCTCCCTCCTGCTGGCCCGCTTACCTCTTTACCATGTCTGTACTCACCCGCCTCCTTTTTTTGGCAGCGGGTGGGGGATAGAGGGGGAGGAAGAACTTTAGACTTATTTATTTGAATAAGAAAAAAAAGTTTTTGCAGAGAAATCACGCGCGTGCCATAGATTAGATCTGGGCAGGGATAGGCTGCTGGGGAAGCATGTCTTGGCCCCGATTGGCTCAAGGGGTTGGGGGTATTGTTGCAGTGGGGCAGCTGCTGGGAGAGAATAGACAATAGAGCAGCTGTCCTACACTGGCACCCTGCACACCAGCTGTCCACTCTTATCTACACACACACTTTCTGGGGATATTAAGAGGTGGAGCTGTGTGCATAGAATTGGAAAAAAGGACTTCTGACCCTCACTGGGAAGGAAAGGGGGGTGAGGGCTGTGGGGAAGGGAGCGATTGTGAGCCCTCTTTTGTCTGTGTGCAACTGTATTAAGAAGAATGCTCATCCCTAGTGATAAGTAAAGTACCCAGTTACTAGGCAAGATCAATACTCCACCAGACTTCAGAGATTAACTCAGCTGCTATTAACTGACTGAACTAGTGAAAGAGGGTTTGTCCCAGGCCACCAGTACTTTAAAACTTCTTTTAGATGGTGTGTATTAGATCATGGCATTTATGTACTGATATATTTTCTTTGCTTGCAGCGATTTGTTTGCCTGGATGTGATGAGCAGCATGGGTTTTGTGACAAACCTGGGGAATGCAAGTAAGTTTTCCAAGTTTTTTTGTTTTGTTTTGTTTTTTCGTTTTTGGTCTTTACAGTTCAATTGATGCTCTAGTGTTAAATAAGCTATTTGTCATCTGAGGGTTAGTTGAAGTGCTTTTCTTCATACTAGATGGTAACCTAAGAAATCCAGATAATGCCAGATCAAAGAATTAAACTGGAAGTCAAACATCAGGGTCATTAATATTAACTTAATGAGTTTACAGTACTATACGGAATGGGTGGCTCTTTGTTATTTTAGTAAACAAAATAAGGACCTGCAACAATGGCTTTATCTAAGCCAGTGAAAGAAGAAGCTGGGACTGATGAAAGCTGATGCTACACTTAGACCCAGTGACTTTCCCACATGAAGGATCACTGGAGGCTTTTTAAGAAACTTGATTCTTGGTTTTGGGCTTCAGTATGTTTGCAGAGTCTGAGATAGGATTTCTAACCGTGAGAAGTATAAATCTGATGATCCTTTGGATTTTTTTTCCTTAGATGTAGAGTGGGATGGCAGGGCCGTTACTGTGATGAGTGCATCCGATATCCAGGCTGCCTTCATGGTACCTGTCAACAGCCTTGGCAATGCAACTGTCAGGAAGGTTGGGGTGGCCTTTTCTGTAACCAGGGTAAGTTCTCAATCCTTATTTCTGAATATTTTTCAGAAAACAATACTTTTCCTAGAATGCAACTCATTTAAATCATGTCATAATTATAAAGGAGCAAGTATCTTTATGGATTTTCTTCTCTCATATTTTTTTGCAGACCTTAATTACTGTACACATCATAAGCCTTGCAAGAATGGTGCCACTTGCACCAATACTGGCCAGGGAAGCTATACCTGTTCATGCCGTCCAGGATACACTGGCTCTAATTGTGAGGTTGAGATCAATGAATGCGATGCCAACCCCTGCAAGAATGGTGGAAGCTGCACTGTAAGTTACAGGCATTAAAGATTTCTTTAACATTGGAATATACAGTCAGTTTCATGCTAATTTTGATTTTTAAATTATTTAAACTAAATAGTTTTATACATTTTTAAAACTCTTTTTAAAAACAGGATCTGGAAAACAGCTATTCCTGTACTTGCCCCCCTGGATTCTATGGCAAAAACTGTGAGCTGAGTGCAATGACTTGTGCTGATGGGCCATGCTTCAATGGAGGGCGATGCACAGACAACCCTGATGGTGGATACAGCTGTCGTTGCCCAGTGGGTTACTCTGGGTTTAACTGTGAAAAGAAAATTGACTACTGCAGCTCCAGCCCTTGTGCTAATGGTAAGGCAGGCTAGCTCTTAAAGCAGGGGTGGGCAATTATTTTGGCTGGAGGGCCACTTAATGAGTTCTGGTGAGCTGTCAAGGGCCACACACATAAAATGTTTCAGAAGATGCCATTTGAACAAATTATAGATAAAAAAACAAATCATATATTAAAAATCAAACACCTATTATAATATTTTAGTTTTATTTAAAAAAATATTTTTTGTCCTGATTTATGTTTTTTTGAGTAGTGTATATAGAGGTGATTGTATAGTAGCTCAAAATGCAGTCTTACTCTTGTATATTATGTGTGTGAAAGGGGAGGGAGGTGTATGTGGGGAGTATATGGGGGTACATATGTAGAGGGTGTGGGGGATGTGGGGAGTGAGGAGATGGGTATGTGTGTGTACATGAGGGTGTGGAGTGCATGTGGGAGGGTGGCGGGTGGGATATGTGTGGGGGTGTGTGCATGTGCTGGGTTATGGGGGTGGGCTGGGGTGGATGAGAGAGGAGGCTGTAGGGCTCACTCAGGTAGTATGGTGCAGGTGCAGTCTGTCTCCCTATCCAGCCTGTGGCTGCCTTCATGATGCTCCGCTTGGGACCGAGCTCTGCCTGCTCCTGCCCGTGGCTTGTGTTCCACTCCTGCCTGCCCCAGCCCCAGCCCCGGCCAGTACGCACAGCTTCTGGGTGGGAATACCTTCCACTCACGCAGCCATGCACAGGTGGCTGCTCATTGCACCAGGCATGCAGAGTGGGTAAAATTTTGTTACCTGTAACAGAAATGGAGATTTAGCAAGGAATGAGTTACTATTTTCAAAAACAGGATTCTATAGTTATTTTTCCACACTCTTTTTTTTAATGTCTTGGCCTTGATTTTTATATTGAGAGCATCCCTTTAAATTTATCATATGATGGGAGCTGCAGAGATATTGCTTGATATTGTAAATACACACTGCTTATTATATTTCATGTTTAATATATTGCAGGGGCCCAGTGTGTTGATCTTGGAAATTCCTACATATGCCAATGCCAGGTTGGTTTTACTGGAAGACACTGTGATGATAATGTGGATGACTGTGCCTCCTTTCCTTGTGCTAATGGTGGAACTTGCCAAGATGGAATTAATGATTATTCCTGCACCTGCCCTCCAGGATACAATGGGAAGAACTGTAGTGCCCCAGTCAGCAAATGTGAACATAACCCTTGTCACAATGGGGCTACTTGCCATGAAAGAAACAACCGTTATGTGTGTGAGTGTGCTCGGGGATATGGTGGACTCAACTGTCAGTTTTTGCTCCCCGAACAGCCTCAGGGACCTGTCATTGTTGACTTCACTGAGAAGTACACTGAAGGACCGAACACACAGTTTCCTTGGATTGCCGTGTGTGCTGGAATAATTCTGGTCCTGATGCTGTTGCTGGGGTGTGCTGCTGTTGTTGTTTGTGTCAGACTCAAAATGCAAAAGAGGCACCGTCAGCCTGATGCATGCAGGAGTGAAACTGAGACCATGAACAACTTGGCCAACTGCCAACGTGAGAAGGACATTTCAATAAGTGTTATCGGTGCCACTCAGATTAAGAACACAAATAAGAAAGTAGACTTTCACAGTGATAATAACGCTGATAAAAATGGCTACAAAGTTAGATACCCATCAGTGGATTACAATTTGGTGCATGAACTCAAAAATGAGGACTCTGTTAAAGAGGAACACAGCAAATGTGAAGCCAAGTGTGAAACATATGATTCAGAGGCAGAGGAGAAAAGTGCAGTACAACTAAAGAGGTACATTTGAAGTAATAGCTCAGGAGGAACAGTGCTACTGTAAAGGGTATGCATGTTTCCTAGTTGGTATTAGCAGCAAGCAGCTCATTTTCATTGTTCTTGGTTTTGTCTTTAATAGTGATACATCTGAAAGAAAACGACCAGAGTCAGTATATTCAACTTCAAAGGACACTAAGTACCAGTCGGTGTATGTCATATCAGAAGAGAAAGATGAGTGCATCATAGCAACTGAGGTCAGTACGTTGCCTAGTAGCTGCAAAAGAAAAATAGTAAGTCAGATTGTGTTATTCTGCATACATCCTTTGCCTTTAATGAGGCTACACCAATTTATGCCTGGTGAGATCTGGTCCTAAGGGCTTTTTTTTCTTGTAGAGGTTGTAAAACTCATGTTTTTTCCCCCTCAAGATAAATCCTAATCCTGCAAGCCACATGCTTCAGGGGGAGTTCCCCAAATGCAAGCTTGCAGAGTGACAAATGTAGTATCATGATTTATGCCATACTTCTGGAGTCCTTTCTGCCCTGGAATGGAGATTGATGCCGAAGCCACCACCCATTTCTTAAGCATTGCACTCCTCAATAATGTTCTACTAACCTGTCCTTCCCTTTGTTCTTGTTTCTTTTCTCTTCTCTACAGGTGTAAACCAGAGGTGATATGGCAAAGTTGTTGTTCAAAACAATTTCAAAGGAGATATGCCCCAATGAATGCTGCTGAAAGAGGAATGGGAGATAGATTCCTTCACTGACTGCTGCTGAGAAACTAAATTCAGGCTGAGCTGGTTCTCTACTGAAGTTAGCAAAGTGACTGCAAAAAAAAAAACAAAACAAAAAAAAAACACACAAAAAACCCCCCCAAGATGGACACTAGGCAAGGGTCTGTGTTCTAGGATTACTGTTGCACTGCCTTTTATGAATTTTATCATTGCACTATGGTCAGTTGCTTTTCTATATATATTTAAATGAACGGACTAAATTACTACATAAGAAGCGTGCACTGCCTGAAGTGTATATTTTGGATTCTTATGAGCCAGTCTTTTCTTGAATTAGAGACACAAACACTGCCTTTATTGTCTTTTTTGATACTAAAATGTGTTTTTACTAGGTGAAAAAAGTGTGTTATTTTTTGGAATCTGTAAAAATATTTTCATGATAATTGTAAAGCTTGAGTATTTTGTGACGTTCATTTTTTATAATTTAAATTTTTTGGTAAATCTGTACAAAGGCACTTCGGGTCTATGTGACTATATTTTTTGTATATAAATGTATTTATGGAAGATTGTGCAAATGTTATTTGAGGTTTTTTTTTACTGTTTTGTTAATGAAGAAATTCATTTTAAAAATATTTTTCCAAAATAAATATTATTAATGATAACCAAAGCGATGTCTTTACTAAAACAGTGTGATGGATCCAATCTTGCCATCTTATGATCTGATAGACTGAAATGGGAGAGCCAGGGGTGGTAAGGGGAGCAGATGAAGGATACAGGATTATAGTGAAGTCTGGAACATAACTTCTTCTATTAAGCCCCTCCTATGCTTTTTTTGCTTCCTCTGCTTGTAGCCATTCTGTCTCCATCTCCAGTCAATTATGGGTCAACATAATAAGAACTTAATTCTGTAATTAGCAGTGTTACATAGAGGAACCAGCCACATCTTTCTAAAAAGAAAATGGCACAAGGAAACTGTGTGGCTCAGACACCTGGGTATTCTTGGCCCAATCCAACATTCACTAGGCCTGATCCAGCACTCAGTATGGCACTGAAACCTCTCGGTGTACTTTCCAGGCCCTCCTGAGTTCAGCCTATCTACTGTTTTCTATTACTGGAGCTATGGTGGGTCCTAACAACATAAAGATCTCTCTTCCATATGTAAAATCCTAAAGGAGAGGTCAGTGGCAACAACTTCATCTGCATTCTTTGAAGGTGAATCTTGGTTGAGGGACCTTATGCAGGGGAGTGTAGTTTATTTCTCCTTGTACTCATCTCTGGCAAGCCTGTCTGTGATTTGCCTTATGAGAAGTGGCGACAATGTGAAGTCTCCTTGTCGCTCCATATTTAACAGAGTCAGTACTAAAACGTGATGGTAAACGTAATGGTAAAAGGTGAGATGAAACCACTTCTGTGCACTACCTTGCCAGTATAAGGGTTTTTTTGTAAGCAGCGAAATGCAGAAAGTCTTGGAGTTTGTTCTAGATTTAATTGCAAAAATAGTTTTAGAAATGGTTTACCATTGATAGTCTGTTTATACACAGGGAGAGTGGGTGGCCTAGGTGTCAGGAAACTGGGGTTCTATTCTTGGCTGTACCACAGACTTTATTTGCAACTTTGGGAAAGGAAGAATGGTCTTGTGGTTAAGGCACTGCAAGGGGATTCAGGAGGGCTGTGTTCTATTTGAAGCTTCACTCCCAGACTTCCTGTGTGACCTTGGACCTGTGTTACTTAATCTTTCTCTGCCTTACCAAGGCAGGGATAATAATATTTTTCTAGCTCATCACAATGTTATGAGGTTAAGTGTAGAGATGATTGTGAGGTGTTTTGCTACTATCGTAATGGGAAACATTAAAAAACCTTTAAAGAAATAAAGATACTTACTATTTCTTGACTTTAGTTGCCTGTGTGTCAGATAATAAGTAAAATACTTTATGATTCTTGAAAGGAATAGCATCCATATATCATTCTAAAGAGGACATATAAACAATGCACTATCAGATAAGTGCGCAAACAATGCAATTTTAACAGATCCCCTTCCAGGAATACTTCCAGGAATACTGTTGTTCACTTTAGAATTATCTCTGCAGGCAGATACATGGAATAAACTTGTTTTGGGATCGAGAGTAAAAAGATGGAGAAGTTACACAAAGATGAATTCTAAACTGGAAGGCACCACATGGTCTTTTACTTACAACCTTAACAAAGCAGCTGGACTATGAATATCTCCTAGGCCAAATCCCAAAGCAATCTGTGAGCCATCAAGACCTGCTGAGATCCACTTGGGCACTGTGGTGAGCTGAGGGAACTTCCTTTCTGCCTCAGGCCCTTTGTGTTATTACCTGCTTGGCTGCCTGGATCTATCTACTCTCAAATACCATATAGAAGCTGTTTTCAAAACAGGCCAGACTCAGCTTTTTTCAAGGGTTCAACATGCACATTTGGAAGCTGATGTTCAAAAGAACTCAGTGCCCAATATGCTCTTTTGGCAATTTGGTCACTGGGTCTAGCGTTTAAAAGAAGCTAAGGTCTTTCAAAAACCTGACCTGAGTGATAGCACGAAATACTTCTGAAAATCTAGCCCATAAGGTTCAAAGTGGAGGTAGGGCAGAAGACAGGACCCATCAGCAAGAAGAGCTCTCTGGGGCTAGAGGTGCATAAAGAGGAGAAAAACAGGGAGTTAGGAGTGTCATGATCCCCATAGCCTCATGATATTTTTTTTTACCCAGTAGGAGGAGCCCATCCCAGTTCTTTCCTCCTGCTGAGACCCCATCCACATTAGCTAATCTTATGTTGTCAGAATGCCTTACCTAGTACAATGTCAAGCATGACTTAGCATTTAATGAAGCCAAGGAATGCAGTATTTAATATTACACCAGCCTGTCATTGCCTACACAAAGGTTTCATCTACACACAGTTTTTGTGCCAGCACAACCATATTGGTAAGGAGTGTGAGTCTTCATTGATATTACTATTATTATAACAATGCAACCCTTAGTATGCATGCAGTTATATTAGTCTAAAGGTATCTTACAGAACTTTTACAACCTTTTCTCCAATGCCTGTTGAACGGTGTTTGTGCCCGAAAGCTTGCAATAGAAGAATTTTTTTTTAGCAAAAATCTTGTTGGTCTAATAAAAGATATCATCTCTACTACAAGTCCTGATTGCCTTTATACCACTATAGATTCTTCTCTTCCCTTTGCAAGCATAAGCTCTGTTGGTACAATGTATAAATCTCTTGATACTGCTATAACTGTGTCCACACGAAAGGTGCTGTATGACTACAGCTATGACAGTAGCATTAAAGAAGTACCACGTCTGTGTGTACATAATGCCTGAATGTTTAATGTTATATTCACTAACTCTTTGTTAGTTATCACAAGATCTTATACAGTGTAATTTCCCAGTGTGTTTAAGGCCTTTCGATTTGTGTAGAAGAAAAAAGTCTACAGAGAGCTGTCTGACATTTGTTGAAAAGCTTAGCAGTTACCATTTATTATATGGGAATACAAAGCCAGATCCAGTCAATCAACTAGGTTCCTAATGGAATTTAAGTGCCTAAATCACAAAAGGTAATCTAGGTCAATCCCTTTCTGCTTACCTCAGGACCCTTAGGTATCTAATATTCATTTGGAACCCACACTTCAGCTTGCAAAACTCCCCCAGTGTCTAGAGTTAGCCTTCTTGAGCCTTCTCAGCTGTGATTCAGTTCAAGCATCTGTGCACCTAACTCTGGACTAAACTCTACTCTGACCCATACTGGAGCCAAGAGATGCTTAAAATCTGCCTTAGTCTCTGATCTGTTGGGTGCCCTCAAAGCACACTTGACTCACCCCAGCCTGTATCATTCTTTACAAAGCACGTTGGGAAAACCTTGGGTTCTGGTCTCGACTGCTAGATTTGTGTCTGTTTTGATATAAACTGTGGAGCTGTACAAAGACAAAGGACAAAAAATATGATTAGTTTAAAAACCATGAGGTCTTTCACACACACCCCTTCCACCCCACGCATCCTTTGGGAATAAAAACAATTTGCCACATTTGGGCATTTACAAATTTTGCCTATTGCTTCCATGGGAAAGTAGCCTGCCTGCAACAAGAGCATGGGTAGTTCAGGTTCAAAGTTCATGCTGAAATAGTTTCATAGTTTGTAGGGTCGGAAGGGACCTGAGCAGATCATCTAGTCCGACCCCCTGCCATGGCAGGAAAGAG
>NW_017728943.1:102806141-102818398 GCF_001723895.1 Crocodylus porosus
CCCATCCTATTCTCATCCGCCCACCCTTGTAACCTTGTAACATGTAAATACATGTGTCTAGCAGGGGTTTCCACACTGGTGACTCAGAGCAGGACCCCCTTTTACCCTTTTTAAATCTCCAGTGCCTCCTCAGTCTTTTCCTCTCTTATATTATACAATATTCTGCCTTACTCCTTCCTTTCCCCCTGGCATCTCTTTAGAACCCCAATTTCCCTTGGCTCCTCTTCAGGCTTTGTCATGCTTCTCACAGTTTGCTATCCAAACCCCTAAAAACAGAGTTCATGGAGTCATCATTTTCCCTGGAGGTAGCCTGGCAACCATGTCACTGAAAACAGGTGATGTGGCAGACATCTTTAGTAGGGGCCATCGTGCCTTTACAGCCCAAACTCAGAGAAAACAGTGATCGTTCATCACCCTAGGTGAGGGAGCTTGGCTGCAGCCACACTGAAAACAATGGGACAAAAAGACCAGTTTGAATAACAAAAATGTCATAAGTTGTGATTCCAGGAACAGGAAGATCATTGCGAAACTTTTAACATGAAACAGAAAACAAATCAATCACATTCTGTGAGATAATCACGAGAGCTGGCAAAACTGAACTGATTCTTCTTCACTCATAGGTCATGCTTTGTGAGCACCAGTTCCTGGGAACTTTCTAGCCGGTTTCATCAAATGTGATTGGGATGAGCCACCCTCTTCAACATGGACTGCCAATTGAACCAAAGAGTTTGGTTAGTGTTGCTATTTTGTTTATTCCCTGGAGACTGAGGCATCCTTGGGTATGAATCTCCATTTGTACCTTGTACAATCATTTGCACTAAAGCCCAAGCCAGCATTGTATAGATGAACCTCAGTGGAAAAGAGAATCAGGACTTAAATATGTTTTACTTGCCTTTAATATACAAGATAATCTTGCTGTTAATCTCAACATTTTTCTTTATAACTCAGTTCCCCCCCCTTCCCCCCCTCCCCTGGACATATGAAGCTGATCTATTTACAAAGGCCACCTGGCTGAGAAATGTTATCCTCTTATACTTTTGGTTACAGTCTGTTTCTACCTTGCTTTAAATCAAAGTGAATGTGGAATCTTTCATTGTCCTTTAGCAGTGATGGTTTGGCACAGCTGCTGCTGCTGAAACTCTGATCTTCTTTGAAAAATGCAGATAGCCACTATGCTCCGTGAAAATTAACTGGTCTGTTCAGAACAGAAAGCAATAGCAAAATAGTACACACAGTGCTTGTTTTAGACTGGATCTGAATTTCCTTTCCTTCTATAAATTTAAAGGAATTTAAAAAAAAAAAATGTATACCATTGTGTAAGAGTTCGTTTAATTTACTCCAGGAAGTGTTATCTGGAATGGCAGTTGTGAGTGCAGAGAACTTATCTGTGTTATCTAATTACCAGACTATAAACTTCTGCTGACATTTCCTTTTGATAAATTCTCTAGTTGTCCATATTAAAGGAACACTGTCTTCTTACATTTGGTCCAACATATACATTTTGTATAAATCAAGTTTTACAGAACCAAACACCAGTAAAAATAATTCCACAAACTTAAAAATGATTCATGAAAGCAGTAGCTTTAAAACAAATAAACCTTGCACTGTCTGAAACCTAGTACAGTTTTGAAAGTGTAGCTGACTTTATGCAAACATGACACAGATTTGGCTAGATTTCATGAGCCAAGCAGAAGGAAACAGAAAATGTACGGCAAATGAAGAGCAAAGTGACAAGTATGTTTAAAATGCTTCCACTCCCAGTAATATGGGGTTTTATTGCTAATATAAGATGCCTGTTTGCAATATATGATTGTAAAATAACAATTAAAATTTGCTCAAATGTGGATTAATCTAGGCAACAGACACTATGTTTAAGAGCTTAAAAAAACCATTGAACACCTGTGATACTGTTTCCTCCCTTGTTACCCTTCCCCCAACATACCTGGACCCCAGAAAGGTCAATATGTGGGTCTAGATCTACAAGTGGGAGGTAGGGGGAGAATAAGCAGCCAGGGGCTGAATGCACATTACCTCTGTCTGTTGTCATGGAAATCCCCAGAAAAGACAATAATGACTAGGGCTGTATCATTTTTCCTCTGGAGGACACCTTCCTTTGGGGCAGCCATGGCCAGGGAAGTCCCTGGAGACTCCATTAAAGGCATGCAAACAGGGGAAGATGGTATGAAGGCACAGGTTTGCCGTGCAGATGGCCCTAGCTTCCCACATATGGCCCAGCACACACCGGGTCTGGGGGAAGCCTTGCAGGCTTTTTCCCAGCACTTTAATGGAATGAAATGAGGGGATTGTTTTCTCTAGGTCCCTTGCTATATTGTTTTATTTAAGACTGAGAGTTAGACATGTCATCACCATAAATTGATCAGTGCAGCATTCAAAGGGAAGGTAAAATTACATCTCATACATTTACAATAACCATCAAAATGTAGCTTTTATTAACATAAAAACATTACAGATTTACTTATGACCTTCCACTGATTTCATGGGGAGATAGGCACTTAACTGCTTTCAAAAACCCTGCTTGGGACCTCTCCTTAGGCTCTTAGGGCATTTATACACATACTTTTTTGTTTGGTGACACACTGGAGATCCGCCCCTTCTGAGCAGACTCGATTAATTGTGTCTGTCCCACATGCGAGCTGATGCACGCTGCACTGTGTACAGTTGTATAAGTGGCGAAATGTGTGTTAGTGCACAGAATACGGTGGTGGTGCTCTTTTGAACTAAGGCACCTCCAAGGCGTTTTAGTTCAAAAGTGTGCCACCACCATTTTCTCAGCACTGATGTGTATTTTGCCACTTATACAACTGCAAGCGTCGCAGCGCAGGGTGCTTTTCAAAGCGTCTGGTGCTGCGGTGCTTGCACATGTAAAAATGGCCTTAGGGCACATCTATATGTGGGCTTTAATGTGCATTAGCCTATTTTAATGCACATTAAAGTATCATAGAAAACATCCTTTTTACCTATCGCACATTAAAATAGGCGAATATGCATGTTTTTAGTACCTCACAACGGAGGTACAAGATTTAATGCACATTACCTAAAGCACATTACTTGAGAACATGTGGGTGTGCCCTTAGAGACCTTTAAAAATCTCATCCTAAATGATTTGTATAGGATCCATCATAAATAGATTGTATAGGATGGTTTGGATAGGGATGATCCTGCCTCAGGAAGGGAGTTGGACTAGATAACCTCTGGAGGTCCCTTCCAGCTGTACTTCTCAATGATTTCTATGACTTAATCAAGGTCCAGGAGGAAGGGGCAGAAAACAGAAATTATCTCTCTCTGTCTATAAATATATCATGTGATAAATGTATCATGTGTTTTCCATACTCAATTTGTGAATGTGTCTCTCAGACCTACCAAAAAGCAACTCTTCAAAACTGGATATCATATGCATATTTATGAAGAGGTATGGTACCTGTTTTCTGAAGTGGCATCTGAATTAAGGAAAGATACTCCAGGGATGAGTATGAAAGGTTCTTGTTTGCAAAATATCTGCAAAAAAAGTTGACCAGTGTTTTATAAATGCACCTTTGTAGATCAACTTTAATCACCAAATGCCATGGATGTACTAATGAATAGGAAAGATACCCATTTCTTTCAAAAATATTATAGGAAGTGTTAATGACGAGAATAAATAACAGGTGCTGGAAACAGCTGTTATTGATTCATGACTTTTCCTATTTTTGAAAATACTTTTTCTGTTGGAGGAATCAAACATTTTCAGTCGTATTAGATTGTCAGCTATTCAAGAAACTTTTTTACTATTTTACTATACAAAGAAAACAGTTATTACTTCTAAGTCAAAGTAGCCATTCAGAGCAGGCTACTTAACATTTGGGTTTTAGGGCAGTGTAACTAAAGCAAAACTCATATCTTCTGAACTTGAATTTCCTGAATTAGAATGTACCTCTTATTTTTTGGGGTTTTTTTAAAGCATTGTTTTACTTCATCATCTTTATAGGCTCATGAGGCATTGTCTTGTTGCAACTGGTGTCCTAACTTGCTGGGGTCTGCGTATAAATGTTGATAGGACTGCCACAGTAAACTTCTGGCAATGTGGTGCGTGAGTGACATTTTGATTAAGTAATTTTTAAGTTACTGAGGACAGCTCTGTGAAGACATCTGCTTAGTAACTAATGGAAGTGTAAAAAAAAAGTGAATAGGAGAGTGGTTCTCAAGGCACCCCTTGAAAAATGCCAGCTCTTAGCTTTCACTTGTTTCTTGAGTATGGAAAAATAATTGAGCAATACTTCTGTTGCAAAGGCATTAGAAAGACCATAACAGATCAGAATGTTTTTGAATCTGGATTCCTATTTCAAATTTTTGGGTTTATCTTGAGAATCACATGCAGGTGTCTGCACACTTTATTGCAGGTGACCACATGGCCTAACAGATAAGGCATCTGACTCTGGAGTGGGGGTTAAAGTCCCTCTGTGGTTGTTTTTTCTTCATGGTAAGGGTGGCCAAAATTTGGAATGGGTTTCCAAGGGAGGTGGTGCTCTCCTGTACCTTGGGGGTCTTTAAAAGCAGGCTGGATAGACATCTGGCTGGGATCATCTGACACCAGCACTCTTTCCTGCCTAGGCAGGGGGTTGGACTCGATGTTCTGTTGAGGTCCCTTCCAACCCTAGCATCTATGAATCTATGATTAACAACAGTAATATTGCATGGCTTCCTGTGGCACCCTTAAAAGGATCCTGTGGCACCCCAGCTTGTATAAAGCAGTTTTCATCTTTATATAAACATTTAAACTACTTTGTAATAAAAGGCAAGTACCATCACCTTCATTTTTTTCAGAAGGGGAAACAAACCACAGAGAGTGGTACTCAGGCCACAGATGACAACACCCTTACTGACTTTGTCAAGACCAGGATTTTATCCCAAGGTGGTAAATAAACTGCTTTAAGGACACCAGAGCGGAGATTGCCCAAATCCTAGTTCAGAGCCCTGTTCTCTGTTCAGACGTGCCTAAGTTAGTGGTTTATCATATCCAGTTTTAGTGTCTACTTTTTGAAAAAAAAATCTTGATCACATGGAGGGGATCTAGAGGTGGGCAGTGGAAAAGATTAAGACACTTGGATAGACTTCCATCTACAGAGAAAGACTGGGCCAGCTTAGCTCTGAAACACAAATGGAAGGGCATGCCACAGCAATCTATATGGCAGAAATGGTAGAAAAAGACCCGGTTCTTTGTGTGAATCTGATATCTTTTATTAGACCAATTTAAATAGCTGGAAAACAATTAGTAAGCAAGCTTTTGGGTTCAAAAACCCTTTGTCAGGCTAAGGAAGTTTCAGCCGTTGGTGTGTGCTCTTCCTGGATGGAATGAAAAGTAAAGAAGCCAGAGGCTGGGCTGGTATGTATACAAGACAGGTAGTCAGTGAAAATGTAGACTGAGAAAAAGACAGTGCTCTTACTCACTCACTGATAAAACAACAATAAGGGGATGTTTAATCAAATAGAAAGATGGTATGTTTAAAGCAGAAACAGTTCTTTACATAGAGTACAATGACCTGTGGAACATACTCCTGAGTGGTCCTGATACCATTTCAAAAGCTTAGTAGGATTGATAAACAGATTAGACATTTCTATTAGTAATGAGGATAGCCACAGTTATGTTAGAAACAATAAGTACAAAATAAACCTTCATGTCTCAGTCCCAGAGATAGGGTACAGTAGAAAAGTTCAAGTTTGCATCCTCACAGGCTAGATCCAGGCATGTTTATAATAGAAACTTAATTTTTCCTTAGCTGGAAAGTAATAACAACAATATCCAAATTGCAGCTTTCATGCAGCAGACTCTCTAGAATTCTTTGACTGTCTTCAAAGGCAATTTGCTTACTACTGAAATGGTGCCATCCCTGGGGAAGAACATGGCTATCATTCTGCACTATTACTGTTACATACCAGTAAACATTTTGAAATGAGGAAGCAAATGAAGAACAATATTAGCATTGGAAATACAGGGAGCATAGAGGTAGGCAGAATGCAGTGGCTCACACTGACAGTTGGGACAAGACCCACAGGATTTTTAATAATCACAAGCCACCACACCTTCTCTTACACATTATACATAAGATGGTACCTCCAACAATGTATTTCTAATATTGACTCAGTGGGAAGATTGCCACTTGTTGAATCATCATGAACATTTCCTATAGTCTTCAACACCAGGGCTTTTCCTGGAGAGCTTCCATTGAAGAACAGAGTAGGCCTGCCTCTTACCTATGAGAGCTAAGAAGATTTCAGTACAAGGTGGCGTAAACACACACATAAGCACCAGTGCAAGTAAGTTCCTGAGTCGTGACAATGCAGTCCACCTTCCTCTATATTCCTTACCTGTAACCACATCCAAATCTATCTTTTGGATGACAAGACCAAAATCAAAAGTACTTCTATGATTATTTGTTGGTTGTATGAATGAGTCATGTATCAGTAGTTCCAAGAAAAAAAAAAAATTGGCTAAAAGATATCCCCAAACTATAAGATGTCCAACCTGAGGGATCATCTGGATGTTTTAACTGTTAATCTACAATGATCCCTATGGCAATTACTGCCCATTTGTTAATGATCTTAACGAACTATCCCTTCTGTCCATAGAAATCCATTCCACAGTTTTTAGCATCCCTTTCTGACAAGCAGGATTTCAAATCCCTTTATCTGGAGACAAACAGAAAGAGTGTGCTTGTGGTGAATAATTTGAGCTGATATTCTTGCCAGCTGTTAAAGGACACATGCAAAAAAAAAAAGTCAGTGACATCTGGTCAGCACTGATATTTCCTAACAGAAGTATTTGTTTTGGGCTGGGGGAGTAGGAGGGATAAGGAGAAATACCATCTACAAGTATCCCCCTCTTCTGAAAAGTGAAAGTGATAACATTGACCAAGGCAACTGTAACAAAAATTGCAACTTACATAATGGGGAAACGGTGACATTACATTAGCCCGTATTAAACAATGGTTGAGCAGTTGCTTTCACACACTAAGCTTTCAACTTTAACTTTTTTTTTTCTTTCAAGCTGCACAATGGATTTTTTTGCTGAGTTGGAAAATATCAGGAGACAGGCAGAAAGCCCTCCTTTTGTTCCTTCATCCTGCGCAGCAGCGTTTTACTGCCTACCTCCTAATCATAAAGATTTTTCCCCTTCTGCTCTGTTTTGCTCTGTTTTGCTTCCTTCTCTCTCACTCTCCCCATTTTCTTTTGGTCAACCATGTCAAGTAAACATAACTAATTAACCGCATGAAAACCACCTTCTTTAATTTCAGAAGGGTAATACATTCCGTCCTGGTTTTATTCTTGCAGTTTGAGGAAAGATTTTCTTTTTTCATAGCTGTTTCTTCAATGCTTTGCTTCACTATATGACTTTTGCGGGTTTTATAATGGAAGCTGAGTTGACTTTAGTTCAAGACTAAGTTCAACTCTCTGTCTCTTTTGGGTCTTTCCGCGGAAATACATGCAGCTCGATTCAGTAGATAATAGAATCCCAGAATGGAAACACATTAAAAAAAGATGTTTCCTGGGGTCAGGAAAGGACAGGAAAAGAACTGACAATTACTTAAATAAACAGTATTCAGAGAAACAAACAGAAAAAAAACTCTATGAAAACCAAGTTAGTGAGATGTGTTTGCAGAGGGAAGCAATGATTAATGGCAAACCAATCATCATTTGCCTGAAAGTCAAAATCTTTAGGAAAATGCAGTCAAAAAGGGCACCTACTTTCAATAAAAAGTCTTTGAGCCTTTTTTCTTTCAGTTTTCATCTCAATACTTAGCTCTTATATAACACCTTTCATCTTAATAGCAATAATGACCTCAGCAAGGGCATTTCCTGGGGATTAATGACTGGCTGGGGGGTTAATGACCTTCTGCTGCACCTCAGACTAACAGCTCCTCCCGACTTGTCATTAATCCTCAGAAAATAAACCCTGTGACTCAATCACTTAATATTAATAATAACAAGGAGGTAAAATAGTTGCAAGTTTTGTAATACATGGATACCTTGGCATAGACTTCATAAGAAAACATATTAGAAAATGAACTGTGTTTTCTAACTACGTGAAACAGTTCTAATAGCAAACAGGGAAATATTAAATCTGTTATTAATAATTAATGTTCTTTATTGTCATTTCTGGAAAAAATGAGCCATTTTGACACTTGCATTGGGTAGTGCTGTCTTCTGCATTCCCGAGCAAAATGGAGAGGTAGTTTTTGCAATTGAACAATGTGCTGCTTTATTATTTGGTGTTTCAGCATGTTTTTAGCCATGCTGTATTTTAATGTCCCTTTCCCCAGCCCCAGTCACCTTAGTGGAGGGTGGTGGGGAATACATGCTCTACTGAAAAAAATACAGTTGAACTTGTAGTAATTATTATTTCCTATTATTATTTCTTATTTTTTCTTTTCTGCTTCCTAGGTCAGTAGAGGGAAATTTGAGTGCTATTTTAAGTATGGTGAAGATATGTGGGGCTAAGTCCTCTTTTGGTATAAACTAGGATAGTTTATGAAGCTTTGCCAATTTATCTCATCTGATAATTGGGCCTACATTTGATACTCAGGTATATATTGTACCTATTAGGAGCACAATACTCCATTCACTTATACTAGATATACAGCATATAACTCTGTTAGTGACAGCAAAATCAGGCCCTCAGTATTGTGGAATTACACAGAATATTAGTTTTTCCCTTACCATGCATATATAGTAAATTTTAATTAGTTCACTAAATAGGGTAAGGGGAAGCAAAAGAAAAACCCTGTTAATTTGGTTTCTTTGTCCTAATATCAGTGATATTGGACCACAGTCAAGGATATATATATATCTCCTTTGTCATGGAGGCAAGTGGTGGAGATGGTATGAATCAGAAATTTGGGAAATCATTCACTTCAGAGCATTAATCCAGTTACAGACAACCAGAAGAGTAAATACTTTTTCTGGTTAGAGGTTAATGGTCATTAGAAATTTGGTGTTTCTTTGTAGTGATTTTATTTGGGTGGCAGCAGATAGAAAAGTTGGGACTCCTAGAAATTTGGGTGAACTGGAAATTTAGCCTGAGATTTCATGGGTCCTCATATATAAAGAAAGACATGTGATGACTCATCCATTTTCCTCATTGTTCAAGAGTGCTTCCAACCCCTTTGTATTTTCCCTTTCCAGGGACCTTCATTGATATTATGGACTGGCTATATGCATAGGATCCTGTCTAAAGCATGGATGACATTTGTTATGTGACCACCTTATAAGACAGAATAGGCCTAAAGTCTCTATGGTAGCAAGAACACTAAGCCTTCCTGAAATTGCCCCTTTTAGAAATACAAATCCTTTTCAGAAGACAGGACCAAGATCAGCCAAACTTTTCAATTCTGATCTATCACTAACTCAATTTATAATCTTTACTAGGAAGTAGGCATGCAGTTGTTTGGTGGCAAGGAGGATGCAGAGTCATATTTCCTTCTAGTTATGACAAGGGTGGGCAATTATTTTGAGCAGAGGGCCACTTAATGAGTTTTGGCAAGCTATTGAGGGCTGCATGACAGGCAGCCAGGGGCAGATAAATATTAATTTTCTAAATTTTTTAGGGGCCCCACAGGCTGGATAGAATGGTATGGCAGGCTGCATCCGGCTCCCGGGCCACATTTTGCCCACTCCCGAGTTATGATGTTTCATATTTCACAGAAGAGTAAAAAGATAGAATGGCAGTAATGCCAGCTCTCATGAAAAAAATCACTAAACTCCTGATTTTACCATACCTTCAACTCTCCTATGAAATATGAACTTTCATTTCTACCTAGAAAAATTTTTACAATCTTTTTTCCTATGCCTCAAGAAGTGTGCCTGTGCCTGAAAGTTAGCCAATAAAGGATTTTTCCCCCAAACATCTAGCTGGTCTAATAAAAGATATCACCGCTGCCATGAGTTCTGATTCCTTTTGCCTCTAGACCAACACAGCTACAACCTGGATACCTTGGATAAATGTCTTAATTTATAAAAATAACTTAAAATAAACTATAGGCAGTCCTCAGACTTGTGACACAATTGGTTCCCGAAAACCACATTTTAAGTTGAAACGTTGTAACTCAGAACCAATTTTCCCATAGGAAATAATGTTATAAATGGGGGATTGGTTCCTGAACCAAGGCCTGATACCCTATTTTCACCTGGAATAACCCAGAATTTTGTACAGTACTCAATCAATTATATAAAATAAATGTATCTATATTATTTGTCTATATGTATTTATATTGTAAATATACCAGATCTGGGGGTTACACATTCCCCGCCCCCCATGCCCTCCTGGACAAGTGGCAGGAGCTGCCGGACAGGCCATGTCTTCTCCTGCAGCTACCCAGCTTAGCCCTGGCACTACCTGCCTCACCCCAGTGTGAGCAGCTGGGGAATCAGCTGGATGAGCTGTGGCTTTTCCCGCAGCTGCACAGCACAGCCATGGAACTGCCTGCCTTGCCCTGGTGGGGGCAGCCAGGGGAGCAGCCAAATAAGCTGCAGCTTCTCCTGCCCCCCATAGCCCCTGCTCCTAGAGCCTGGCGCAGCCCAGCTGGGCAGTGTTTGCCCCACCCTCTGTTTCAGCCCTAGCCCCCGCTCCCACAGGGTCTGATCTGCCTACCCATGGCCCTTTTCTTCCCCCTCCCCTTCCACTGAGAGGCCTGAATCCAGCATTCAGTGTTGTAAAGTTGAAACCCATGTTGGAACTTTGAAACCTAGGTGTCAATTTACAAATGTCGTAACTGCAGTTCATCGTAACTCGAACCGTCGTTAAGCCAAGGACTGCCTGTATAACTTTAATGTGGCAACAAAGTTGATGAGAATTTTACACTTCTGCTATGAATGAAGAGAGGATGAACCAATAGCATCTTACCTTGTCTCTTTTATGTTGTAGGTCGAAGCTAGATAATATTTCATTCAGTCAGATAGAATTTCTAGTCTAGTCTTTAGTCTAGCCTGGTCTACAGAGATTTGTGAGGATTGCTGTTATCCTTCTCACATAAATATGTAAAATAAATAAGTAGCAACGTGCTGTTCAGGACTCAACCTATGAACATTAAGAGAGAACAGAGAATATGGTTTAGCAGTTAAAGAAGGGACTCGGGATTCCATTCTCTGTACTAGCAATAGAAGACTCAGATTTTGGATAAATCTCTTAACTATAGTTTTTCCATCTGCCAAATGGTATACTGATATTTTCCTACTTCAAGGAGTATTGTAATGTGCAAGTGATCAGTTACGTTCATACCCTCGGATGGAAGGTACTATGTAAGAACAATGTGCTAACAATTTTTCTCTGTTCTTTTCTTTGGGTTAAAATTAAGTGATATATAATTGGGCCTCCCTATATCAAGTTATCCAGCAAACACAATTTGGAGATTACCAGCAGGATAGATAGAGACAGAATTATGTGAAAAAGGGCAGAGCTTAAGGTAGAACTTTCATTCTACAAAGAAGATCTGAGCAAAAGTGCATGAAAGTCAGGGACATTTTTTTTGGTTCATTTCAGTGGGCCTTGGATTACAGTCAGACCCAATTCAGTTCTAGTACTGTTTCTGTTCCTGAATCCCAAACATTGCTGCCCTCAAAAACTTTATTGACTGTAGTTGCAGGATCACAATTACACTGAACTCCTGAGAGTGGAAACTTAATACGTATTGCACACATCACTTAAGAGATCACAGAATCCAGAACACAGTATAATCAGCACTTCACATGCAGTAGCTTGGAAAAAGAAAAGGACTGCATAATCAGGTGAGAATAAGTTGCAAAGTTTTCAGAGAGCTGAAAACGAGTGGATAATGAATTCATTGTGAGAAGGCAGAGCTGTTTATTGAACTGGCTGATCTCTTGTGGTTGTATTTCAATATTATTTCCACCTTACTGAGGCATTGTTGCACTCCAGATGAGCCACCTGTGGATCTATCCCACTCCCCGCCCAGGCTCTTTGACTGTACATAGCCCTGGGCTCCAAGTCCCGTTCCCCACACCAGCTAAGCAGCAGCACAAGCCCTGTCCAACTCCGTCACTCACTATGGGGGCCTCAATTCCTGCCCCCCACTAAACTTACCTATGGGAGTTGCTCTCCATGCTGCCTGGTGGCCTTGTGCATTGGGAAACTTGGTCATCACACCAGACGGCAAAGCTAACATGTTTAATGATTTCTTTGCCTCCGTCTTCCTAAGTAGGGACCAGAACAGCCACCTCCCTGCTGGGCCCCCCTCGGGCCCTGGGGG